>NC_132878.1:93211338-93586338 GCF_030463535.1 Salminus brasiliensis
TTCTCTCTCTCTCTCTCTCCCTCTCTCTCTCTCTCTCCCTCTCCTCTCTCTCTCTCTCTCCTCCTCCCTCTCTCTCTCTCTCCCTCTCTCTCTCTCTCGCTCGCTCGCTCATCTGTCTCTCACCCTTTCGCTCGCTCGTGCTTTTGATTGTCTGAGATGACAGAGCACGCCTGGGACCCAGACGCAGCTCGAGCCCCACCACTCTCTCTCTCTCTCTCTCTCTCTCCTCTCTCTCATCCTCTCTCTTCACTCCTTTGCTCTCTCTCTCTCTCTCCCCTCTCTCTCTCTCTCTCTTCACTCCTTTGCTCTCTCTCTCTCTCTCTCTCCCCCTCTCTCTCTCTCTCTCTCTCTCTTCACTCCTTTCTCTCTCCCCTTCTCTCTCTCTCTCTCTCTCTCTCCTCTCTCTCTCTCTCTCTATCCCTCTCTCTCTCTCCCTTCTCTCTCCCTTCTCTCTCTCCTCTCTCTATCCCTCTCTCTATCACTCTCTCTCCCTTCTCTCTCCCCTTCTCTCTCTCTCTCTCTTCACCTCCTTTGCTCTATCTCTCTCTCTCTCTCTCTCTCTTCTCTCCTCTATCCCTCTCTCCTCTCTCCCTTCTCTCTCCCCTTCTCTCTCTCTCTCTCTCTCTCTCTCTCCTTTCTCTCTCTCTCTCTCTCTCTCTCTCCTCTCTCTCTCTCTCTATCCCTCTCTCTCTCTCTCTCTCTCTCTCTCTCTCTCTTCTCTCATCTGTCCCTCCACTGCCTGCATTTCCAGCCCACTGACTGGAGACTGAAGAATCCATCTGAGGAGTGTGGCACTGAAGGAGAGAGAGGAGCAAGAGAGAGAGAGAAGAGAGAGAGAGAGAGAGAGAGAGAGAGAGAGAGTGGAGGGGGGTAGAGTGAAGGGAAGGGAAAGTGGGGGACAGGAGGGAAGATGCCTGAGAGAGGAGGGGAGAGGAGTGAGGAGGGGATAATGAGGGATTTTGGGAAACAAGAGTGGTTTAAAGAAGCACAACAGAGACGGAACGCAGAGAAAAGCCAGAGAGGAGAGAAAAGGACGGCCGAAAATAAAAGAGGAGGAGGAGGCAGGGGAGAGAGACGTGGAGAAGTAGGCATGGTCTCATACTCACACTCATACCCACCCCCGGACTGACCGGGTCACTCAGACGGTGGCGTCTCTCTGTCCTGCAGCTAGATGTATTTTTTATAAGCCCAAGACGAGACCCCCTATAGCCAGCAATTCATTATTCAGACTAATCAGAGAGAGAAACAGAGAGAGAGTGTCAGTGGTGGGATGGATCACTGGCACAGAGCCAGCAGCCTTCGCCAATCAGAGACTTCAACAAAGCAACACAGGCCTCAGCAGGGTCAAAAGCCCGGGGGCACCGACCACACTTACAGCGCCATTCTGTGAGGACCATATGTGGGAGGTTCACACTACAGCAGAGCAATTCCGATTTACTGCCAATAATCTGAATCTGATCATCCAGTCCACAGTTAGAGGAGCACAACTGTGAGACCATTTGTAAGAGGTAGCGTCACACTACCGCAGAATAATCTGATTAATTGACATATTCATCTAGTCCATATTTAGAGTTCACACTACTGCCGGACAATTCAGATTATTGCCAGATTTAGGTAATCTGAATCTGATCATTTAGTCCACATTTGGAGAAACACACTACAAGACCATTTGAACGGGTAGTGTTCACACTACTGCAGAACAATTCAGATTTTTGACATACTCAGAATTTGATCATCTAGTCCATATTTAAAGTTCACATTAACTGCCGAACAATTCAGATTATTGCCAGATTTAGGTAATCCAAATCTGAATCTGATCATCTAGTCCACATTTAGAGAAACACAACTACAAGACCATTGAAGGGGTAGTGTTCACACTACTATTCTGTCATTTTCAGGAAACCTAAATCTGACAATCTAGTCCATATTAGAGTTCACACTACTGCCGAACAATTCAGATTATTGCCAGATTAAGGTCATCTGAATCTGATCATTAGTCCACATTTAGAGAAAACACAACTACAAGACCATTTGAAGGGTAGTGTTCACACTACTGCAGAACAATTCAGATTATTGCCAGATTTAGGTAATCTGAATCTGAAACTGATCATCTAGTCCACATTTGGAGAAACACAACTACAAGACCATTTGAAGGGGTAGTGTTCACCACTACTGCAGAACAATTTCAGATTTTTGACATTCAGAATCTGATCATCTAGTCCACAGTTAGAGGAACACATTAGTTCACACTAGAGTGGTACAATTCAGATGTTCTGTGTGGGCTAATGGACCAAATCAAAGTCTGAATCTGCCAGACCAATTTGTAAGAAGTCAAGTGAATTTATTTGTATAGCTTTTCCGTTACTGTTGTCGTCACAAAGCAGCTTTACATAATTAGTAATTAGTAAAAGACAGAGACAAAAAAGAAATAACATAGAAGACATGAAGGATCAAAGACCCCCAGTGAGCCCCAACGGCGACAGAGGCAAGGATATACTCCCTCAGAGCTGGAGGAAGAAACCTTGGGAGGAACCAAGACTCACAGAGGGACCCGACCCGTCCTCCTCTGATCAGAACTATTTAAACATTATTGATAAAAATTACCAAACCATCTACACTGTTGAACTGCTCTGATCATAATCATAATATAATAATCATGGTGTAGTAGAACTTAATACAGTCATGGCAGTGATGGTCAGAGTAATGATAGTTAATAGTGTGGTGATATTATTAATAGTGGCAGATAGTTAGAGTCCATTTAGGTTTGAACATGGTCATTAGACAGGTAGCAGTGGTAGGAGGGTGTGCAGCTGGTCTGGCATGGGTGGTGGTGGGCGGTGGGCCTGCTGGTTGGACTGGTAGGTGGCAGCTGGTCTGACGCAGGTAGAGGGGACCTCAGCGGGCAGTCTTCCAGCAGGTTGGGCTGGGTGGTCATTTACTCGGAGAAGGTAAAAAGAGAGAGAGTTAGTTCTGAGAAAAATTCCATCTGGGTCCATCACAAATGGTCACTATGGTTGTCTTGTCTTGTCTGCTAGTGGCTACTGCACCATGTGTGGGACGGGGGTTGAAGTCCTGGTCTGGGTGATTTGGGCAGGACCCCTAACACGACACTGGCCCACCTCTGTAACACGAGTGACCTTGTAAGTCTAAAGCTGAATTGTGTGAAGTGTAACAAACACTTGTGCTCGTCAATCAGTCGCGTGACCAGCAATACCAAAACACCAACTCTACGGCCCCTGCCCAGCCAACCAACGGACCCCCCCTTGCATGCTCTAGTCAGATGGGAACTCTGTGGTCGTTATCTAATCCAGCTTGAATGTGATTAAAAAAGCAAAACATCTGATTTGGGATTGGATTTGATTGGTTCCCCTTCCTTCAAAACACCCCTCAACCCTGTAATGTGAACACCCCATAAATTACCCACTGAGCTGATGCAACTTGAGCTGTTCGACACGCTCGACCCGAAGGCCGCACATTAAAAAAAACAAAACCTTGACCGAGGGACACAGATTAACAACACGTCTCAGACGGAGACAGAGAGTAGAAAGAGATCACAGTGCGTTCCAGGAAGCGCTCGAGGCAGCTGACCTGCTTCGCTTGCGCATCCTCTTAGCATCCCCTTAACCGCCCCGCATGAGAAAGACTGCTGAGCCTGACAGCAACTGCTAATGAAAGTCTGACAGTGCGGTACAACCAGAATCTGAAGGCCAGGGTGTGACAAACATCTGGGTGAACGTGACGTTCCCTTTTTACACTAAATTAAACAGAAAACCACAATGAGCAGCTCATCTGACTCATCGCCGAGTTCTACGCCCCGACCTGAAGCAGGGGCCTGCCCATGAGCGGAAAGACCACTTCAGCCACGAAATGCTAATTCACTAGTAGGAGTGAGTTAGCAATATGTAAATGTAATCATGCTAACTTAAAGGACTCCTTTAGCCACAGAATAGGAGCTTGCTAATTATGCAAATGTGATTATTGTAACATAAAGGATTTAATTAAACAATACTTATGTTGATAATTATGCATAAAAGCGAAGAGGGGCAAATAATTAGCATTATGTGAAGATTAAATCAATGCTAACTTTACCTGAAAAAGTCTTTAGGTTTAACCTGATATTGCTAATTAAGAGGGAAAGGTAACAGGGGTGTAAAAGCTAAAAGGACAGGATAGCATTATGGGAATAAAACCATGCAATATTAATAATTCTGCATAAAGGCTAAGAGGGGCAGGTTAGCATTATGTGAAAATCGTCTTGGTAACTTAAAGACTTTTTCACCTAAAATTATTAAAGTATTAAAGTATTGCTCATTATAAAATGAAAGTAAAATTAGTGATGAAAAGTTAGCATTATGCAAATGTGATTATTTAAATGTTCTTTAAAACTTCTGAAGTTAATAATTGTGCATTAAAGCTAAGAAGAAAAGGTTAGCACTTATCAAACTAGCCAATAGTCATGCTAAGACTGTTCACCCCACAAATTATATTAGCTAGTGCTAATTAGGAGTGAAAGGTAGTAAGGGTGAATTAGCATTATGAGTTTATTATTATTTATTGTATAAATGTGTAACTAACCTTAAGAATTCACCCAAACATTTTACCCATAGTAGCTAGTAGGCTATGTAAATGTGATCATGCTAACTGTACACAAATGTGCTATTACATAAAAGGAATCATGCAAACAGTGTCTAAAATCTAGTCTAGTGTGAAATATACTAATGTTGATAATTCTGTATAAAAGCTAAGAGAGGCAAGTTAGCATTTAGTGAATATTAAATTAACGCTAACTTAAGGACTTTTTCTCCTGAAAAAGAGGCTATTGGTAATCATAAGTGAAAGGTAGTGTCAGTGTATGCATAAATGTGTTATTGCATAAAAGTGGTTATGATAACTATACATAATTATGCTATTACATAAAAGTGCTCATGCTAACTATACATAATTATGCTATTACATAAAAGTGCTCATGCTAACTATACATAATTATGCTATTACATAAAAGTGCTCATGCTAACTATACATAATTATGCTATTACATAAAAGTGGTTATGCTAACTATACGTAATTGTGCTATTACATAAAAGTGGTCATGCTAACTATACGTAATTGTGCTATTACATAAAAGTGGTCATGCTAACTATACATAATTATGTTATTACATAAAAGTGGTTATGCTAACTATACGTAATTGTGCTATTACATAAAAGTGGTCATGCTAACTATACGTAATTGTGCTATTACATAAAAGTGCTCATGCTAACTATACATAATTATGCTATTACATAAAAGTGCTCATGCTAACTATACATAAATATGCTATTGCATAAAAGTGGTTATGCTAACTATACATAAATATGCTATTGCATAAAAGTGGTTATGCTAACTATACGTAATTGTGCTATTACATAAAAGTGGTCATGCTAACTATACATAATTATGCTATTACATAAAAGTGCTCATGCTAACTATACATAGTTATGTTATTACATAAAAGTGGTTATGCTAACTATACATAATTATGCTATTACATAAAAGTGGTTATGCTAACTATACGTAATTGTGCTATTACATAAAAGTGGTCATGCTAACTATACGTAATTGTGCTATTACATAAAAGTGCTCATGATAACTATACATAAATATGCTATTACATAAAAGTGCTCATGCTAACTATACATAATTATGCTATTACATAAAAGTGCTCATGCTAACTATACATAATTGTGCTATTACATAAAAGTGCTCATGCTAACTATACATAATTATGCTATTACATAAAAGTGCTCATGCTAACTATACATAATTATGCTATTACATAAAAGTGCTCATGCTAACTATACATAAATATGCTATTGCATAAAAGTGGTTATGCTAACTATACATAAATATGCTATTGCATAAAAGTGGTTATGCTAACTATACGTAATTGTGCTATTACATAAAAGTGGTTATGCTAACTATACGTAATTGTGCTATTACATAAAAGTGGTCATGCTAACTATACATAATTATGCTATTACATAAAAGTGCTCATGCTAACTATACATAATTATGCTATTACATAAAAGTGCTCATGCTAACTATACATAAATATGCTATTGCATAAAAGTGGTTATGCTAACTATACATAATTATGCTATTACATAAAAGTGGTTATGCTAACTATACATAAATATGCTGTTACATAAAAGTGCTCATGCTAACTATACATAATTATGCTATTACATAAAAGTGCTCATGCTAACTATACATAATTGTGCTATTACATAAAAGTGCTCATGCTAACTATACATAATTATGCTATTACATAAAAGTGCTCATGCTAACTATACATAATTGTGCTATTACATAAAAGTGCTCATGCTAACTATACATAATTGTGCTATTACATAAAAGTGCTCAAGCTAACTATACATAATTGTGCTATTACATAAAAGTGGTCATGCTAACTATACAAATTCACCCAAAAACACCATGTTGCTAGCATGTTATGTAATTGTGATCATGCTGACTATACATAAATATGCTAGAACATAAAAGTGGTCATGCTAACTATACATAAATATGCTATTACCCAAGATTCGGTCATGCTAACCCAAGATTTTACCCAAAAATATTATGTTGTCTGCAGGTTATGTGAATGCGATCATGCTAACTCAGTGAAACACAGGATCATTCACTGCCTCCACCTTGGATGGCCGCTAACTAGCTCGGCTACACAGTGAAGAACAAAGCCAACATGTACAGCAGACCTAATCAATTGTAATTCAGAAAAGTGAGGTGGTCCCCATTTGAGGGTCCTCATGTCCATTTTTTACATACAAAAATCCTCAAAGCAATTTCCTTGCCATCTTTTTAGCAGGGTTATCTGACTTAGATAAGAAGGGGGCAGATAACAGAGACATGCAAATCAAGTCAAGAACAGAAATCCAATCAGAATGACTTTATAAAAAATAATGAGCTTTACTTAATGACTGACCCATTAGCACAGCCTCTGACTGATCATGTCAGAAATGCTTGGCTCTGGATGCTAATGCTGATTCCACACTGCCCCCTAGTGTTTTAAAGTGGTTTCCTTCCAGTTAGAGACATCACGAATACACCATGTCTATGTCCAAATGTTTGTGGACATCCCGTCTAATGAAAGCATCCAGCTCCTTTAAGTTGTGGAGCAGTGGAACCATGTTCTCTGGGATGATGGATGATGGAGCTCCATCCTATACTTCAGGATGAGTTGGGGTGGGGTGATCATCCAACATCCTCAGCTTACTAACGCTCTTGTTGCTGAATGCAGTCAAATCCTCACAGCAATGCTCTTCCAAAATTGAGTAAAAAGTCTTATTCCTTGGACAGAAGAGACTTCAGAAGACTTCAGAAGAAACAATAAATGATCAGGTGTCCCAATACTTTTGTCCATAAGGAGCAATTTCACATAAAGGTGACTTGAATAACCATATGGAAGTGTCCCCCCAATTAAGCCACATTTTTGACCTCGTCAACCTCCACGTTTCCATCATACCTCCACAGAGAGAGTTTAATAAGTCCACAGTCTTCCCTGGACAGTAGACACAGTTACTTCAACAAAAGGATACAGGATACACCCCTTTTAACACCCTTAATGAACAATGATTGAGAAAGCGTCCAAATACTTTTGTCAATACAGTTTATCTTGTACATTCATTGAGTCCATGAAATATTTCTACAGAAGTACTTGGCAAGGACGTCCAGTACCTGCAGAGAGCGTGTTGACCATGAGCAAATACCGAGTAGACCACTTCGTACAACCCCACCTACTAAACCAACTTCAAGGACACTGGATGAAAAGTCAAACGCAAAGGAAAACCATAATGTACACTCTCTTCAATGTACACTCACTGGCCACTTTATTAGAAACCCCTGCCTCGTAGCTGTCCCCCTGTTGACGTACAATTTGTCCCAGCTGTCCTCTAGTCCTTTACCAATGGTCATTTTATGACCGTAAAGCTGCCATAAAATTCTAATAATTATGAAAAATAAATAAATAGCTGGTCAACAGCAGTCATGTGGTCAGAAACTGACCAATGATATATGGGATAAAATCCTACAGGCTACAGTCTTTAACTGGACACCTACAGTATATTGTCCCTGCCACTCAAACACCTTGTATTTTCATTTTCTACATTTTCACTTTTTGATGTAATCTGAAGCCGGCAGTGGTTCTTTACATTGGGTCAGAATTTCCTGAGGAACGGGCCAATAGAAACGCTCCAAAATGACACGGAATAAAACCTGTTTACATTGACTTCCATTGACAGTTAAGAAGGTTTTTTCCTTGTCCTGTAAAGTTGCCATTTTGGAGATGAACAGGGTTTCAGTCCAACAGTAAGGATACAGTGGATCTGTACGGTCAGGGAGGCTCATATTGTAGCTGGCAGGAGGAACTACAAGGCACGATTGGACAGAATTGGAAGAAGCTGTCAATGGACAGGAAGTCAATTCTGCTAATGATCAGTTAGTATGCTAGTATGACCCATGCCTGAGGAAGCTGGGACGGGGGGGGGGGGACTCAGTTTGAGTTCGGGAAGGCTTTGAGGTAGGTGCGTGAGCCGAGTCCCGCCGTAGTGGAGGTGAACTTTGGAGGAGAAGCGAGGAAACAGGGTGGAGGAGGCAAGGTGCGAAGTTGTTAGTCACGAAGGTGAGGTGAGAACAGAGGGTAGATATAGGGCTGAGAAGGAGGAGGAGGAGCAGGTGGAGGAGGAGAGGTTAGGGGAGTGGTCCATCTGCCAAAATTCAGATATGTCATGATCAGCCAAGACAGGTTTTAAACCTAATGTGTGTTTTTTGAGTTTACAAAAGGAGATGCTAGGCTAACATTGCTAACACACACTGAAACTTGACTGTCACCAATCTTACTTCCATTAATACATTAATTAATACATGATATTCTCCACTTATGGCATGCAGTGCTCCCAATAGGGTTCCATTGCCTCTTTCTCTGAACTGCCGCCAATGCAACATCAACAGGCAACCAATGCGCTCTGAGGAAAGCACCATGTACCCAGCTCTGATACATCGGCCAGCAGACGCCAGTGCCCACCCCGGATAGAGCAAGGCCAGCTGTGCTCTTTTGGGGCCCTGGCTTTCGATGACTAGCAGCATGACCGGGATTCGAGTGTGTGAACGACAGTTTATTTAAAAAATGAACTGTAAAACAACATGGATGGACTTTTTTCAAACACTTACGCTAAAAGGTTCTGGATACTCTGACGGTTTCTTTTTCTTTCTCTTGAATGGAGAGTTTTTACCTGCCGCTGTCACTACTGGCCCCTACAAAAGATGCTCGGACTTCTGTAAATACGCTTTGTGAGAAAATTCTGTGTGAAAAGCACAATATAAATACATTTAACTTGAGTTGAATTATTAAAAAATGGTCGTCCTACCATTCTGATTCCATCTACCATCCATACCATCTGTTTTTACACCCTGAAGAAATGTATACCATGTTGTAAACTACATTGACTGAAGCTCTGGATATGTCTTGAGTGAGCTGTGAGACGTTTTCCGAGCATGTACTGACCAAGATGAGATTGCTGACAGTCTAAAGCCAGTGTTTGTTAGCCTAGCATCTCCTCATATTAGCTAAAGAAGCAAAACATCAGCTATCAATCATGTCTTGGTTGATTGACAGTATCTGGGGTCTTCATGGGGATAAAATTTGTTCACGGTGGTGGTGGATGGGACGCCATTATCCATTAACCATTAGCCAATCAAATCACAGCATACATTTCACAGGTTAAACTTCAACTAATCAAGATGAGTCTTGAATTGTTTGTCCGTCTATGCATTTTTTTTAAATAAACCAGTACAGTTGAAAAAATGGCCACTGGGGGGCGTTACTGATATGTCCAAGAGAAAAATCAAGCATATTTAATTCTACTTGTGGACATGAGACATTTTAGTGCACTGCAGCAACTCTTGTAACTTTTAAAAAAGTGTATCTTCTTTTATTTCTTTTTGATTTTTGGACATCTTCATTTATAGTATTTCAGAAGGTAAAACTTGGATACTTGGATGGTCCATTGTAGATGTGTTGTAGATGCTCACCTGACATTCAGCTAGCGTTCAACTGAAGGCCTGCTAAATTGTCAATTGAATTTAATCCTGCACTTAACTCTAAACCCTAACCCAAGCATTAATCTTAAATCAACCCTAAATTCTAATCCTAACCCTAACCTTAACCTTGAATCAATACTTAATCCTAATCCTTAACCTCAACCTTGAATAAACCCTAAATCCTAATCCTAAGCTTAACCTTGAATAAACCCTAAATCCTAATCCTTAACCTTAACCTCAACCTTAAATAAACCCTAAATCCCAATCCTAACCTTAGCCTTAACCTTGAATAAACCCTAAATCCTAATCCTAACCTTAACCTCAACCTTGAATAAACCCTAAATCCTAATCCTAACCTCAACCTTGAATAAACCCTAAATCCTAACCTCAACCTTGAATAAACCCTAAATCCTAATCCTTAACCTTAACCTCAACCTTAAATAAACCCTAAATCCCAATCCTAACCTTAGCCTTAACCTTGAATAAACCCTAAATCCTAATCCTAACCTTAGCCTTAACCTTGAATAAACCCTAAATCCTAATCCTAACCTTAACCTCAACCTTAAATAAACCCTAAATCCCAATCCTAACCTTAGCCTTAACCTTGAATAAACCCTAAATCCTAATCCTAACCTTAGCCTTAACCTTGAATAAACCCTAAATCCTAATCCTAACCTTAACCTCAACCTTGAATAAACCCTAAATCCCAATCTTAACCTTGAATAAACCCTAAATCCTAATCCTAACCTTAACCTCAACCTTGAATAAACCCTAAATCCTAATCCTAACCTCAACCTTGAATAAACCCTAAATCCTAATCTTAACCTTAGCCTTAACCCTAAATCTTAATCCTAACCGCAACCTTTATCAACCATAAATCCTAATCCTAACCCTAACCTTAATTTTAAATCAACCCCAAATCCTAACCTTAACCTTAACCTTAAATCAACCATAAATCCTAATCCTAACCCCGACCTTAACCTTAAATCAACCATAAATCCTAATCCTAACCCGAACCTCAACCTTGAATAGACCCTAAATCCTAATCCTAACCTTAGCCTTAACCCTAAATCCTAATCCTAACCCCAACCTTAACCTTAAATCAACCATAAATTCTAATCCTAACTTTTACCTTTACCTTAAATCAACCCTAAATCCTAATCCTAATCCTAACCCCAACCTTGAATCAACCCAACCCTTTTTTAGGTTAAGTTTGGGGTTACGTTTAAGGGTAAGGTTAGGGTTAAGGTTAAGGTTAAGCTTAGGGTTACATTTAATAGACAGTCATTTACATTCAACTTAGAGTTCAGTTGCTCTTAACCCCTTGAACAGCCTGTGATCCCGGGCGGACCGCCCATTTATACAGACGTCTCTGTAGTTACTGAGCATTACCCCTTAGTGTGTGAGAAGCCTTTCTGCTAGGGGTCAGTACATGTTCAGTTGAATGTCTCTCTGTATATATATACACTTCTTTTTCTCCTGTACAGTTGCTATTTAGGAGGCCTTGATTATCTTCATCCACAGTGGCTTCTGCACACTTTGTTACATGATACTGTTTACAACAGCAGACCTGGTCTTCCTCAGCATACACACCTGAACATACACACTCATTTTACTCTTCTATTGTACTTGTTTATGCACCCTGTCTGTGTTTTGTCTACCGTCCTTCACTATTGTCCCACATGTTTACATATTCCTACACTGGCGTAGAGACGTAGTCTAACCGCATTGTGCTGTTCTGTACAACCCTGTATTACTAAATGACAATAGCAGCTGATGCTGAACGGAACTGAATAGAATCTGTCAAGCCAGCATGTGAAGGCTAGACACAGGGAAAATGCAAGCATAAGGATCTGAGACACGTTGACAAGAACCAAACTGTGATGGCTAGACTACTGGGTCAGAACATCTCCAAAACATCTGGGGTTTTTGGTGGTGTGCAGTGGTCAGTACCTACCAATACTGCTCCTGCTGTATATATGTGGAAAAGACAACCGGTGGGCGGGCAACAGGGTCGTATACACCTAAGGCTCATTGGTGCGATTCGGGAAGGTCCCACCTCACACCTTACAGGACTTAAAGGATCCAGGACACCCCAAGAAAACCCTTGCCTTTTAAAATATCTTTTAAACAAATGGAGATGTGATCTTCATCTAAGCAATATTAGGGGATGGAGGGATGATATAACTAAACCAATAAAACTGAAAAAAATTCAATTAAATTAAATTATGTCTTAAAGATTTTAAATATTTGTAAAAATCCAATGAATAGAAATGCAATTTTCTGGCTGAAATAACTTCAGTTAGATGTTTTTGATAATAATCTACCAACAGGTAAATGTGGGACCATCTAAAGACTAAAGCTGAAAAATCACACAGCTGAAAGATTTCTGCATGGAGGAGTGGGAGAACCTTTCTCCTGAAGGCTGCTTTAAATATATATTTATCTGTGTGTGTGTATATATATATATATATATATATATAAATAAATAAATAAATAAATATATATATATACAGTGCCCTCCATAATTATTGGCACCCCTGGTTAAGATGTGTTCTTTAGCTTCTAATAAATTGAGTTTTTTTCTAAATAATATAGGATCACGATGGAAAAAAGAGTAAAACCCAACCTTTAACTCAAATCCCACATTAAGAAATAATTGTTTAACATCAAATCATGTGTGCCACAATTATTGGCACCCCTGATGTTAATACTTTGTACAACCCCCTTTTGCCAACAAAACAGCACCTAATCTTCTCTTATAATGTTTCACAAGATGGGAGAATACAGATAGAGGGACCTTTGACCATTCCTCTTTGCACAATCTCTCTAAATCATCCAGCGACCTGGGTCCTCTCCTCTGCACTCTCCTCTTCAGCTCACCCCACAGGTTTTCAATGGGGTTGAGGTCTGGGGACTGAGATGGCCATGGGAGGAGCTTGATTCTGTGTGTGGTGAACCATTTCTGTGTAGATTTGGCCATATGTTTTGGGTCATTATCTTGCTGAAAGACCCAGTGACGACCCATCTTCAGCTTTTGGGCAGAAGCCACCAGATTTTGTTTTAAAATGTCCTGTTATTTCAAAGCATTCATGATGCCATGCACCCTAACAAGGTTCCCAGGGCCTTTGGAAGAGAAACAGGCCCACAGCATCACTGATCCTCCCCCATATTTCACAGTGGGCATGAGGTGCTTTTCTGCATACTCAGCTCTTGTGTTACGCCAGACCCACTTAGAGCATTTGTTGCCAAAAAGCTCCATCTTAGTTTCATCTGACCAAAGCACACGGTCCCAGTTGAAGTTCCAGTACTGCTTAGCAAACTCCAAACGTTTATGATTGTGAGTGAGAAAAGTTTTTTTCGTGCATGCCTCCCAAACAGCTTGTTGGCATGCAGATAGCGCCTGATGGTTGTTTTGGAGACTTTGTGACCCCAAGAAGCTACCATTTGTTGCAATTCTGTAACAGTGAGCTTTGGAGACCTTTTTATTTCTCTTATCATCCTCCTCACTGTGCGTGGTGGCTAAATAAACTTGCGTCCTCGTCCAGGCTTGTTTACCACTGTTCCAGTTGTTTTAAACTTCTTAATAACTCCTCTCACAGTAGATATGGACAGGTGGAGGTGAGTGGCTATTTTCTTGTAGCCATTGCCTGACTTGTGGAGGTCAACACACATCTGCCTTACTTGAATGGTATGTTCCTTTGTCTTTCCCATGTTGAAGAGAAATGGCCTCTGTGTCACGTCATATTTATACCCCAGGGAAACAGGAAGTTGTGAATTACTAATTAAATGTTCCTAAATACTCTGATCAACTTCGTAAACGACTGTAGAATTGACAGAAATACTTTAATTACATTTATTTCCTAAGAAATGTTAGGGGTGCCAATAATTGTGGAACAGGTGATTTTATGAAGAATAATAATTTCTTAGTCAGGGATTTTTTTTTTCCATTAAAATTCACTTGAGTTAAAGGTTGGATTTTACTCTTTTTTCCATCGTGATCCTATATTATTTAGAAAAAAACTCAATTTATTAGAAGCTAAAGAACACATCTTAACCAGGGGTGCCAATAATTATGGAGGGCACTGTATATACATATCAGTATTTATTTCTTTGTTTATTTCATTATTTATTCTTTTGTTTTTGCTGTTTCCAATTCACACCCGCTATCTACGACTGTTAAGCCAGCCAAGCCTTTATTTTCTAATTGCCATGCGACCCACCTGCCGATCCTGTGATGACATTTTAGAATTGTTGGAGACTTCTTTACCCATCTTGAGGTCTGCGGTTGGACTGAAGGTGCTAGGACAGCCTGACCTGGCCATGTTGGTCAGTTGTTCCACTTTTAAATGCTTTAGTGGACAGTGGAACGGCTGATTTCTAAAGGTTCTGAGAATCTCTTTGAACCCCTTCCCCGACTCCTCTGCATCTACAACCTTCTTTCTGAAGGCCTCAGAGAGCTCTTTAGATCTGACCATGGTAATAACACCCACTTTACCAATCAGGAGCAAACCAAACCTGATTCTTAATGTAGGCATTTGAAGTAGCAATGAATGAATGATTTAGTTACATTGTTACACCATTGTTATATATATATATATATATATATATATATATATATATATATATATATATATATAGGACTTGTACAGAACACTCTTGCTTATCTTGAAGAAATGTTTGCTGTAATTGCTGTAATTGTATTATGTAATCTATCTTGCACGGTAATCTTTTTCTAAAGTACATGTGTGCTTGAGGGAAAGCTAACTGAGATACTGGCACCTGTTTGCTTAGTGTAGTTTCGAGCTTTTGTGGAGATACAGTATACTAAGTGAGAGCAGCACACACACACACACACACACACATTTATTTATTTATTTTAACAAAAAATAAAACATATTTGATATATATATATATATATATATATATATATATATATATATATATATATATATATATAATGTATTTATTTATATTATTATTTTGCTGTTCCCAATTCACACGATGGTGTGTAAAGCCAGCCAAGCCCTTATTTTCTAACTGCCGCGAACATACTAACAGTAACTGCCATTCAACCCACCCAGAGGACAAGGCAAGGCAAGGCCACATATGCTCTCGGGGACTGCAGATGGCTGCAGGCGGTTCTCAGTGGTTTGAAAACCCTTGGATAAAAAAGTAGGCCAGATATATCAAGACAATTATTTATCTTCATTTATCTATTATTATGATAGATATTATTTATCTATATAGATAATTATTTAGTATAGTTTGATCAAATCCAATCAAATGGTGTTTATTATCACATCACATTACACCGATGTAAAGGTGAGTGAAAAACTAGAGGCATCATCCCTTATGGTAGTAAAACTTGAAATACATAATATATACACATTAACTGACACTACACACACTGTACACACACTGTACACACACACTCTCTATGTACATGTTGTTTGAACCAAATGAACCTAAAGACAATCAAATATCTGCTTATATTTTGATTAGTGTAAAGAGGTGATGTGAAACACTGACAGATTTATAGCAATGAGCCATAACATTAGTACCATTAATGCCTGATATAGAGTCGATCCCTCTTGTGCCACCACAGCAACTCTGACCATTCAAGGCAAGGACTCCACAAGACCTCTGAAGGTATACTGCGGTATCTGGTATCTGGCACCAAGACGTTAGCAGCTCCTTTAAGTCCTGTAAGTTTTGAGGTGGGGCCTCCATGGGTTGCATCAATTAGCCTTAGTTGCTAATGACCCTGTCCCAGGGTCACTGACCACTGCGTACCAGAAAAAAAAAGCCCACAAGACCTGTCTGATGTTTTGGAGATGTTCTGACCTAGTTGTCTAGCCATGGCTTTCTGCTTTTTGTTAAAGTGTATCAGACTCTTACACTTGCCCATTGCTCTTGTTGGGCATTTATTCATAACAAAAGTTTGGAGAAGGACCATGATCCTAACTCCTCATCCTGGCCCTCAAGCCCCACATTCACCCTGTATCCGACTGTATCCGACCCGGACCCCAAAAATTCAAAAATATTCTTTGAGTCCACCCTCCTGTTCCATCTCAGGACATGGTCCACACTAGCAGATGAATCTATATGGGAAATATGAACTTGGGAATACGGCTTTGTACAAACATGATAGGTTGCTTATGAGCCAATGCCTTCATATACTGCCCCATGCAAAGATTTGGGCACCTCCAGCCAACATTTCCGTTACTAATCTGCTCTCCAAAAAGCATAAAGCTGAAGGTGGAACATTCTGTTAGTCAAGACTGATGCGTTTAGTTGTTTTTACAGTGAAACAAGTTAAAGAGCAAAAGTTTGGGCACCATAAGAGATTTGAGCTCTCAGATTACCTTTACCAAGATCTCAGACCTTAATAGGCCTGTTAGGGCTATGGCTGCAGTTATTGTAGGAAAGGTCAGGTGATGCAAATTTCAAAGCTTTCTAAATACTCTAACTTCTCAAACCAAGCTGCATCCAAAACTGTGCCCTATTCACTTTATAGTGCCCTACTTTGGGTGTCTGCCCATTTGTAGTGGTGTCAAATTTTCAGCGCGCTGTAACAATCCCATAATGCACTGTCACATATGGACACATATGGACGTGGACTACCCATAATCCATTGCATTGTTTGGTTTGAAGATTTATACGCAGCTTCTCTGAGGAAGACCTGCAGTCAGACGCACTTTGCTGGTCTGAAATCGCTCACTACCTTGTAGAGGTCTGCTCCCAGGATCTGGATTTTTCACATATACACTGTTAAAGGTATATTATCCTCGAGGTTCCTTTGGAGGTTCTTCAGTATGAAACTGTAGAGGAACCTTATAAGGTGATCTGATGAACTTTCAATGAAAAAATGGTTCTTAAAGGTTCCTCCACTATCTCAAACTGAAGATCATATACTTTTATACAATACGCATACAGGTCCAACAGGTCTACCTCAGACGCCATTGCCGCCGCCCTTCATGTTTCCCTATCCCACCTGGAAAATAAAGACTCCTATGTTAGGATACTCTTTATTGATTACAGTTCCGCCTTCAACACGGTCGTCCCCCACAGACTCACGTATAAACTCTCATCTCTTGGACTACATCCCACCCTCTGTGACTGGCTACTGAGCTTCCTGACTGGCAGGCCCCAGTCTGTCAGGATTGGAAAAAGGACCTCAGCCATCATCACCACCAACATTGGTACCCCGCAGGGCTGTGTCCTTAGCCCTATCCTCTACACCCTGTTCACCCACGACTGTGTCGCCACCCATCCTGGCAACATCATTCTGAAGTTTGCTGACGACACCGCTGTGATAGGTCGTATCACTGGCGGAGACGAGGCAGCCTACAGGAAGGAGGTGGACAGTCTGGTGGCATGGTGTACCAAAAACAACCTAACCCTCAACACGGACAAGACCAAGGAGATGATAGTGGACATGAGAAAGGAGAGGAGACCTCATCAGCCACTATTTATCCGGGACCTTGAGGTAGAGAGGGTTAGCAGCTTTAAGTACCTAGGGGTCCACATCAGTGATGACCTCACCTGGACACTGAACACCACATATGTGCTAAAGAGGGCTCAGCAGCGGCTGTACTTCCTCAGGAGGCTGAGGAAATTTGGCATGTCACCCAGAATCCTCAGCAACTTCTACAGCTGCATCATTGAATCAATCCTGACCAGCTGCATCACTGTGTGGTATGGCAGCACTACTGTGAAGGACCGCAAACGCCTGCAGAGAGTGGTAAAGACTGCTACCAAAATCACCAAGATGGCACAACCCTCTCTGCAGAGCATCTACAATCTCAGAGTCCACAGGAGAGCTGCCTCCATCATCAAAGATCCCACTCATCCCCAACATGGACTATTTACACTTCTACCTTCTGGTCGGAGGTACAGAAGCGTGAAATGCCGGACTACCAGATTAAAGAACTCTTTCTTTCCCACAGCCATCAGACTCTTAAACAGTTGAGCTGATGGCTCCCCTCATAGACATCACTGTATTTATAACAATTGCACTAACTCATATCATTTTGCACATGAATAGTTGCACTACTGTACTTGACTGTTTGTGTCTGCATACAGCTGCACACATCGTTTTGCACATGTAACTGTTCTTGTATGGTTATATTTCAGCTCATTTTGCACAAACACCACTTTACTACAGACTGTTACAATGTAACTAATGTAGCACATACCTGCACAATGTATATAGCCTGTATAATTCTAAATTGTTTACATTTTATATTTTTATTTTATATATTCTCTGCATGTTTAATTTTTGATCCTTGTTATTTGTCTATATATATTTATACTTTTTATTCTATGACATCCAATGTGGGCAGCAAAGTAAGAATTTCATTGTACAGGGAAACTAGTTTCCTTACTGTGCATATGACAATAAAGCTTTGAATCAGAATCTTGAATCTTGAACAGTGTAGGGGACAGTGAATAGGGCACAGTTTTGGACACAGCCCTTGTCCCAGCAGTTAGCAGACATGGCCCTCTAAGGAGAACTCAAAGAAGATTTTTGGATTTTTGGAGTCCAGGTTGGACCCATTGGTGTGGTGAGTGATGTAAGAAAGGCAGGAGACAGGGGATGTGGATGTGGGGGTGACGTTTGTTCATAACAGAGTTTCCCTATGATATAAGGGGCTTGAGGGCCAGGATGAGGAGTTAGGATCATGGTCCTTCTCCTAAAATGTTGTTATGACTAAATACCCAACAAGAGCAATGGGCAAGTGTAAGAATCTGAGACACTTTGACAAGAACCAGAAAGCCATGGCTAGAAGACTGGGTCAGAACATCTCCAAAACATCAGGCAGGTCTTGTGGGCTTTTTTTCCTGGTACGCAGTGGTCAGTGGCCCTCTAAGCAGCCGCCTAGCACTCTGACCATGAAAATAACTGATGTTCACAAAGCAGGAGAAGACTATAAGAAGACAGCAAAGTGTTTTCAGGTATTTTCTGTAGTTTATAATGGAAGTTGAGGTCAAATGTGTGAAAGGTGAGAGGCCCAAAGCTCCGATCTCGGTGGACTAGGGGTTGCTTCAAATGGACACTGGTGCGGTGGAAGGAATCCACTCCTGGCTCCATATGTGGGGTTGTGTCATTGGTTAATTATGGCTACAAACTTCTTGTTTGCAGGTATTTCTGCGGAAAGCGCTGTTCTTCAGCACTAATAAATCAATAAACTGATAAATCCAGGCCCTACCGAGGTAAAAGTGACGTTTGAAATTGGTCAATTGATCCTCTGTTAGTATGGAATTCTTATGTGTGAAAGCAAACCAGCAATAATGAGCCCCTTTCCCAAATGAGCCCTGATTCATAGTCATAGTGTAAAAAAAACACCCAAAGACCAAGAAAAGTTTCCAAGAGAACTGTGTGTAAAATTGCTGGGCAAACAAATCAAAACCCATGTTGGACTTCAAACAACCTTTGGACTTTGGAGTGGTGGGACACTGCTCTACTGTGCAGCTACGCATGCACAAATATGACCCTCCATTGAAGAGCCGTCAGAAGAAAACTCACCTCACCACATCATTCAGTGTCAGAAGCTTTCATAGGCACATCTATCAGAGGTCCATCAATCATGCCTTGAGCATTCATTGTGTTGCAGTGAGTGACATAGTGAACATATTACTGGAACAATGAAGAATGGATTCCATTAAACACCAGCAAATTCTGAAGGCAACCATCACGAAACCATCATGGAAAAAAAGAAAAAAGCTGAAGATGAAAAGAGGATGGCCTTTACAGCGAGATAAAGACCCTCAACACACCTCAAAATCCACAATGGATGACTTCAAACGGCCCAAGAGGACGCAATTACCATTGCCCTCACAGTCCCACGACCTAATCATAATGGAAAATCTGTGGATAGACCTCAAAAGGTCCAGGAATCTCACAGAACTGGAAACGAATGGGCAAATATCCCCTCAACAATTCTTCGTTGGCTACAAAAAGCTACATGCTGTCATGGAATTAACGCTGACACCCTTACAAAGACAAATTCTTGTACATATTGCTCTTTACACCATTAACCCCTTAACTTAAAAAGGCTTATTGCCCACTAATATGTGTATTACTCAGTAACTACAGGGTCTTCTGTACTAGTGCGGTGATTCTCTGGAAATAGAAGTTCATGATAACACTTTCTGTCCGCCGGCAGACCGTAGGTGGGTTTATAAGATTATATTTTTGATGCTTGGATTAAGTACCTGCACAGAGGACAATTTTTTGTACCATTGACACAAGAGACATTTCACTGGTACAATGAAGAATGGATGTGAATAAACACCAGCAAGGTCTGGAAGCAAACATCAGACTGAAGATGAAACTGAAGATGAAAAGAGGATGGCCTTTACAGCGGGATAAAGACCCTCAACACACCTCAAAATCCACAATGCACGACTTCAAAAGGCCCAAGAGGAAGGTTTTGCCTCATAATGGAAAATGTGTGGATAGACCTCAAAAGAGCAGCACAGGCAAATCTCCCAACAAATCAAATCAATGAATAATGAATTTGTAAATGTAATGAGTTTAGCACTATTTATAAATGACATTGTCACAGAGCAGTAAGGGGACAAGAGACCCCCCCCCCTCCCTTGTGAGCAAGAAATGGACATCTCCCTTTGGAGCTGGGGGAAGAAACTTTGGGGAAACCCAAGACTCACAAGGAACCCATCCTCCTCTGATCAGAACTATTTATAGGTTATTGATAAAAGTCACCGAACCACCACCAAGGCTGTTCTCCTGCTCAGGTGTGCAGAATTGCAAACAAGAATTGCATGACGCTTCGTTGGCTACAAAAAGCTACATGCTGTGATGGAATTAATGCTAACAAAGAATAGTCCTTGTACATTTTGCACTTGACCGTTAAAATACCCTCAACACAGGCCCAAGATGAAGGTCCAAGGTTTTGCCATTGCCCTTAGTGTCTCATGACCTAATCATAATGGAAAATCTGTGGATAGATCTTTAAAGAAAAATAAAGAAGAAAATGGCAACAGATTATAATATAAAGAATGTTGAAAACAAGGCTTGACCAAATTGAATATTTAAAATATCATTTTTTTGCCTAAAAAAGACATAAAAAAGACATAAAATTAAAAAATTATAGAACTAGTAATTGCATAAAATAAATTGCAAGAGATTATAATATGAAGAATGTTGAAAACAAGGCTTGTAATATTTAAAATAACAGTTTTTTTGCCAGTAGAAAAAAATTATCTCCATTTTTTTACATTTTTCACTTGTTGGCATAAATTCATAATGAATAAACCAATAGAAAAGTGCAAAATGGCCCACAATTTCATATTTTAGGCCCAAGATGAAGACCCAAGGTTTTTGCCATTGCCCTCACGGTCTCACAACCTAATCATAATGGAAAATCTGTGGACAGACCTCAAAAGAAAAATAAAAATAAAGAAAAGAATGGCAACAGATTATAATATGAAGAATGTTGAAAACAAGGCTTGACATAATTAAATATTATATATAAGTAATTATTATAAGTATATTATATATATAATATATATAAGTTTTTTTTGCCTATAGAAAAATATTATCACATAAAAACTCAATTTTTCTCTTTTTAGCATAATTTCATAATGAATAAACCAATAGAAAAGTTCAAAATGACTCACAATTTCATATTTTACATTGACTTTCACTTAAAGTTAAAGTTAAAGTTAAAGCCAATTTGGAGGTAATATTATTTTGAAGATTATGATTCTAATGCTCCATCTATGATGCCTGGGATCAAGGATCAATTTTGTCCCATTGACACAAGGGACATTTCACAGGAACAATGAAGAATGAAGATTTGATTAAACACCAGCAAATTCTGGGATCAAGGAAAGAGGATGGTTTTTACAGCAGGATAAAGACCCTCAACACAGGCCCAAGATGAAGGCCCAAGGTTTTGCCATTGCCCTCACGGTCTCACAACCTAATCATAATGGAAAATCTGTGGATAGACCTCAAAAGAGCAGCGCATGCAAGACGGCCCAGGAATCTCACAGAACTGGAAACCTTGTGCAGAAAGAATGGGTGAAAAAAAACCCTGAACAAGAACTGCATGACTCTTCGTTGGCAACGAAAAGTTACATGCTGTCATGGAATTAACGCTGACACCCTTACAAAGACAAATTCTTGTACATCTTGTACTTGGCCAATAAAAGATTATGACTCTGATGCTCTACCTGGACTGAGTCATTTGTGACACCTGTAGCAAGAACAAATTCATATAAATCTCATCATTGAGAGATTAAGAGATTATAATGCTAATGCTCTACTCTGGGATTCAGTCATCTGTTTCTCCTGATAATGCACTTTGGAAGTGCTCGTTTTAAAGCGTTTTCTAATCGAGGCACTGCTGTATCACCTGTGTTTGTCAAGTGCAGGCCTTTAGATATGAAAGTGCTTGAAATTGCTGGGTGAATTCCAGCACACAATGTCGCTGACTTTGTAATGAAAGGCAATTATCTTAGCTAAGTAAACATACTTGTGTTCTGGGAGACTTCCAAACAGACACTGCAATGTACAGTTTCAGCGCCAGTCAAATCAGCACCATGTGACAAAGGTGCAGCACAGTATGGCGAGATGAAAAGAGCAAAAAGCCGTCATTATTCTTTGCGGGCGGGAGCATGGGTGTAATCCAGTGCCACGTTGTCTTAGGCTTTTTGCCATTGTTGCTGTGTTTGTTGGGTCTAATCCTTTCGAGACATTCTTAATGCACTGTGCTCATTCCAGTTATGCTACACTCCCACTAGACAGTCTCTTGTGTTGGCACCCTGTCATTCCCCGCCATTGTTTGCCAGCGAAGGCCGCATTGTTTTGGTATTGATTTTGCTAAGGCTGGGTCACTTGAAAGTCATCAATAACATGCGAGAACGCCGCGTCAGAAGGCGTGAGCCGCAGCCGCTCATACAGTATAAGAAGGGGAACAGCACAGCTCGACTCCAACCGACACCGACCCCACTTCTTCGACTCTTACGAGCAGGTATTGTTATTATTACTCATCTATGCATTACTCATTACTACTACAAATATTTAAAAAAACATTATGATAAGACTAGATAAACTTTATTGAGCCTGAAAATTAAAGAATTCTAATGGTTCATTTAATTGTACAGATTAAATGCAAACATGGGTGGACAAATGGTCAAATGACACTTTATGATGATTGTTTTAGTGAAATATTAAACAAATCCTCAACAGTAAAAGCATTTGGATATAAAAATAGTCAGCATGTTTTAGACCATAATGTTTATTTTTTTTCTAATTGAACATATTTAAAATAACAAGTTTTAAAATTAGCATGTCACTCATTTTAAATGGAATGGAAAAACTGAAAAATGGAAAATTAGAAACCTGTAATTTGACCAGACTTTTGCAAAATGTTGGAAAGGAAGGGAAAAAAATAATATTCATATATATTAGTATATTGTAATTTACACTTCAAGTGATTTTTTGTAAATTTGTTTTGAAGGCTTTTTTTATTGGTCTATTTAACACGAAATTGTGAAACAATGTAAAACATTTTTCAAATTATGGCAAAAACGAAGAACTGCAAAAATAGAGATGATGATATATCTTGATAGAACAAACCCACAAAAAAATTAATAACTTTATAGATGAAGAAAAAGGACACTCTTAAATTTGATTATTAAGTATAGTTGTTAGTTACATGTTTTTTGCTCGTTTTTTAAACATTTCTTCTGTTTCTTTAAAAAAAAAAAAAAATCTCAATGGAAAGGTCAGCTAACATTTTCAAATTGTGTTAAAAAACATACAAGGCTTAGTGCACATACTGTAGGATTAGTGTAAAACAGTAAATCTGCTTGGTACAATGGCACATTATTGCACAAACTCATACCATCACTCATATCAGTCATCGCTAGTGATCACAGTTTAATACATTTTCTCAGAACACACAGATAGCTTTGTGTAATATTAGTCTGTGCTGCTGGATAGCTATAGCTATAATATACATGACCTATTACTGTATGGTTATTACAGCTGCAACTATATTATTACTAAGAATGACATTAGAACTATTGCATTTGATAAATGTGCTGACAAGGCAAGAATACATACATTATTCAACTGAAAAAGAATGGCAAAAGCATTTTTATGTGATACTAGACTGTGGTGTTTATTTTTATTGGACATTCACATTTATTTAGTATATCCTATGTTGTATAAGAAAATATAGAAATAGAAATGTACAGAAACCAAATAAGTAATACTGAATATTAAGTGATTTTATCAGTGTTAGCTGAATTACTTTTTAATATCACCTCTACGTAAGCACATTAAAATTGGACTAAGCAGTATTGAACAAAACCCCGTAAAATTACAGAATTTACAAACTTTTATGTGACACCAGGCCTGGGTGTTGGTGTTTCTATTGGGAATTTACATTTACTGAGTCTATGCAGCCTTATATATATCAGAAAATAAAGAAAGAATCAGACATAAAATGAAGAAATTATAGAACTAGTAATTGCATAAAATAAATTGCAAGAGATTATAATATGAAGAATGTTAAAAACAAGGCTTGACCAATAGGAATATTTAAAATATTCTGCTTTAAAATATTTAATTATTTAATATTTAAAATAATTAGCTTTTGTTTTTGTTTTTATATATAGAAAAATAGTATCACACAAAAACTATACATCTACACATCAACTATATATTTGTCACTTTTTAGCATAATTTCATAATGAATAAACCAATAGAAAAGTTCAAAATGGCTCACAATTTCATATTTTACATTGACTTCCACTTAAAGTTAAAAGTTAAAGTTAAAGCCAATCTGAAGGTCATTTTATTTTACACCACAGTGAGGATACATTGTTACATTACTATCATTGGCCTTATCAGCTAATAACTGTATTATGGAAAGAAATCTATTGTGAACCCACTTTTAGCAAAAACAATGTTTGCAAAAATATTAGGCTTTGGCATTGGACATCTTTCTGACCTTTTATACAGCAAGATATCTGACACTGCTAATGGCTGCTAATTAGTATCTGACACTGAATCAGGGATATGATATTGTTATTAGCCAAAGCTGCATAACTTATTAGTATCACCTCTAATTATGAATGCATTAGCATTACTGCAAGGGATTACACTGGATTACAGGGCAGGACATACAGTTAGGCAGGGCAAACAGTTAGGCGGGGCAAACAGTTAGGCATGGCAAACAGTTAATTATGGTGGCATTAGGCTGTGGCTGTGGAATTTCTTCTATTGGGTGTTTATTTTCATCTAATCCCTCCAGCTTTAATAGACCAAATCTATGGCAGTTAGAATTCTAATAGAATAGTCTTATTACTTACAGCTGAATTACTAACTGCATTATCATAATCGCAGTGACTGCAGTTTGATGAATGTGCTGACGAGGCAAAAACACAACAATATTTAACAGAATTGGCTGAACATTGCGTTCGTCCTGTGTGACATTAGGAATGGATTTTGTCTCCCACTGTTATATGAAGAAAACTAAATAATTAATACTAATTATACCAACGTACATGGCACTTTGGCACTGACCCTTCTCTCTGCTTTGCTGGGACGATATTTCCAGGAGCTTGACCTTTCAGCAAAATGTTTGTGTGGAGCATTTGCATGCTGGCTCTGATCCATCTGAGCACCGCCTGCAGCGTGGTGAGTTTCCTGAAACAAGGTGGTACTGATTTACAGCGGGGGGCTACATATGTGGATATACCTTTTAAAAATTAACATTTGTTTACTGAACGTAACATTATGCACTGAAATGTATTTGATTTAGGTGTAAATACTCACTTCTACTTGAATTTAATGTAGTATTTAAATATAATTACATGGTGTAAATACTAAGCATTACATTTGTCAGAGTGCTGGTTTTGTAAATGCTTAACTGACCAATGGGTATGGATGTACCACTTTAAAGGCCTCATGCAATTCAATATTTACATTACAAAAAGACCAATAATGTACTGTATAATGCATCTCCAGCCTTTAAAGCTGATTGTTTTATTAGATAATAATATGTTGAAGGTGAATAACCTCTAATCTCTCTCTTTTTTTTTGATCTATGTATTCCCCTTTGGTGGCATCGGCAGCCAAGTAAGCATGTCTTTCAAAATAATAACTATTTATAAAATAACTTTAACATTTTTAATTAGTTACACTCAGTTTTTCTTTTTTTCCAGAATTTAATCTTGTGTATGTTTGTATGTATGCTTATATTTCAATGAATAATCTTAAAGGGTCCATATCCTACACTTGTTTTCTCAATTTTAATTTTTGTTTGATTTGTTTGATTTCTGTGAGGTGTTTTTATCAAACAAATTCATTATTGCATTTATTTATTATCCATTAAAATTAGCAGACTTTTTTGTTACTGTACCTGGATACTGTAAGACGGATATACACTATACATCAACTACAGCATCTAGTAAAAAGCCTTCCCAGGAGACAGATACTCCAACAAAAGCAGGATAAACACTTTTTAAGACCCTTGATTTCAGAAGAAGCAATGAATGAGCAGGTGTCCCAATACTTTTGTCCATATGGCATATGGAAACTACTGACTATTGTTCTGACTGGTTGCCCTGTGTTGTGCCTCATTCAAAAAAGAAGCCTGAAACACCCATTATAGCTTTAGTGCGAATGGGCAGGTCTAGACTAGACATTTAATATATGGAAATATATGGAAATGTGCTGCTTTGTGACATCGGCTTAGTTTCCATATATGGACTGTATGGACAGGCTTACATTTAACAATGTGTATTTCATAAAAACATAGTGATTTTATTCATATTATGGACCCTTCAAATTGTATTATTAATAAGCATTATTACCTGTTCAAGTACTTCCATAGGACTAATATGTAGCTTTGAGAGTTAAGGGGACTGTACAGGTTACTGTAAGCAGGGTACTGTCAGCAGTTAGCAGTAGTAGCTGTTAGCTGTTAGTTGAAACAGCTTCAAACTGACTCCAATGTCTGTCTGATTTCCATACAGCTGAGATCTGTACAAACCTGACAGATGTTCAAAACGAAATCATCAACTTGCACAATGCGTTCAGGAGAGCCGTCACCCCAACAGCCAGCAACATGCTGAAGATGGTAAAACCCAGGCCTACATGGCAAAACTTTACAGCCTTCACTTTACACTTTCTACATATCAATTACTGCATAATTAGAGTGAGAGAACTTAAATAAACCCACAAAAACACTAATGTGGCAAAGAATAAAGATAATAGCATGAGGTTAGCCAACATGAGCTGTTAGTATACTGCTAACAGGCCTCTGTAAGCTTAATTTTATTAATTTTATTTTTAGCATCAAGTCTTTTATGCATATAGTTGCAATCAAAATTAGTTAATTAATAAGTTAAGAAATAAGTTATTAGCAAAATCTACAAACATGCTACTGTTTGCAATAAACCAATCAAACAAGACTCATTTAAATATCTCAACACAACTAAAAAAACAAGTGTTTTCAACAGGGTACTCAGCAGAGCCCCCTATAGCTGTTCTGACCTGCTGCAAACGTGATGCAGAGCCAGACACCGGCTTCTGGCAGTATTCCTGAGGAATCTTAGCCTATTCCTCATGAGCAGTGGCCTCCAGGTCACTGATAGTCTTGGGTTTGCTGCTTCAGATGCCACCAAACATTTTCTATGGTATTTAAGTCATGCGACTGTGACGGTCTCCAGAATCTTCCAGGACTTCTTCTTAAACCAAACCTTGGCTGACTTGAAAGTATGCTTGGGATCATTGTCCTGTTGGAACGTCCAGTAACGTCCAAGCTTTAGCTTCCTCACAGAAGGCATGATGTTTCTGCTAGGATTTCCTGATACTTGACTTAGTCAATCTTGCCCTGCACAAGCTGCAGGTTTCCAGTGTCAGAGGAAGCAAAGCAGCCCCAGATCATCACCGAGCCACCGCCATGCTTCACTGTAGTCCGGGTGTTCTTTTCAGCGCATGCTTCCTTCTTCTGCATTCAGACATACTACTGACCCATAGACCTGAAAAGGGCCAGTTTTGCTTCATCACTCCACAGAACACAATCCTAAAACTGGCTTATTGATCTGGTTTTGAGCAGACTGAAGTCGACTGTTCTTGTGCTTTTGGGTCATTTAGAGGTGTACGGGCATGGAGACCTTAGCATGGACTTTACTGTGCAAACAAAAACTTCAGCGCCTGCTGCCACCAAATGTTGCTGCAGGTCTTTCCTGCAGTCACTCGAGGGTTTTAACCACCTGCCTCCTCAAAAATCTGGTGGCGGCTGGCGATAGCTTCCTCTTTCTACCACGTCCAGGTAGTGTAGCCAGTGTTCCTTTAACCTTGAAGTTCCAGCTGTTTCCCCTATGTCTATTAGTTGTGTTGAGATATTTAAATTGGTCTTATTTGACTGGTGTATTAGTTACACCTAATTTGCATAATTGAACAATTTCGATTGCATCTGTAGCCAGTTTAACTCTCTTATCAACCCCTTCATTTTCATCATGCTAACTCTGTGCTCTGTGAGTTAGCATGCAGTTCGGGCCTATTACACTGTATCTTCATTAGTTTATCAGTATTTGTGTTTGGACTCTGGACACAGAGTTGCATAAATGCCTTTACACCCACCTGCGTACCCACACCAACACTGAATACACCAATTAGCTTAAGTGGCATTAGATTAGCATTAGATTAGCGTCAGGTCACTACTTGGTTAAACTTCATAATGTAAATTAATCTACATTTTTTAGCGACATACTTATGATGTGTGTTCTTGCCTGCAGACCTGGAACGCGGAAGCAGCAACATCAGCTCAGAACTGGGTCAACCAATGCACTATGACACACAGCCCACCAAGCAGCTGCATGATCGGAGGTAGGACCACCTTTATCTTGTTTATTCTACATCCAGGGTTTGGTTACCCTAAATGAACAGTTATTACAGTGCACAATTATGAGAAATCACTCCATATTTAGGGTGAATTATGATAAACTACTAAACTACACTAAAAGAACTCTTTAACACACAAAGCAATTACTAATATGGCTAATGATCAATGGGATGTAGTGTAGAGATACTTAGCATGAGCTAATGTAACACTAACAGGCCTCTATTAGCTAAACTTTACAACTAGAAACAATATTTCTAGCCAAAATATAATTTTTATATTCTTTAACTGGGCTTTGTGTTGAATTCTGGATGTCATTATTTAAGCATATCTGTGTAATGATGTATTTTGTACAGAAATTGCCCTTTTATGGAGTTATGCAGTACAGTCTTGCTCAAAGAAACCTTTTGTTTGCTGTGTGAGCAGGCTATGAAATGGGCGAGAACCTGTTCAAGAGCACTGGCATGGTGAATTGGACTGGTGTGGTCACAGCATGGCACAACGAAGTCGTCAATTACCAGTACCCTACAGGATCCATCAATGGGCAGCCTATTGGGCATTACACTCAGGTAATTTGTTGTTATATATTATTTATCTGAAGATAGTATTAAAAAGGCTTATACTTTTAAAATGAAAATGAATCAAATAATCGTAAATACGACACTTTGGTGAATCCCAGAGCTGGCTGCCTGCACATGTGTTGGAGGAGGAGGTGCCTGTCGGCCTTTAGCCTCCCAGTGTCGGGAGCATTGCATGTGATAGGGAGAATATGTATAGGGTGGGTAACTGGGGATCCAAATTGGGAAGAAAAATGGGTAAAACATTTTGGGTAGTTTGGAATATGCTGTCAGCTTAAATTTAGTTAAATTTAGGTCAAAGAAATTCAATTGAAATTATTATTAAATTAATTGAATTTTAATTAAATTAAAATTAATAAAACTCAATTGAAATGTTCAGTTAAATTCAGTAAAACTGAAATCAATGAAAATCAATTCAAATGTTCAGTCCATTTCAATTCAAATTCAGTTCATTCAAAATCTATACGTTTTTTTATTTTATTTTTTATTTAAATTTTCAATTGTTCAGTTAAAGTCACTTAAATTAAATGGCAATAAATAAATAAATAAATAAATAAATAAACAGTGCAAAACACTGTTAACAGTAAAAGGACCCATGTTTTTCACCCCCCTCACATATAAGGTCCAATTATAAAGGGCAGTAAAAAACCTAACTTTCAACAGAAGCCAATGTAATGATTGGACTTTTGAGCATTTCCGTTGGTCCATTCATTATGAAAGTCTGATTATATTATAAAGAATAACTGTGAAAATCAGATTTCGTCAATCACATATTTGGTTTTCTAATTTTCCATCCTTGCTTTTTTAAATCTGCCCCTACAAAGCCAATGTAGCTCACAAGTAAAGGAAGCTCTGACCCCACGAGTTAGGATTATGCTGAGAACACTGCCTCAGACTGTGGTGTGTGGTGTTGTAGCTGTATGTGGTGATGTGCTGTTATCCACTAACATGGACACAAGTACATTAGCATAGCTAACAACAGCAGTACCATCCCAGAGTCTGAGTGTTACGCTTGCTTATGTTGCTAATTATAGATCATATAGGTATAATATGCTGGGCAGTGTCAGAAAGCTGACTGTCTGTTCAGAGCTACTAAAGATTTAGGAGGTGCATGTAGTGTGTGGTTTCCTGCTAACAGGTGGGATGAGCTTCCAGTACTTGGTAGCTACATTAGCCTCATGGCTTCATCAGCAGCAAACTTCACACACACCAGACCTGTCCTGGCTGATCGCTGACGTTTAGAGTGAGGAAAGAAACTGTGTGCATTTGACTTTTCACCAGACTGTTCCTTTAGTGACACTCAATGAAGCCTTTTGAACAGCGTGCTGCTGCTTGGGCCTTTATTTGCTTGAGTTTCTCAGGAGCACATTTAGCGTGTTGACCTTTCACTAAATGAAAAGCCGCAGTGAATACACTGAAGGCCAGGGAGGGGCCCATGCAGTTCTTGCAATTGTGAAGGGAGACGTCTTAAATTTGAGCAATGTTTATCCTGGCCTGAACCTTTTTCTCCTCCTACTGAAGGTGGTGTGGTACAGCTCGTACTCCGTTGGCTGTGGTGTGGCCAAGTGCGGAACCACCTACTTCTACGGATGCCAATACTTTCGAGCGTACGTTGATGTCATCTTCATTTCTTCACATTTCAGTTCAGTTCAAATCAATTCAATTCAATTCAATTCAATTCAATTCATTTCATTTCAATTCAATTCAATTCAATTCAATTCAATTCATTTCAATTCAATTCAATTCAATTAATTTCAACTCAATTCATTTTAATTCAATTCAATTCATTTCTATTCATTTCAATTCACTTCAATTCATTTAAATTTACTTCAATTCAATTCATTTAAATTCACTTTAATTCAATTCAGTTCATTTAAATTCACTTCGATTCAATTCATTTAAATTCACTTTAATTCAATTCAGTTCATTTAAATTCACTTCGATTCAATTCATTTAAATTCACTTCGATTCAATTAATTTAAATTCACTTCAATTCAATTCATTTCATTTAAATTAATATTCAATTCAATTCAGTTCAATAAATTTCAATTTAATTAATTTAAATTCAATTCAATTCATGTCATGTCAGTTTAGTTCAAACAATGCAAAATATGACAAACATAAAAAAAAACATCATGCAACTCATGCATTGGGGGAAAATCAGAGCATTTTGATTGGCCCATTCATTTTAAAACCTTGATACAATATTAAGAACAAGTGCCAGAATCATATTTTGTCAACTGGAGATACAAGTTTTTTTGCATGACAGTAACCATAGACAGTTTAAGGGCAAATCTGGGGCTCTATCCCCCTTTTGGGTTCAATTTGTGAGAGCATGCCCCTACTATGTGTTAAATGCTATGGAAAACATACAATATATGTCCAAAGGTTTGTGGACACCCCATTCTAATGTCTACTTTAAGTAGCACCCATTGCTGGCATTGCACACAGCTTGTCTAGTCCCTGTAGATAAGTACTGCCAATAGAATAGGACTCTCTGGAGCAGATCAATGGGAACCTATTGGCATCATGCTGCCTAACGGCAGGCGTGGGCTAGAGGGGTCTAAAGCCTCCCAGCAGCATTGAGCTGTGGAGCAGTGGAAGAACTGTGCTCTGGGTTGGGGTGGTGGGCTGGACAATGAATGAGGGGGTGTCCCAATATTTTTGTCCATATAGTTGTAGTCCCAATTTCACATTAATAGCAATATCGCAGTGGTCTATAGGTGTAACGGTCTGTATGCAGCCCACGCTTTTCTCTCTCTTACTTACATGAGCTACAGTTTCATGGTACTTTCCATGTATGATTGACAGTAGTTACAGAACAGTGAGTCCTGAGGCTTCTCAGTCAGCAGCACTCACACAGAAGACTAGGTTAGAGGGCAGTCGCCTCAGGCCTGACAAGGTAAATGACCAGTCTCTGCCCCGACCCTTCAGAGAGGGTTTATAATAAGGTATTATTGTCTTTGTATGCAGAGGGAATTTCAAAGGAGTGGCACCGTACTCCCTGGGAACGCCCTGTTCGGCCTGCCCCGGCGCCTGTGAGGACAAACTCTGCAGTGAGTATCAGGACAGTGTCATTAGTTTGCTGCTTATCTCACACACAGCATCTCACACACACACATTACAGTGAGTCACCAGGTGACACTTCACTATTTGTACCACGTCAGGAATGCTTCAGACTTTTGCCGCTTTTGATACTGGGTGGATTTATGTGGACCTTTCTCATTTCCAGCCAACCCCTGCCCTTACGTCAACAAGTACGCCAACTGCGCCAGCCTGATAGCGATGGCCACCTGCAACAACGTATATGTGAAAGACTGGTGCCCTGCTGGCTGCATGTGCAGCGGTAAAATAATCCCCGTTGCCAAGTAATGAGAACGGACCTGTGAGGAACGTCGCCACGTGGTTTTTAGCTCATCTTTCTTCTTCAGTGCACTTTGAAGTGCCTTTTCCTATCACTTCTACAGCATGGCAGCCATCAGAACAGTTAAAGGACCACTTTGGCATTTTTCAACCCAGGCTCTATCAGGTGATTGGTGCAGGGAATTCGTTTGATATATTGAACCTGAGCTTCGTAAACCAACTAAACCTCTTGATCTAAAGGGGACTTATAATAGAAGCCAATGGGCAGCTGCTGGTGCGACCGTTCACTTGCATCTATTATGAGGGTTTTGAGCTAGACACTGATTAAAGAAGACATTTGGACAGTTGTTTAAGCACTTGCTGACTCACAACGCACCTGATTGACATCCAATGTAGGCCTGTTTTGAGTCAGCGCTTTTTTTCATTATCTTATCAACTGCAGGTAAACCCACCGCAATTATTTTCCATGGTGATCACCCACATGAGCTGGAAAATGCTGGAGCGCTCCTTTAAGATTCACTGTTACACTATAGAATCATCAGTTGTGGGCATTTGCCCGACCTCATATAATAGGCCTACCTCAGTCTCTTTTTCAGATATGCGTCCAGTTCTAACATGAACTCACAACACTCACAGCACAACACAATTACATCAACACAAGGCCTGAGCTACTCTTAAATATCAGGTCCTCTAATTTCCAGTGGCTGGGCAAACTGTTGCATATTGCATAACCGGTCCCACGCCACGTCTCTGGGGCCCACAGATGGCCCACATTCTGTGTTTTCAGTTCCAGCACAATCAGTATACATAATCAAGCCTCATTCACGGGAGCTGTAATTGAAGCAGGATGGAGGGATGGGAGAGTAGGACGACACAAACGCAAACTGAGCTTTTTCTGTTCCCCTGCAAGGACTTCACACACACACAAATACTCAGGGCATGCAATTTAAATAGGTGCAATGTAATTATATACAGTACCCTTTTGTTCTCTCTCTAAAGCAGGGCAGGCTAGATGACTTTGGAAGTGGGGTAGAGCTATGTACTGTAATGCAGCAGGCTACCAGCAGATGTCTCTGTTGTATAACATTTCAGTAGCATGAGGCTGAATGGCTGGTGCTCACTTGTATCATGTATACTCGTCTTTTTTCTTTCCCTTTCCCCAAGTTATGATGTTAGCTTCATCGACTTCTCATTATTAATGTTATTAATAAAGACAGCACATTAAAAATGAAACGTTGTACATGTGATTCATCTACAAGCAACCAACTTTGGTCCTTTCCACAACCCAGCACAGGGTCACTAGACAACAGGGCACATATTGGGGTGACTTCTTGAACCCTGGGTTTATTATTATTAGTAGTACTCAAATAGAATTGATCTTGTGTGAGTTTATTTCAAAACTGATATGTTTACAGCACTGTGGAGACGTTTCAGGCACCTAAACACATTATTATAAAGCATTTTCATCAGCAATAAGTGATTTTGTTTTACTGTAGAAGCTCCAGATCTCATTATAACAGATGCAGGGAAACATAAATCCAGTAAAAAGGAGCAAGAGCTTCTGATTCTGAAGAAAGTAGTGAGATCTTGTGAGCTAGTCAGAGCTTCCAGGTTTCTCCTGGACACCCCCAGTCCAGCCAGCACTGTGTGGATATATATATATATATATATATATATATATATATATATATATATATATATATATACACACACACACATTTACTTGATATGAACTAAACAAAAAATATATATAAATATATATGCACACACATTTACTTTATATAAATTATACTATTTCAAATAAAAATTCATTAAAACAGTTAAACTGTCCAGCAAGCACAATCTCATAATGAGAAACAGATGCACCGATTACATTTAAGACAAATTTAAGATACTTTAAGTACATTTATGGTGATTTCTGTTGTAATTGGTTGATTTTAAGACATACAATTCACTAATTGCTGCCCAATGAAAACCACATATCTCCATTTTTGTGTGTGTTTGAACCCTGTCGCTGCTCTGAACACTGTGTATATAATTCTGGATGAATGGACCAATAGAAAAGTCACCATTTGGGAGATACATGTTTTTCATTGGACAGCGTTGATATAAAGTATGTCATTCTGGCAGACAGCAATAAACGTGTTATAGAGATTTAGGCTTAAAGTAGTTAAACTAACCCAGCATCACATCGGCATGAATGACCCCACAGCCCTGTTCATCAGAGTTACTTAAATTGTTGCTGTCATGCAAAACGTTTCACTTTTTGACATAATGAGAACATAATGACTGCTCCAAAACTGGAGCAAAATCTTGGACTTGGGATAAAATGTTTTTACATTGACTTTTATTGAAAGCTCAGAAGATTTCCCCCTTCTTCTGTAAATCTACCATTTTAGAGATGCAAGGTTTTTGCAGCATTGGGTTGTTTTGAACTTCTTTATTGGGTTTTTGCTTATTTCTAAAGTTAACAAATTCATTATTTCTTAATAATTCCTATTTTCCTACTAAAAGCAGGTTGTTATGATTGATTCACCAGTCATACTGGTCAACGATGGACTGTTCAATTCACTAAAAATCTTACCACACATACAGTACCCTGGCACACTGAATTCAGATGGTAAAGAGGAGATGGCAAAGCACACATGAAGCTTTTAACACTCTGAAACAGCACCGTATCCAGAGTAATGTACCAAACACTGAGACATAAAGACTAGTCTAACCAAGTCTGTCTGATAAAACAGCCTGGAAAACAGCTTGGCCAGCTCAAGCTCATCGAGCTGGTCAAGCTGGTTGACTGGTTTAGCTCTTGACCAGCATAGGCCATGCCGGATTGAGTTAATGGTTTAGTATGATTTACTATGATCGGCCTGACTAAGCCAAACAACCACCATGAACTAGCTTGGCCATGCAGGTTGACCAGCATAACCAGCCTCGTCAAGCTCGTAAGCACACACTATGCTGCTCTAGGCCTGGTTAACCAGCTAGCTAACCAGAGTAGGTCATTTTTCGCCTTGATGACCAGCTGTTCAACCACCTTGACCACCTTGTTTGTTTCAGCTGGTAAAGAAAAGATGTCCAAAGCACACATGAAGCAATTTACACTCACAAACAGCACCTTATCCTTATCCAGAGTCCTTATCCACTAAGCAAGTCCAACCAAAATTGTTAGGTAGCTAACTAGCTAGGTTAATATCTCGGCGTATTACACAGATAATATTAATATCTACTTAAAATACCTAATGCTGGGCTATAAATGGACACGTATCATAAAATGAGCTAAAACTACAAGTGACCCTCCTGCAAAACTGTGAAACCCAACATTACTACTTTATAGGAAGCTAGGGCCACAGTAGTTAGGGCCAGCTAGTTAGTCACACTTCAACATCGACTTACTTGAAATAAAATGTTTATTTTTATTGGTTTCACTTGATATCAAGCAGTAAAATGTTATATGTTTTATAAAGTTAATTCACTGGTTCCTGTGAGGCATGACTCAGAAGCAAAGCTGCCCAAAGCAAAGCTGTTTACCCCAAAGGTTCTCAAAGTGGGGTCCATGGCTTACACTGGCATGCAAACAATTGGGCACCAGTGGTCAAATGTTCTGCTACTGTGAACATGTGAGTCAGTAGAAGATTAACTGAGCTCCAAAAGGTGCACAGTTAAAGAAAAAGGGTGCAGATGTTTACCAAAAGAACATCTCTTCAGCTGTTAAGCATCAGGGTGGATCAGCCATGCTTTGGGCTTGCATTGCAGCCAGGGCCACAAGGAACATCTCACTGGTAGAGGGAAGAATATCCTCCATTAAAAACCAGTAAACTCTAGAAGATAAACCTCAAGAGAAGCAAGCTGAAGGTTTTCCCATGGCCAGACCTAAACATCATCACAAATCTGTGGACTGACCTCAAAAGAGCAAGACGACCCAAGAATCTCACAGCATTAGAAGCCTTTTCAGGAAGAATAGACCCAAATCCTCCAAACAAGAACTCCAAAAAAAGACTCTTAGCTGCTACATACAAAGGGTGTTACAAGCTGTGATACTCACCAATGGGGTGTTACATCTTTATGCACGCTCGCTTACACCCTCACATAAACACACACACACACACATACACTGCCACAACCCTACAACTTCGGCCTACTTAAAGCCCCCCTCCGGTCTCAACACCCAAGTGTCCACAATGCCCTCTTTTATTGGGGGCATTGTGAATATGATCAGAATATGACCAGATAATGACCAGAATATGATCATCCTATTTAAATGTATCAGCTGTCAGTTAGATATCTAGTGTGCTTGCTTTTTTACTTGGGGTCATCTTTAGCTTGTAAGGTAGGCTGGTTTTAAATATACTTCTAACTAGATTCTGCTAACACTCTTGTCTTAAGGTTAACATAGAAGCTTGGTGCTACGAATAGTTCTATGGTCGCCTTATTGTATTGTGTTTAGCAATGTCTAAGCTTGGAGGTATCTTTTGTATTATTAGTCTATTCTAACTAGCTGAGGTTTTCTTGGGTAAATAGCAAAGCACTTTGTAAGTCGCTCTGGATAAGAGCGTCTGCTAAATGCCGTAAATGTAAATGTAAATGTAAATATAAATGTAAATATCAGACTCAGTATTATTTGCTATTGAAGAGTATGAGTATCGCCCATCCCTAAATAGAATATACAAATAGAGGACAAATGAGATTGCATTTGATTAACTGCCAAAAGGAGCACAGTTAAAGATTCAATTTCTGTTTTCCCACTTTTCCTATTTATGTCTACCCCTCTTAAAGATTCTCTCAAAAAAAAATTATATATTATTTTATTTATTTAATAATTGCTCTTGAATCCTTGAAAAAAAACATTTTATTAATTAACCATGACTATAACTTTATAAAAATTGGCACAATTCATCGCAGAAGTCGCGAAATCACTTCGAAAAATAAAAATAAAAGCATTAAGTCCATTACAACCATAAACTAAACGCTAAGCTGTCAGTCAAGCAGTCTTCGTGATTCTGATTGGTCGCGCCGAGTCAGGGCAGCCAATCCAGACTGCAAGGAAGGCAAAGAGGGCGGGATCTCGATTTCAAACTACAGGTATGGAAACAGAAATGAAAGAAAGTGAAAGCGGGTGAAAAGGACGCAGCGCTGAATTCCGAGGTGGGCACAGATATAAACAACCGCTAAACCCTGGATTTATTTATTAAAAAAAAAAAAAAAAAGTCAAAATAACAGCTTAACCAGCGTTAGCTAACGAGTTACCGTAGCTAGGCAACACTTGCGGGCAGCTACGCGCGTGCCAGACTGGTTTGTTTACTTATAGCGAGTGAGCTGAATTGGCTGAGTAGGTAAGCAGGTAAACAGGGACGGTAAGCAGGTCAATAGTGAGGTTTAACAGCCATATAAGCAGCTTAACTAATCGCGCTAAGTCAACAGGTAACACGTTAAAGGCTACAGTGCCTCTAATATCACCTTTCTGTCCTGGATATCCTCAGTTTGGGTTAGTAGTGCGGGCTGATGTGGAGCGATAGGCTTTCTGTATGTGCCTAAGGGCTCCTAAACGGCTCCCTGGGCTTGAGCTAAGCTATCTAATGATCTTAGTGGAAGTTAAGAAACTTAACTAGTGCAGATTAACGTTAGCCAGCAAGCTAGCACTGCTTAGGCTAACTGGACTTAGCTAGCTAGTTAGTGAGTCATGAGATGGCTATCTAATAAACCAGCTGGACATACTGACCGGAAGTGATGGACCTGGCTCAGTGGGTGTATCTATGTTATGCTATGCTGGCAGGTGTGTGTATGTGTATAGCTATGTGTGTATGTGTGCTGTCAGTTGTAGATAGGGAAGCACACACACACACACACACACACACACACACACACACACACAGGGGAGTGTATTGTGTAAATGCTCGTTCATGTTACTAGTAAAAGTAGTTCTAGTAAACTTTAGGTTTGTTGGTTTTGGTCCTGTTTGTTAAATATTGTGTAAATAAGAGAATAAATCCTCTACAGGAAAAACAGCAGTGCAGCACATTTGAGATGCATTTATTTATTTACTGATTAAACAGTTTGGAAAATAATAAAACATAATATGTAATGTGCCACTGCTTTTACACTGCAGTACATTCCTACTAGGTCTTGTTCCCGACTTACTTATCTTGTTCCCACACCTTACTAAGTCTTGTTCCCGACTTACTTATCTTGTTCCCACGCCTTACTGAGTCTTGGTCCCTACTTAATTATCTCAGTCCTACACCTTACTAAGTCATATCCATGACTTACTTATCTTGTTCCCACACCTTACTAAGTCATAGCCACGACTTATCTTGTTCCCACGCCTTACTAAGTCATATCCATGACTTACTTATCTTGTTCCCACACCTTACTAAGTCTTGTTCCCGACTTAATTATCTTGTTCCCACGCCTTACTGAGTCTTGGTCCCTACTTAATTATCTCAGTCCTACACCTTACTAAGTCATATCCATGACTTACTTATCTTGTTCCCACACCTTACTAAGTCATAGCCACGACTTATCTTGTTCCCACGCCTTACTAAGTCATATCCATGACTTACGTATCTTGTTCCCACACCTTACTAAGTCTTGTTCCCGACTTAATTATCTTGTTCCCACGCCTTACTGAGTCTTGGTCCCTACTTAATTATCTCAGTCCTACACCTTACTAAGTCATATCCATGACTTACTTATCTTGTTCCCACACCTTACTAAGTCATAGCCACGACTTATCTTGTTCCCACGCCTTACTAAGTCATATCCATGACTTACGTATCTTGTTCCCACACCTTACTAAGTCTTGTTCCCGACTTAATTATCTTGTTCCCACGCCTTACTGAGTCTTGGTCCCTACTTAATTATCTCAGTCCTACGCCTTACTAAGTCATAGCCATGACTTACTTATCTTGTTCCCATGCCTTACTAAGTCTTGGTCCCGACTTAATTATCTTGTTCCCACTCCTTACTAAGTCTTGGTCCCGACTTAATTATCTTGTTCCCACTCCTTACTAAGTCTTGGTCCTGACTTAATTATACACCTTACTAAGTCATAGCCATGACTTAGTTATCTTGTTCACACGCCTTATTAAGTCTTGGTCCCGACTTAATTATCTTGTTCCTACGTCTTACTAAGTTGTGACTTTGACATAATTGTTTAATTCCTGTGTCTTACTAGATAATTAAGTCTGGACCACAACTTAGTAAGCTGTAGAAACTAGATAATTTAGTTTGGTCCGGACTTAATTATCTCGTCCCTACGCCTTACTGAATTGTGGCCATGACTTAATGATCTCGTTCCAGTGCCTTACTAAGTTGTGGCCATGCCTTAATGATCTCGTTCCAGTGCCTTACCTACTCATGGCTATGATTTAATTATCTTGTTACTACACACCACTAAGTTGTGGTCCAGACTTAATTATCTCGTTCCTACACCTTACTAAGTTGTGGCCATGACTTACTTATCTTGTTCCCATGCCTTACTAAGTCTTGGTCCCGACTTAATTATCTTGTTCCCACTCCTTACTAAGTCTTGGTCCTGACTTAATTATCTCGTTCCTACACCTTGCTAGGTCATAGCCATGACTTACTTATCTTGTTCCCATGACTTACTTATCTCGTTCCAGTGTCTTACTTAGTCATGGCTACGATTTAATTATCTTGTTACTACACCTAACTAAGTTGTGGCCATGACTTGATTATCTAGTTCCCGAATAAATTATCTCGTTCCTGCACCTTACTAGGTCATAGCCATGCCTTGGTTATCTAAGTCGTGGCTGCGATTGAATTATCTCGTTCCTGCTGCTTACCAAGGCATTATCTCATTCCCACATCTGGTTAAATAGTGGGCACGCATTAGGAGCTGGTTCCCTCACGTTAATAAGGCGTGGCCACGCATAGTTTTATGTTTATAAGGGACATCACCAGCAGTGATGGTAATGGTGTGTTAAAATGTGCAGAAGTGTGTTCACCCACGATAAGAGGGTCAGCACACACACACACACACACACACACACACAGATTTTAACACACCAGGTTGGAGTAAAAGCAGCAGCAGCAGTAGTGTGTGTTTCTCCACACTCACAGAGCCTTCGTGTTTTTAATGTTGCACTAATTCAGCAGATGGCAGTGTTATGGCAGGCAGGGAGGAGGGGGACTGTCCTGGATGTGATGCTGAACAATGAGGCTTTGCAACGGTGAACTAGTCCTGCATGGAGCCGAGACAGATGCTGCTGCCGCCGCCGAGGAAACATGGACGAGAGGTAACAGCCCACCTCCACGCTCGACACACACTCGGGGCGATTTCATTCAACACCTGAACCGACATATTATCCAGCTGAACCGCCGATACCGCCGAGCCTGTGTGCTGATTTACGCGACTCATGGCGGAGTTCACTGAAAGCTGCGGGCTGCTCTCGCCGAGCGCCGGGGAGAAGCCAGCCGAGAACGCGGGCGAGGAGGACGGCAAGACTCGGCGAGAGGTGTCGGTGTCGAACGGGGACTGCGGTGGTCTCTCTGCGGACACCGAGGCGGCCACCACATCAGTCGTCGTGGACCCCAAATCCGGAATACCCCGGAGGACCAGTATCATCAAGGTAAAACAGCACGAAGCCGAGCACTTTCACATTGCTCCACACGGTAATGGTCAGCAACCTCGCCCTGATGACCACTGCTCTTGCTCCTAGCCTGCCCACACAGCCATATGGCTCACCGTGGGCAGCAAATACACAGGGCATATCCACAGGTTTGAAGGGTAGCCTGCTAGCTGTACGCTAGCTACTACACATGTACTACTACTACTCCCTGCCAGGATCACTAGTACCCCTCATCTAGGTCCTGAGCTTGCCCCTTTATAACCACACAGGCACTATTGTGGATATTTGGATATTTGGGCAACTTGTGGCACCTCTAAATGTGCTTTTAGAGCCTGTGATGACTTCAGCATGGCCCATATGTCAGCTTTTTTGGGTGTAATCTGTCCACCATTAGTAATACACAGGCTGGGAAGAAGTGCATTTTTTATTACGCCTATTAAATGCATGTCCAGTGCAGGTAATGCTCCAAAACACCTTTATCTGTGGCTTAAAAAGGTAAAATATCAAACTGGTTACTTTGCAAAACACCTGGCTGAGTCTGCAGGGTTGTATTTTTAGCAGCCTTGTTCATCAAGATGAATAACTGGAGGAACTGTTAAAAATAAAGCAGCTGCAAAAATTGCTCTGCAAATTTACATCTGGCATGGCTATACCTTCAGGGAGCTCGGAAGGCACGCGCAGAAGTCTCCATCTAGCCGCCTTTGCAGCCGGCGATGAGAAAAGTAGTTTTGAGGCCTCGTAATCGGATGACCTCATATGGATTCATGTTTGGCATGTCCCCTAAGCAGATAGGCGGAAAGTTAACTGGCCGGCTGGGATTATTGGCAGAATGTCACACCGATATGCTCTGCAGGTTTAAACAGGATTGCAAGATGCCGATCACAAGAAATGTAGGGATTCAAGAAAAACGACTTCAGATTCTGGTGAATAGTTGATCTGCGAAACGCTGTGACTTCGTGACTTGTGTGTTTCCTGTCTTCTGAGTCTGAATGGTACAATGGTAAAAGTAGGCCAGAGCTTTACTGGCTGTAAACGCTGCGGTTTCTTGATGTTTTCTGACTTGGCCTGGAGCTTTTTGAGTAGATGTTCTGGTCTGCAGAACATTTCTAATGCCCATGTCTTGTATCTACAGCTTGCCGACTTGGGATCGGCAATATGACTTTACTGTTGTCATCACACAAAAAACTCATATGTCAAAAAAGTAGAAAACATCCTTAACTTTCAGTGAAATTCAATGTAAAAAAAAAAGCTTATTCCAAGATTTAGAGCGTTTCTATTGGTCCATTCGTCTAGAAATTCTGACTCAATATGAAGAACGTCTGCCACATGAAGAACGTCTGATTTACATTATGTTAAAAATTGAAAACCAGCAAAAATTAAATACAGTTTTTTAGCACAGTGACTTACTTTTATCTTTATCCTAATTAATGACAACAGTATGCTTTTCTCGCTGTCTTCAAACGCAGACTGAGCTCAAGACCCAGCTCTTACAAGAGTACTTGGGCGAAGTGCAGCATCGACTATCGTGGTCTTCATACTGACTTCTGTGTTTAGTAGTATCTAAGCTTTGAGGAATCCTGTGGATCCTAGTCTATATAAACTAGCTAAGAGTATATTCTGAGTGGACAGTGAAGCACTTTAGTAAGTCGCTCTGGAGAAGACGGTCTGCTAAACGCCTTTAATGTAGATGTGAATGTTTTCTGAGCATATTGTGGATATATGGTCCATGTTTAAAGGGTGAATCATGTAAGATGTATGCTGAGCAAACGGTGTGAAATGCTCCGTTCCGGAGAGTCAGCATCGTTCCCAGTGGTGGAGAATGGAAGTAAACATCAGAAGAGTTTAATGCACCTAAAAGCTCCCTCACAGAAGGTCATGATGTTAAATGGTGAGGCGTGTAAGTTCAGCGGTGGGTTTGGGTAGCAAATAAAATGGCAGTATTTGTTTTGTAGTCACGGTGACCCCAGGTTAATACCGCATTCACGATGAGGAAATTAGAGCAAGTCGTTTCTCTAATTTTAAAGAACTTCAAAAATCTTGTTCTTCAAAGTTTACCTTTAAAGACTCAGTCGACCAGCTGCATGTTTGGTTACAAGTAGAGCTTAATTAGTCATGTTAAATTGGATTAAGGGGGAATAAAAATCATTATTACTTGTAGATAGCAATTTTTAAGTGTTCATATTTGGTGCATAGTGTGTGTTGCAACCTTTCAGAGCTTTAGAAAAATGCAATATTAAAATATTGTGGAAATCTCTCCTCTATCATTAGGGCAAATCTTTGCATATCATCCTCCACAGTTTGGACATATCAGTGGCCGTACTGTTAAATACAGAAGTACAGACAGCAGCTATGAAGGCTATGATCCAGTATATTACCAACCCACAGCATTATCATGGATAGTACGCTCATTAAATTGCCATTATCTAGTCCATGTATGTCAGGTATTGAAACTTGAGTCTGAGGGCAAATTACACTCAACACACTAACTGACTGTTTCGTTTTTACTCATCAGTTACTACAGGTATGGGCATCCTGGCAGCGCTGAAGCCGAACAGTCAACAGGACTCTCGGGTTCCTTAATTTGAGCTGCGAGATGTATTCAGTGTCTGTTTTTCATGCTGTATTTTATTGAGAAACTCTCATGGCTTTCTTCAGTGCGAGGTGAGGCAGGAAATATTGCTTTACTTCCTCATCATGACTGCGCTGTGGCAAAGACGAAGCGATTGCATGCGCTTGGTCTTGAGATGCCGATGTGACCAACTTCGCCATGAGTCAACTTTAACATCTGCCAAACAGCCGGTGACTTGTGGGTGTAGCTTGTGTTTCCAGCAGCAGGCCTGGTTGAGTTGGATAATTTATACAGTTTTTAACTGGCTGAACAGTCAGAGTGGTGTGGAGTAGGGCTGCACATATTGTTTATTAATTGTTTATCGCAGTACTGATCTTGCAGGAGGCTACAACATGCAAATGTGCCTTTGAACCAATCACGGTGGTTTTACTGTGTACCCTTGAACCAATCACAGTAGTTTTACTCTATGTCTTTGAAACAACCATGGTGGTTTTACTGTGTACCCTTGAACCAATCATGGTAGTTTTACTGTGTACCCTTGAACCAATCACGGTGGTTTTACTGTGTGCCCTTGAACCAATCACAGTGGTTTTACTATGTGCCTTTGAACCAATCACGGTGGTTTTACTGTGTACCCTTGAACCAATCACAGTAGTTTTACTCTATGTCTTTGAAACAACCATGGTGGTTTTACTGTGTACCCTTGAACCAATCACGGTAGTTTTACTGTGTACCCTTGAACCAATCACAATAGTTTTACTCTATGTCTTTGAAACAACCATGGTGGTTTTACTGTGTACCCTTGAACCAATCATGGTAGTTTTACTGTGTACCCTTGAACCAATCACGGTGGTTTTGCTGTGTACCCTTGAACCAATCACAGTGGTTTTACTATGTGCCTTTGAACCAACCACGGTAGTTTTACTTTGTACCCTTGAACCAATCATGTTAGTTTTACTGTGTACCCTTGAACCAATCATGGTAATTGTACTGTGTACCCTTGAACCAGTCACAGTAGATTTGCTGTGTGCCTTCCGGGCGGTTCAGACATGTTGATTGCATGTGGTTGCAGAAACGTATGGCTACGCCATCTTGACCCCCCCCCGAATGTCTTGTGGTTAGAAATACTGTAATACTGCTCGCTACACTGTAGTAGGTTTAAGGCTCGGGAACTCCAGGGCAGCAGTGTTGAGTACCTACCAACAGTGAGTACACAGTACTTTTTAATGAAGGTTACAGGAAGCATGTGTCACAACACACAGCGACAGATCAGTCAGATTGCCCCTTCTAACGCCTGTCCACGTCAAAAACCCCTACAAAGGACATGTGGGTGTCAGAACTAAGCTGTTTCATCTATGTTGGCTTCACCCCATGCAACTTGCTGGGGGTAAAGGATCTGCTGGAACGTATTGGTGCATCTTCAGAGGACTTGTAGAGTGAGCTGGTTTGGTGACCAACAGCATGTCAGACATGGTCATAATGTTCTGGCTCATCTGTGTGTGTGTGTATATATTTCTATATACACACAGTATGTGACTTTGCAAACCAGTAAACCCTCAGTGTGTTTTTACTGTATACAGTCTATGCAGAGTGTTATGCAAGGTGAAGCGCATGGTGTGATGATAACGGTATGCTCACTATTAATATTTTTTAAGCGCCTGCAGTCTGTAATTCGAGATAAACGTAACAAACAGGTTACTCTCTTACAATATTTCTCTCTGCTGATTAATGGCAACTCTTTGAAGTTTGTTTAACGAAAGGCATAAATGCATTAAGAAAGTTGGAAGCAGAGGATTAAATGGAGGGTGAACCATCTCTGTGGGTGTTTTCCTGGTGAGGGGATTGCGTTTAGGCTGTAGAACGCTAATAGTGTAGCCGTGTCATTGCTGCAAAGACATAGTTTCCCATACTGGACCTAATACTGCTTTCTAAGACTAGCCAGATAGCGAGTATCGCATTGGCGATCTGTCCTTTTAAGAGCCTACCTATGGTTTGTTGTTGCTTAGTTAAAGGAATAGTCAGTTTACATGAAGTCGATGTATTAATCTGATCAAATCAAATTTATTTGTATAGCGCTGCTGTTGTCACAAAGCAGCTTTATACAATCAGTAATCAGTAAAAAAGACAAGAAATCAACAACATAAGAAAACATGAAGACCTTAGACCCCCATGAGCAGCCAAAGACCACAGTGGCAAGGACAGAAGAGAAGGAAACCTTGGGAGGAACCAAGACTCTCAAGGGGGACCCGACCTATCCTTCTCTGATCAGAACTATTTATATATTATTAATAAAAGTCACCAAACCATCTAAACTTTTGTTCTGCTCAGGTGAGCTACATATTCATAATATAATAATCATGGTGTAGTATAACTTAGTATAGGCATAGCAGTAAAGGTTAAGAGTAATGAGAGTAATAATGGTTAATTCTTTAATTAATAATGGTTCATTTAATTTAGGTTTTAACATTAGGAACAAATAATAACAGTAAACGTTTTTTTATAGTTTTATTTTTATTCTTTTAACAATTTTTTTTTACTGGTGAGTGGCAGCTGGTCTGACGCAGTGGACTGGACTTGGACTGTCACCAATCTTGGTAAACACGAGCCAAAATCTTGTGATAATGTTTATTTGCTTCATTAGTATTGAAGAGCCTCACAACAGATCAGTAACATTCATGGATAGACCTTATTAATGCAACAGTTGTTATGAATGCTAAAAACAAATGTCCCACCAATCAACTCTGTGGAGAATGAAGTAAGCCTTATCTTACTCAAAACCACATCAAAGTGTTTGCGCCAAATATTTGACAATCTGGATGTGTTTTCAGAGATGTTTTGGGGCTTGTATTCACAGATTTGAAACCGATGACAGCCCAAGTCCAGTATCCGTTAGCTGCGTTAGCCTAGCATCCACTGTTCTAAAGGAAAGGATCAAAACTCAGAACATGAGACATGTCTTAGCTGATCGGCTGCATCTGGGGGTCAGTGATCAATCATGTTAATTAGATTTTTTTTTTTGCTTATTCATTTAAGTCCATTTCTGTTGGCCTTTAAAACTCAATTAAATGTCAAATTAATCAGCAGATTAGTATTAATTACTCACATAATCAATCGTTCCAGCCCTAGAGAGAATTAAATAAGGGTCCTTGCTCATTGTTACACCTCAGATAGTACCCATAGTATCACACCTCACCATTTCTCCAGTTCTAGGCCCAAGGGTTTCTTCTCCGTGTTTACTGAGGGGATCTGAGGTCTGTAAGACAGTGCCCTATCATTGGCAAACAGACAGACATGCCCATACCAAGCATGACACCAGACCAAAATAGAAGAGGAAACGCTTTCTCTGAGCCTGGCGCTCTGCGACCACGTCCCTTTTTGTTCCAGTACTTACTACAGATACACTGTGCTTCCTGTGGAAAGACTGATGAAGTGCTTATGAGTGCGGTCAAGATGTCATGTGATGTGAACTGTCGCAAGTTATAAGACGCAGGCAGGCTCGAAAGCAGCCTCGTGTTGATTTCCCTTCCCAGTCAGCTCGTTGTATAACAGTGTTATAGTGAACAGGCTGCGTGAAGACGGCGCAGGCCTGCGTCTCGTCAAGAAATCGCAGCATTTAATTCTCGCTGATAAAAGCCTGTCATCTCATAAAGTGTGAATAAAGAGTGGAACAGCAGTCGATGGAAAACCACAGTGGGAGCGCATGGGTTTCACCCTGAAAATGCTGCTGAGACGGTTTTGATGCCATGCCATTGTTTTTCTTTCTTATTCAACTTCCTGATTTGCGAATGTGAAAGTAATTCAATTAGACAATGTCTCTTTCGCTCACTTCGGGTGTTGAACTCTGAAACCCGGCTACTCCGCCAGACCTGAGACTGATGGGGTGTATTATTGATATATTATTATCTTCTTGTAAACATCTGGAGCTGGATTTATAAAAGCTTTTCTAAGACAAAGCTTCAAAAGATGTTCAGAAGAATGTCCTTTTAATGCAGTTCTCAAAAACTTAAATATTCTAATAAACTCAAAAATGTTTATTATCATTAATTCATTTCCTACATTTTCTTTTATGCTCAACAATGCAAGACATTCTTGATATGAATTTCCAGTATTCAGTCAAATCAGCAAAATGACGTAAAACTGTCGAACTGTTTATTAAAATAAATAATTACAAGACAATAGAGCCAACCGAGAAAAAAAAAAAATAGTCTAGTAGTGATTAGTAGTAGTGAATGAAGGTCAGGGGTTGTGTTTAGCTCAGGGATGCTAATGTGGGGCGCACGCTTAATCTGTAGAGGTTTTCTGATTTTGTATTAATGTAAATATGTTGTAGATTAAATCACAAGTTTGCTTTACTCATCTGCATCCTATACAGATACTGATCTACAGACGGAAAACCAGAATCAAACTGTTCATTTAAAAAAATGACAAGATGTGACAATGAAGCCAACCGAAAAACAAAATTCAGGCTTGGGAAATATTTATAATTGTGCCGTGACGTCGGAAAGCTATTATTTTCCTTATGTAGAAACTAACAGTACTTTAACAGCAATGGGCCTCATTCACCAGTTGTTCTTAGGAAGAAATTTATTCTTAAAACCCACTTGCTCATTTTTTTTTACCAAGATTAATCAGTGTGTCTTATTTGGGATTTATTGAGTTATTTGAGTTTCCGAGGTCAGTGGGGATCCATCCTTACATACAGAGTAGAGATGTTAACAAAATCTGCGCCCTCAAAACACATTGAGACAGAATTAAGCCTAGTCTTGGACTACACAGAATTCTGAATAGAAAGTCTCCATTGAAAGAAACGGATAATCCTGGGCTAGGCTTAATCCCTTTCTGAGAAACTGCCCCATAATAAATCTAAGATGGACTTTTTCTCAAATTCTTAGGAAGAAATTGGTAAATGAGGCCCTGTCTCTATTTTCAATCTCGTTAAATTAGAGATGATTTCTGCTAATATAAATATTTTAAATGATTGTTTAATTGGAAATTTAAGAAAATTAAAGAAAATTCTGAAGATTTTTGAAAAGTACAATTTTATCATAACTTTTTATACATAGGTATACATTTTTTTTTCTTGTAAATCTGGCCCCTGGACTCCTCACAAGTGACTGTCTTGAAGCATCATTTCTAAAGCATGCATAAGCCCAACTAAGTCAGGCACCAATACACAAATTTTCCAAACTGTAGTTCAACCATCCATCCATCTATCCATCCATATATATATATATATATATATATATATATATATATATCCTGTAAAATCAGTGTCACTGTACAATAACCCGAAGGCACCAGAAGGAATCAATCTGTGCTTAAAATGCAGGGTTGCATTAAATAAAGCCCAGCGTTTTACAGATCTTTTGCTGTGTCCTGATACTTTCCTAACACAACAGGCGGTAAATCTCACAAATAGTCTTTGAGTGAATGAAGGTCAGGGGTTGTGTTTAGCTCAGGGATGCTAATGTGGGGCGCACGCTTAATCTGTGGAGGTTTGCTTATTTTGTATTAATGTAAATATGTTGTAGATTAAATCACAAGTTTGCTTTACTCATCTGCATCCTATACAGACACAGATCGACCCTGAACAAACCACTGCACTTATCTGACCGTGTAAAAGTCTTGGTCACCTAAAACAAGTAGTTTAAGACTATTCATTTGGGCTGTACGTGTGTTTAGGCTGGTCAAACACTATTTACAGTTAGAATAAATGTAAACAAACAGTAATGCAGTAATAAAAGAACTAGAATTTATTCTTTTTATTATGAGTAGGGGTGCACGGAATATTGAAGTAGTCACATTGCAGGACGTGCAGTGTCAATTTTCAAAATTCAGACTATTCTCATTTTCCATGATGATCTACTAGAGGCAAATCATATCTACCTGATATCAATTATTTTACTCCAGTATTGGACACTGCATTATTAATATCATGACCTGTTGGATCTCCGACTTCTGGTGAAATCTGGTGAAAATACCTGTATTTTTTTAATACTATTTACAGTTAGAATAAATTTAAACAAACAGTAATGCAGTAAAAATGAACTAGAATTTATTATTTATATTATGCGTAGGTGTGCACAGTATATTGAAGTAGTCACATTGCAGGACGTGCAATGTCAATTTTAATCTGGTGAAAATACCTGTATTTTTTTAATACTGCAGAAAACAAAATATTGCAGTGTTGTTTTTTTCCAATATTGTACAGTCCTGGTCGTGAACCAGTTGGACCAAACTCAGTATTGTATAATTACTGCTTTAATTAATACTAGAAGAAGTTTGGGAATGGTTGACGCACACAGTTGTATTGACCCATCATTGGCAGTGGGATTATTGGTAGCTCAGAGCGCTGGATTATTGATCCCATTGTGCCATTATGCCCTTGGGCAAGGCCCTTAATGGGACACTGTAGCATGACTGACCCTGAACTTTGACCCTGGCTTTTTAAGCTGGGATATGCATAATTGAATAATTCAGTTTTTTTGGACATGTATGCAATTATAGTAAAAGCACCCTCTTCATCTTCTGTAGATTTTTTATGTTATATTTGATTTTTGAACAAATAAACACAAGCTGTCTAATTTAAATGCTTTTTATATATAAATATATGTATTATTATAAATGATTGGTATACATATCGGTATTGATTGGTGTCAGTATGAGGCCGGTATCCAAAAGCAAGAAAGAATGAACCCAGTCCAATGCAATTCTGACATAGCATGCACACTCATACACACTCACACACGGTGTAATGTGGTGCATTTCCTTGTGTTTACTGGAGCTGGTTGTTTACTAATGTTGGTGTTGAACCAGTGCAGCTGCTTTAGCCTCGATCTCATCATTAATTAAACGATTACTTTCCTCGATGCGCTGTTGAAACTCTCTCTTATTTCACATTGACTTCCATTCAAAATTAGGTGCATTTTTGCCTTCTGTAAAATCACCACTTTGGAGATACATGTTTTTCATTGGACAGCGACGATATAAAATGTTATTGGCATGGCTTAACATAGATCAAATGCTTCTATAAGACACATTACACATACAATGCTTTATCCAGTTGTTTATCAAACCAGGGCTATGAATAGAGATGTTGGATCTGACTCTTAGTTTGTAGTTTCTCATAGCTTTAATGTTAAGTTGTGTTTATGGCTAAACCAGTGCAAACTGTGTTTCAAGTGGTAAAAAAAACCCAGATACGCTAGCTCTGCGAGCTCGGACTCATTCAGTCTTCCTGAGTTGAAAAGACTTGTTGGTGAAAGTGCTTGTGTTTGAATAGCAAATCAAAGCCATTAGTGTTGCCTAGTTAGTTATGTGCTTTTACTGCACTTCATGGCTGTCTTATTTTGGAAGAAGCCTGCATGCATGTTACGAGACACTTCAGTTCATTATCTTTCCAGATTTGCAGTTTTTAACAACATTCAGTTATTAGGTGCAGCTCCTCCTATACACTTATGTTTACAGTATGTTGTTACTTCCTGAAGCTTTCTGGGCAAATCTGGGCCAGTCTGGGCCTGGGCAGTTCAGGACAGTCTACAGTAGTTCAGCTCTGTTCACTTTTGACTGTATTGCGTAAACCCATCTGCCATAACATGACAAGAGAATAACGTTGATGAACTGGTTCTAATGGCATCTGTCAAAAGTTGCATACATTAGGCAGCAAGTGAAGAGTCAGCTCTCGAAGGTGATGTGTTGTTAAAAGCAGGGCAAATGGTCACGCATAAAGATCTAAGACACCTTGACGAGAGTCAAGCTTTGATGGCTAGACGACATCTCTAGGGTCAGAACATCTCCAAAACATCAGGCAAGTCTTATGGGGTGTTCCCGGGTTATGCAGTGTTTCAGTACCTACCAAATAAGCTCCAAGTAAGGACAACTGGTAAACTGGCCTTGGTGCCTTCAGGGGTCTTGTGGAGTCCATACCTTGATATATCAGAGCTGCTTTGGTGACAAGAGGGGGACCTACACAATATTAGGCAGGTGGTGTTTATTTTCGGACTGATTTGTGTACATTTGCACTTCACTTTTCACTTTTAGGCCAGGATTTGGAACCACAGTTACATCTGTAGTGTTTACAAAGTATTGTAAACAAATGCGTTTGTAATCATTGGAAGTATTTGAGAAAAAGATTTATAAAACCCCCTATGCAAAATTATGCATATTATATATTTAAGTCCTTTTAAGTGAAAGCCAGTCAAAAACAGTTAATGGGCAAGACTCTTGACTGAAAATCTCAGAATCAGACCCACAGATTCTAATTAAATAAGCAGAAGTAATGTGTGGTAAAATATAGCAACAAATAAACAACAGAAAAAATAAAAAACAACTACTGGATAAACAAAGCCAGTCAGTGTGGTATCGAACATGACAATAACGTTGATGCATTCAGATGAACATGACATTTCAGTGTTCTCGCCTTAATTCTTGTGTGTGTTTGTGTGTGTGAGAGACTGGCTGAGAATTGTTTAAAGCAATTCTGTGTTAAGACTCTGAAATCTCCACACTAATCTGAATTAGCCTTTTAATTATGTGGATTAATCAGCTATGAGAGTCAGAGTATGTGTAGGCAAATCAGGACTTGCCTGTGTGACCAAACATATTTGAAAACGCAATACTCCTTACTTTTAAACTCATTCAAATGGTATTTTTTTGCATGACGATGTGGTTTATGAATTACTAACTGTGTGTGCTGGTGAGGGGAAAGTGTTTAATACCTATAATTCTTGCTTATAAATGAGCAAACGTAGTACCATGACGCTTTTTGCTCTTAACGTCATGGTAAAAGTGGCGTGTGGTTTCTGAGTATAGCTCAGTATTGTGTGTACTGTCTTGTGCATGTAATTTGAAGTGATTATTGGCATTTTTGCCACAGTTTTATATATTACTGTTTCAATTTTCCAATAGTCTTTGCGTCTATGACTCTTCTATTGTTAACTACCGAGACACTGCACTTCATATATGAACTGCCCAAATGCCAAATACTTAAGGCTGGGTTTTTATCCTGGGTTTCTCTGTTATAGCATAATCTTCAATAATGACCATAGACTAGATACCAGTGGTGTACCGTTAGGCCAAAGAAGGAAAAGGAAACCCTTAGACGTTGAGTTATCACCAGTGTTGTGTTATACTACTCGAATATAATGGAATATAATCTTTACACTGCACGTTAAGCTCTTACCGTTTGACTGTATAGAGTCATATCACTCACCTGCCTGCTCAAGTATCACTTTCCTCCTCATCACTGCCCTCGATAAGCATTTTCTAAGAGTGTAGGAGGATATACTCTGACTACAGCTGCCAGAAGTTCTCACGACTTCTCAGAAGTTCTTTGGAAAATCGTAAAGATTTGGTTGCGTTTTGAACAAAACCCTTGACGTTTTCCACATTAGCCACAGATTTTTACCACCAGATTAATTTGTGCTAAATGTTGCAGGTTTTAATCAGTTTCACTTTGCCACTCATACATGACATGACTAAACTTTCACTTCTGTTCCACAGGTTGCGAATGGTATATTTACCAACATGCCAGTTCACACACACTTAATATAACCTAGGGTTATGTTTAAAGATGGGTTCATACAAAGGGCTAAAAGGTGCCAGAATCTCACATGGAAGCACGCAGTCAGTAGAAAAAATGACCGACAAGGCTAAGATTTGGACAGGACTAAAGTCACTGAGACGTTGCCGCATGGAAATATATATTCAGTTTTGGGGTATGGAACTGAACCCCTAATGAGGCAGTTCATGTATTGTTTATGTGGACATTTGTTTTGAAATCAAATTTGTGTTGGTCTAGACCAGGGGTGGGGAATTGCTGTCCTGGAGATCAGATTCCTGCACAGTTTTGTGCCTTTCCTGCTTGAGCACTCCTGATTCCACTGCCCTGTTAATTGCCAGGTTGTGCTGGACTCCAGGCCAAACTCCTGGTCTAGGCCTAGTCAGCTTTGATATCACAGAATCAAGAAAATATATGATTAAGCTTTTGTAATTAACAGGGAATTCAGAAATATTCATTCGTCAACCTGCAAACAGGAGGGAAGTAAACAGGCCCACTATAGGTGCAAGTTTAGCGACTTTTTTTGTCCTAGTCATTCTCGTCTGAAGGCTGTAAGGGGGCTTTTTGTCAGACAGACAGTCTGTTATCCTGCTGACTAACTTCTCTCTAATGCTAACCAGCTTCTCTCACCTGACTCAGAGCCGTTTAACTATACCATATAATACAGTATAGCACCATATTATGGTGAGACGATATAACTGTAAGAAAAAAGGGGACACCACCCAGCCCTAATGGATATGAACCAGGTGCCTAGTTCTGGTCATCACCAGTGGTTCCCATGTAGGAAGGACATATCAACTATAGTTGTATATTACAACGATGTATTGAAGTATTCAATGATGAATGTATGCTTAAAGTATTTCAGCAGATCACTGTTGCTTTACACCATTTTTTGCTGTTTCGGTTCGTTCATGTTTTCACTTTTTGATACTGTGTAGACTTTTTTTTTTTTTTTTTTTTTTTTAAATAGGTCTGACAGCAGACAGTAAGCAGAGTAAGCCATTAAATAGAATAGAAGGGGGAGAAAAAAAAAGGCCAGACTGGACCATCAGCAGAAAGGCATAACAAACCTGACCTCAATGCAGAGTTTGGGAGCTGAGCTGCAGGGCTCTGAAGCTGATGATGAAAAGGAGCAGGAAGTTCAGAGACAAAGTTGAGCCGTCTTCTCGGCCTCCTCATTGTTTTTTGTCTGAAGATGTGGTCTTGGCTTTTAGCAGACACGTTTGTCTTGGCCTTCAAAGCAAGCCTTTCAGAGTTGTCCTCTATTTTTAGTTTGGGCTTCGTGCAGTTCATGACCACATAAGGGGAATTTGAAGGAAAGTGATTACAGAACTTGAAGACGGGGATGCTTGCATGTCAAGTTAGTGCCAAACCATTATGGCGAGTTTCATTGTTCTCTGGCGTTGTTTCACCCTGGTGGGTTTATTTTGTAGGGCCTTGATGACCATAACCGTGCGTGTTTTTTTAGACTGCACGATATGAGGTTTGTTAATTGTTGTGGCAGGATTGCCCTCATAATAATGCTAAAATGAGCCACTGACCAATCATAGTTGATAAATGCAACATATACATTAAATGGACAAAAGTATTGGGACACCTGGTTATTCTTTTTTTTTTATTTTTTTTTTTATGTCCGTCAAGTCAAGGCTATTTGAGAGTTTTTTCTGCTTTTGTTGGAGTAACTGTCTCTACTGTCCAGGGAGGAAGGCGTTCTACTAGATTTTGGAGCAATGCTGTGAGGATTTGATTGGATGCAGCGGCAAGAACATTAGCAAGGTTAGCATGTTGAATGATAAACACCCCACCTCACCTCACCTCATCCCATCATCCCCCCTTGTTCCATACTGAATGGAGCTCCACCATCCATCATTCCAGAGAACACAGCTCATCCACTGCTCCACAGCCCAATGCTGGGGGCCTGTATACCCCTCTAGATCACTTTATAAACCCTTAACCCAACCCATATTGTCTGTGATGGGTGCAACTTAAAGTAGCTGAATGTATTCATTCTAAGGGGTGTCCACAAACATTTGGACATATTTAAAAATGCAGGCTAACCAGGTTATGTCATGTTTTTTTTTATTATTTTATTATATTACAGTCCTAATCACAGTCCCAATAGGCAGCAATATGATCACAACACTACTGTTTAGTCCATATTGTGCAGCCATGCCGGATAATCGCAGGTTTTGCAAGCCATCGGCAAATTGAGCCACTTCAAACAAATGGCTAATGGACTCAATGGTTCTATTTTTGACATTTGTTTTCTAAATGATTTACTCAATTGATCACTGTTAAAACACATTTGTACCAAAGCCTAGTGTTTGTGTGTGGTTTTTTTTTTTTATAATTTCTTTTTTATAATTTTTTATTTTTTTAACAGAGAATGCAAAACAGCTGACCCCTGCTCTTTTTTATTCAGACAGAATAGAATTAAGAGACGCCCACCAGTTGATGTTTTGGAAATAAATAACAAGCCATAAATAATAACACTCATTATTAAATGCTCTGCTTGTGTGATGAACAAATAGCGCTCACATCAGCAGCGCTAAGTGCTGTAGAGTCTGGCCTGATGTGCGTTAGTTTTGGGCACGGTGCAGCAATGTCCATGTTGGGTAGCAGTGTATTTTTTAATTTTTTGTTATTTTTTAATGATCATTATTGCTGGCAGACCTTTTAAATGTGTAAAATCGGCCACTACTGAAAGCTTTAGTGATGCAGGTTATCCTGATATCAAGCATAGCAAAGACTATGTGGTGCATTTTGGCATTTTGGCATATGATTCACTATATTGCGTAGGTGTAGGTTCCCCTCGTGCCACCAAAACAGCTCTGGCCTGTCAAGTCATGGACTCCACAGGTGTAAAACTACAGCCTTTCGTCCAGATATCTGCACATTATTTACATTATTGTGCTGTGTTCATGACCTTAATATAGTTATAAGGGTAGTTAATTATAAGAAGTCTGAGCTCCTCTGAAAGCTTTTTCCTGACGCTTTTGCATGTCTGTGCATCTGCATCTGTTTAATATCAGCGTTTTCATCTAGCAAATTGTGAGCTTTAAGGCGAGGTGGGGGGTGGGGGGTGTGAATTATGCTATTTTTGGTGTTTCCTGCTTGTTACGATAAAACAAAACTTCGGTAGGTTTAAGAAAAACTGGATTTATAGAAATCAGACTGATTGGTTTGAACCCCTGAGAAATACAATGCCGGTTTATACTGTCCTCCGTCTGTCCTTCTCGTACAGATGACTAGTATGCCCCTTTTCTACAAATAAACACAGATGATAAAGTCTGTGACATGCTTTGGTCAAATACTACAAAGATCACGCACCGAAATCACCCTTCTTCCCCGGCGCAGTGCACTATATAAGGAGTTGAGAGAACCTAACTAATGCTGCCTCAACACTTTTTGACGTGTTAAAGCAAGTTCTCAGCTCTTCACACAACCAATGAATCATTTGTGTTTTTCTTTTCCTCCAAGGTATTTTTGCTGCTTGTCTTAATCTGTTCAAATCAGTGTATTACACCACTAGCCAAGCCCAGTGAAGTCTGAGCTATTAAAATTGCAAAATGCTGCAGTCCACGTCTGGTGGTCTGCTGTCTGCTGGGTTGAATGTAGTAATAACGGCTTCAGCATTCGGCTGGGTGATGACTAAGGATGTCCCAATGTCTCAGATTCACTCGAGTGCCAGTAAAATTCAGACATAGTCGAATTAGGGAATCAAACATACTGGATGGTTGAAGAAAAGAGGGTATGCTAGGACTTAGAGCTGGACCAATGTGTCAGTATTTTATCGTATCGTGATCAATTTTGTTATCGTGGTACACAATATGTGTTTATCTGCACTGATTATCTGCACGTTTCATTAAAAAGAGTGTAATCCGGCTTATATAATTCAATGGAGTGCAGCATAATTTGAGTGAAAATCGACGGTACTCAGTATGGGAGAGTATTTGAATAGCAGTTTTTAAAAGTTTTACGCTGCATTTTGTCTACATGACGAAATATCGTGAAAAATATCGTAGAAAATGTCTTTAGATATCGGGATAGAAAATTTTTACATATCGGCCATACCATACGTATATGACACACAGGTTCCAGTCCCACCGGTGGGAGCGTACCAACCAGGGACCAGCCACAGCAAATCCCACTAGTGGGACTGTACATGCTAAAGGGTTAAAGTTTTGTTATTAGTCATTCTTTTAAAAAAATGTTCAAGCTTATTAAAAAAATGAGTGGGTTTAATAGAAACACAAGTCCAGTTCTTTCATTTCCTTATTTCTCTTCTTTCTTTTTTTTTTTTAATGAGTCATATCAAAATTGCATAATTGCGCTAAAGGACAGATTAGTCTTTCCTAGAATTGTAATATTCATCACTGAAAACTGAAAAATCTGTATAGAAAATGTTTTATTATTATTATTATATTTTATGTTATTGTATTATTATTATTGTTATTTTATTATGATTATATTTTAGTATTGTTGTTATTATTTTATTTTATGTAATTTTATTATTAATATTATTATATTATTATTATTATTATATTTTATGCTATTTTATTATTATCATTATTATATTTTATTATTATTATTATTATTATTATTATTATTGCTTTGTGTTATTTTATTATTAATATTATTATATTTTTTATTTTATTTAGATGGGCTAATTGGATGCTTCCCCCCCTTCTAAAACCACTGTATGCATGTGTGAGTCAGGCTGCATTTCTTACCGTAAGAGCGAGCATCTAATCTCTGCCAGTTCATCAAGACTGCGATTGAAAATGATTAAATGTTTAATCTAGTAGGCTAATGGAAACAGCCCAGCTTTGGGTATTCGAAGCACTCTATCCTGAGCACACGTTCATATCATGTGATTTGTGGTTTCACTAGTAGTGACTCCGTAATTCCCAGAGAACAGAACAGATTTAAGACTCCACAGCAGATCAGATTTGGGATGTTTTCCAGAAGAGTGGTAGTACGTCAAGGATAAATCAGTGCTTATGAAGGGGGTTGGCTCGGGCAGTGAGCACTGGAGCACATGGCTTAAGCCTGAGTGTGCAAAAGAGGGCCATCAACAGTGTTTCCTCCAGGCCGCCGTTATCAAATTTGCCCGCATGACCTTGAGTGTCGTCCTCCGATCTGCCGGTGTAATCTCAATAACGTAGCGGGGAGATTTGGGAATCGCGTGATAGTAATTTAATTTCTTCCGCCGGCACTTAGTGGATGAAGCTTGGCAGTTAAACCCGCCGGCTGGCTGCGTCTCGCAGATTAAAGGTGCTGAAACAAAGCTGCTTTATTAAATTGCCTTTGTTCCTGGATATCCACTTTTTCCCTTTTGTGATCTTGAAATCACTTTTTTTTGGCCTTTTGTAAATGTCTAATTTGAAATGATGGCGGGTGGTCTCCTAGCCCAGGGGTTTTCAAAGTCGCTCATCGTGTACGTTTTTCATTTTCCAGTAGAGCAGAGTTTAGATAGCACTTGAAACCAGATAGTGGACCCACTCGGGTTAACCACAGTTCTAAAGCGCTTGTGTTAGCAATGTTTAAGACTTCACAGCAAGCCGAAGCGCACAGGAAATCTTCAGCATAAGATACACCTGTGTCAAAGGTCACTTTTGCTGCATGCCATGAGAATCATGTGTGGAAGTGACTGGTTTGCATGCAGCGTTGGGTTATTTCCCAGTAACACACCAGTAAAACGAATGCAGAGCAGCTGACTGTCCCTGATTCAGTTTCTCAAAGGATTTGTAGATTAAGATCAGCGTAATACTGAAATGTGTTTAATGTGATTTTGCTCTTTTTACCATTTAACCATGGTCTTTAATTTGTGCTCTAAGGCTTTTGGGAACCAGCAGACGACCACGTCAGGTTAGTTTGGGAATGGGAATGCTGGAATATTGTTGCTGACCATGTGCATCCCTTCATCTCCACAATTTTACCCATCTACTAACTGCAGGCCCAGATCATCAAATTATAGGCCTCTGGCCCCATTGGAGCTGTTTATTTTAGTGGTGTGGGTATTTTGTGAAGCATTTTATTAATTATTTCATTCGAACAGTAAGACTTTCTACCCAATAATCTGATAAGATGTGACCAAATATCTGATCTTTAGACGATCAGCTTTTTCCGGGCTTTCCTTTTCGTAAATTCAGTCACGTCATCATCAAAGTGTACGACTCTTGGTCTGAGCTGGTGGATCTGAGCTGACGATGCACTTACTTCAAATGTGGAAGGCAGTGGCTCCTCACTGAATAAGGACTTTTCAAGCTTGCTAGTTCAGTCTTAACCAAGTTATTTTTCCTGTAGAGGTTGCAGGTTAATGTAGAGAAAGCCTGGTTAATGCTTGCTACTGTCTGCTAGTTGTTAGATTGCATGTGGGTACCATCTACTAAAATCTTACCATTCGGTCCATCACTTTACTTGCTGTGCAAAAATGTACATTCTGCACTACCAGTGCAATCGTCCAATTGGCCATGTGACCTGAAAGGCAAGTTTTCTTATTTTGGTACAGTTGCCTCTAGGCCAGAAAACCCATGAGATAATCCGGGCCTGACTAACGGCTACTTCCAGCATGATAATGCACCATGTCTCAAAGCAAAAGGTTCTCAAACTGCTCTCATGGACATGACAGTAGTTCAGGTCAGTGTTCTTTCAGTCACCAGATCTGACTCCAGTAGGACATCATTGGGATGTGGTGGGATGTGAGATTCCCAGCATGAAAGTGCTTCTGAAAAATCTGCAGGAATCGTGGTACAATCACGCAGCCTGGCCTAGAATCCCACAGGAATGTTTGCAGCTTCTTGTGAACTCTATACTGTGTAGAATTAAGGCTGAGAGCAAATAGAGGACCTACTCAGCGACTTATTGGTGATGGCAGGCTCTGAACACAGGTTGAGCTAACCTGGATGAAGCTGTCTACTAAATCTGTCTAAAACAGTGGAAAGAACTCCTAAGACCATTCTCTCGACACTACTGAGGGCGAGACCAACACCCCCCCCCCTCCGACACATGCGCAGCCAGCCTATTTTTCAAACTGCCGCAATGACAAGGCCTTAGTCCTGGGGGTCTCTCATTTCACCTTTCTGTTGCTCCCAACACCAGTAGCACGACTTTGCTCTCTCAGATACGAGTCGGTAGCACTTGAGTCAGGAGCTCAGCTGTCTGTCTCGGCTGTCTGCTACTCGGTGGAGCTGCAGCTGAGCTAGTTAAGCAAATGCTAGCTTAGCAAGTGGCTACAGATCCAAAACCACAGGGGAAAGAAAATCAGCCTTTCAGCAGCAGCAGCTGCTCGATCATTAGTGACCAGTCGCTCGAGTCTTTCTCGTAAGTGGAGTTTCTGTCAGACTGACTTGAATTAGTTCTGTGGGGAGCAGATTGTTAGCCTTCAAATACAGTGTATTACCATATATAAACAGTATACTGTGGTATTACTTTGAGACTGGATAACTGTATGGTTAAAAAAGGGGGACACCACCCAGCCCTAATTATTGTATTAATTTATTCAAATGAAAAAAAAAGTCAATCTTTAATTTCTCTTCACAAAATAACAGTTTGTTGGTTTGCCAGGTCTTTATGGACGCTGTGTATCATGCATTTTCTGCGGGCCTGTTGGAATTTCCACTACTCTGAGTGGTTGATGCAATGAAACGTAACTCCTTTTCATTTGTATGTACGACGTGTCCAGTGTAAGAACACAAGAGACTGATTACAGCTGATTAAATCTCTGGACCTCGCGCAACATTTTCACTTCATTATGGTCCCATGGCTCCAGGATTTCAGGCTTAATGAAAAACCTCAATGTTCAGTTCTATCATTTAATTTTTAGCCCCAGCTCTCTGGCCAACGTAATAAACTGACCCATGTGATGAGTTCAGGTTAATTAAACATTTTTTCTCATTATTCCCCCATGGCAAATAAAGACTGATCATTGCCAGAATTCAGAAGTTGGACATTATTAATATTATTTTAACTTAAACATAAAACTTTTGCTTGAGTGCTTATCCACTTTCTTCTCTGGACGTTCATGGTTAAGGCCTTAAAACCATAGTTTGGCTTCACATATGGCTTCAAACATGATTATGGTCATGTGTTCTGTAGTTTTGCCCTGGGGCTACAAGGCTATTTTAGTTAGCAAGTAATGGAAGCATATAGCCACCAATGCCTAAGTCACTGCACACTTGCAGATAGACTCTAATAATCTCAAAAGCCTCGCAGTGTATTTTGCCCCCTTCTGATGTTCTCTACTTATTGGATTTCTGTAGATCTGTCTGAGAAAATATTAATCTGGAAAAGATTATTTAAGTTCCACAGCATTACCAGACCACCTGTGAACCCTACTGACATCGGTAAATCATCCTAGGTGTGGTTGATCTGCCAAAATGTGCCCAAGGGTGCAGTGGCAGATCATCCAGGAGTTTACCAAAGGTTCCCGAACAACATCAGAAGAATTGCAGATCTCTCTGGTCTCAGCTAAGGTGAATGTTCACCGTCAGAAAGAAGCTGAAAACCCCACTAACCAAAAGACACATCAGGGATCATCTCACGTTTGCAAAAAAAAACACTTGGACAGCCTTTTGGCATAATGTTCGATGGACTGACCAAAGCCGAAATGTAACGGTTTAATATCTGCTGTAAATCCAAGACTGCATTTCACAGTAGGAACAGCGTGCTGACCGCAAAACATGGTGGTGGATCTGGACCTCTAAAACAGGGCAGGGAGCTGGACATCTTAAAAAGGTAAAGGTGCACGTATTTGTCACTGTACAGCGAAATGTGTCCTCTGCGTTTAACCCATCTGTGGTAGTGAGCACACTCACACACACACTAGTGAACTAGGGGCAGTGAGTACACACACACCCAGAGCGGTGGGCAGCCAACTCCAGCGCCCGGGGAGCAGAGAGGGTAAAGGGCCTTGCTCAAGGGCCCAACAGTGGCAGCTTTCCGAGCCCGGGAATCGAACCCACAACCCTGTTATCTAACCGCTGAGCCACCACTGCCCCTATATCTTAATATTAATATTAATGAGGGAACCATGAACTCGGCTCGGACTTTGTTGCCCTTTGGGGGCATCGCTAGTAATAGGGGGAGTTCACGTGAATGGAGATTGGGTAATTGGCCTTTTAAATTGGGTGGAATATGAGGGCTAAATACTCTCGCATAGAGTTTTTAGTCACAGACTATCATTTTGCAATCATAGAGAGAATATGGCAGGGTCACTATTTGCAAGAAAAGATCATTTCCCTTTATTAAAAATTTTAATTTATTTTTTGTATTAATTTAAATCTTTTATTTCCCTCTTATTTTAAACCAGCAGTCCTTCATTTAGTTTTTTATTTTAATTGAAAGTAGTGTTTCTGAGTGATGAGGGGCAAAAATATGGTAATGAGTGGTAGCAGTGTGCTGCACGACCGTCTGGTAGGTCTGGGTGTCTGGTAGGTTTTTGTGGGTGTTTTCCAGGCCGTGTCAGGCTTACGTACTTACGCCACGTGCACAGCCTCCGAAAGAGGATCCAGAACCGTTTGCTGGTTACCTGAGCAAAACCATGGCGTTGCTTACGGTGCTGATACAAACAGAGCGGCTACTGAAAGAGCTACTGCAAACGTGGAGATATCAGAACGGCAACCTCAGTCCTCATCTTCTCCTCCATCCACTGTGAAGCCAAAGAAACTGACTAAATGTAAAGTTGCAATGTTTAGATTCAACCGCACCACAATGCACATTTTAAAAATACTCTTCTTATAAATAATCTTAACAGAGAAATCCCCAAAACCTACAGACTATTGCTTTAATTATTTATTTTTAAAAAGCCTCCCCAAAGTTTTCTTCATGTCTAACCGACCTGCCAGAGATGCTGCTTTAGCCGCTTTGCTGCTGCCTAGTTGGTGCTGGAGAGAGGGTTGATTTTATCTGAAGACCGCTATGCTGACCACTTTACACCAAATGATCAAGATGACGAGAGTGCGCTGCATGATTTTATTCCGACTACGGCTGCAACAAACAACTGTTTTGCTAGTTGAATAATCGATCACTCACTGAAACGAATAATCGATTATTACAATTATGAATCGCTCAATTACCCAATAACTTTTAGCGTTTACATTCAGTATTAGATTGTTGATTCCTAAGTAGCAGCAATAAAATCGAACTAAAACAAATCAGTTTTTCCTTCAATCTGATTCCCACAATTATATCTGTAATCCAGCCGGCAGATTGACTCCTTTTTTGTTGTTGTTGAAGGGTGGGAATCGGAGATTCAGTTACGAGAACTCCCATTCATATTTCAACCAGTGGCCAGTCTCCTCATTTATAACATCTCTGGGTTCACTAACTTCAATAATTCTCCTGTTTACACTCAGCCCGTGTCCATATGAGACTCCCACTCCTCACACTAATACAACTCTGCTCTCCAGTCACACACCAGAGTGATGGTCTGCAGACATGTGTCCGTGCTCGATGTCTCGCCTTCTGGCTCTCGTGGCTCAGTGTTTACAGGCCGCACCAGTTTTCTCCAAGCACTCCGTTCACATGACAGACAGCTGGTCAGTCAGTGTGTTTCCACTGCAGCTCTGCGTCCGGACTGAGGGAATTACTACTGTAAAAAGCTTTGGAGCGTCCCGAACCGTTCCTAGTCAAGACCCTTTCTCAACAAAACTAATTTCTCACCATTTTTACATAGTGGAGCCGTCACACCAAATCTGATGCGTTTGTTCTCTAAACACTCCAATCACGGGAAGACGTCGGAAGAGGAAGAACAGATGGATTCCTCAAGTAGTAGCAGCAGTAGCAGCAGCAGTAGCAGCAGCACTGATGACAAATTTATCAACTTACTTGCTGCACCTAAACAACACACACTGGGTTCACCCCATTGTACAGGAAAGACAACAACACAGGGAGCTTCACCACCTCATTAAAGAACCACGGCTGTATAATGAGCTATTCCGGAGGTATGTCCGTGTGACGGTTGCCTGTTGTGTGTTGCCCCATCATTAAAAAGGGGAGTGAACAAGCTACAGGGAACCTATCGACCCCGAGCAGCAGCTGAGTGGTATCTAGTTTATTATTAAAAAAAAAAAAAAATATATATATATATATATAATATATATATATATATTCATATAAAACAGTTAACCCTTGCAGCTCTGCTTCGCCATACATTTCCTTTCACCTCCCTTATTTTTTGATTCGGCATCTTGCTTTTGTGTTCTGCTTCTAGCAGGATGAGCTGTTCTGCCACTGCCTTCATTCTCAGTTGTTTGGTCTGCAACAAGACAACAGAGCTCTGATTGGTTAGGCTGGTGCATGTGTGTGTGTGTGTGTATATATATATATATATATATATATATATATATATATATATATATATATATATATAATTATTATTATAATTTTTATTTTTTTACGTGTCCGTTGAGGCAGGAAATCAGGTAGACTCAGATTTAACAGTTGACGCAGCATCGCAGTCTGTCAGTGCTGCGACACCGTTCATATACATAGACGTTCCTCTTTTTTTGTAAGTATTAACTGCACTCTGTCTGAAAGGGCCTTTAGTGTGAGAAACACATATGATGACATCACTAACTAATCGACTATTAAATTAGTCGCCAATTCATTCAGTCGCAGATTGTCGCTGACTAAGTCCACCTGCTTTTGCACATTGGAAATTTGTCTGCACCATTTGTCTCTCACTGTGAAACTTCTTGACTGCTTGTTTGGTGTAAGGCCGGCATGAGCGGTTAATGTGTTTGCGTCTGCCCGTGAGCTGCAGCTGACGCATGATGAGAATACACAGCGGGACAGTTATCCAGAACAGAGAAGCAAATCCACACCAGAATGCCTGAACAGAAACAACGTTGGTGAATGTTTAGGGGTGGTCTAGTCGGAGTCCTGACTTGAACCCGGTAGAGGTGCTGTGGCAGGGCTTCAAACAGGCCTCAGACATGCTTGAAAACCTAGCACTGTATAGGTGAATTAAAGCAGATCAGCCAAGAAGAGAGAGCTCAGATTGCTCTGCCGTGTGGAAAAAGAAAAGGCTTAGGTGAGATAGATAGAAGCTGTTACATTTACTTTAAATTTAAGGCATTTAGCAGATGCTCTTCTCCAGAGCGACTTACTAAAGAGCTTTACTATTTACTCAAGAAAAACCTCAGCTAGTTTGAATAGACTAAAAATTCAAAGATCCTCTAAGTTTAGACTCGACTAAACACAAGTCAGTAAGGAGACCATAGTACTCTGCTATGCACCCAAGTTCTCTCAGAAGAGGATGGTCTTCAGTCTGGGTTTGAAGACAGCTGACGTTGGGCGCTGCTGTTCGGACACCCAGGGGAAGTTCATCCCACCACTTCGGTGCAGGACAGTAAAAAGTCTGGACGCTCGTCTTCCGCGGATCTTAAAGGATGGCGGGTCGAGCCGAGCCGTACTTGAAGCTGGAAGGGCTCTTAGTGCGGATCGGCTTTTGACCATTGCCATCAAGGACGGAGGGGCTGGTAGGGGGGGGTTGGCTGCCATGCACCTAGTTCTTCTTCTTTTTAAAAGCACTATTTGATGTTTTATAAGGTCGACTTTGTGTGGTTATCTTCATAAAGGCATGAATCTGAGTCGTTATAGTTTATAGTCCCATTCGCCACCATCACTTTAATGCTCAATGTGCATGAAAACAGCTCCCCGAACAACAACAGGTGTTACCTGCTTCAGAGTAATTATTTATGAGCCCTTTTTATCAGGGGAAATTCATTAAAGCTGGGCAGCACTTTGAAAATCATGCATTTGCAAAAGTCTGAAGTGGAGGCAGGCCCAAGCAGCCAGCGGTGTTAAATTTCTGGCCTTCATGTTGGTCAAGGTTCGGTCTAATTGGAGTCTTACTTTGAAGAGAGAGGACTAGCCATGGTCAGGGTTATGCCAGGGACTGAAGTGGGGTAACCACACTGGTCAGCGCTGTCAAGTCCAACATCTAATCATATATTTGTCACGTTCCTCTAGATAGCTATTTTAGACCAGAGTGCTACACCGCTCAGAGAGGACAGCAGCGTGCATGTGTGTGTGGGTGAGTTGATTTACGAGTCTCTGGAGGGTTGCCCTGCAGTTCAGGTTGTTTGAAACGGGCTCGCGGCGCGGTGAAGGCAGCTGGGCATGCTCGGCTGTAACCAGGTTAGGGTTGCTCTAGGGAATTAGCAGATTGTCGTGAAGGCCCAGTCCATATGGGTTCTTGATAGCCACTGCTTTTAGTCCTAAAACCCAATGGGATTGTTACTGCTTGGTGGAGGCTTCGATGCACATGTCAGGATTACATAAGTGCACTGTTTGCACTGACAAAAGTATTGGGACACCTGCTCATTCGCAGTCTTCTGAAATCAGAGATATTAAAAAAAGGTGTTTCTCTTGCTTTTGTTGGAGTAATTGTCTCTACTGTCCAGGGAAGAAGGCTTTCTGTTCGATTTTGGAGGAGCATTGCTGTGAGGATTTGATTGCATTCAGCGACAAGAGTATTAGCAAGGTCAGGATGTTGGTTGAGGAGCATTACCCCACCTCATCATTCCCTGTTAACTCTATAACTTATCCCAAAGGTACTAGATGGAGCACCACCATCCATCATTACAGAGAACACAGTTCTTCCACTCCTCCACAGCTCAGCTCAGTGCTGGGGGACTTTATACCCCCTCTAACCCACACCTAGCATTTGCATCTGCTCCAGAGAGTCCTATTCTGAGGCACACAAAATAAGTGGACTGTGGTCCACCAAAATGTATGGGTGTGCTTATATGCCTGCCGGTCTGGGGGCTTATTGAAGTTGAGTTTGGGTTTTGGAGAGTGGGTTTGCAAATGAATGGTGGCAGACAGTGGGTGGATGGTTGGTTTTGGAGATGGAGGCTCCACTGATCTCTGAAGGAAAATGAAGAGGAGAAAGATGGAGATATAACTTGGTCTACAAACTCTAGAAAATTCATCCACCCTTACACTTGCACACATTTTAGCTTCCAGCCTTAAAGCACCCCAGATTTCCCCAGCATATGTTGCTCATGTTTAATTTATTTCTTACAGCAGCTCATTTCTAAAGCTGACTGATAAAATGAGGCTTAATGTTGTTGGGCTGAAACTGATGGCTTTATTAGGTAAGCTTATTTTAAAGGCGCCCATTTGATGCACTCAGTGCGCCTCTAGTGTAATTACCATAACCCCCCCACCATAAACCCCCCTCCCCTCCCCAGGGAAAACATGATTATTACAGGCACATATCGAAGTCCCGTGTGAGCTGAAACCTCAAATATACAGACAGCTCTGCAGCGCTTACTGAGCCAGGAAAATGACGCTCAACCCATTAGGGGATTTGGAAGCAGGTGGGATCTGGGAACAGACCCTTATCAGGAAAACACAGAGAGAGTTTAAAGAGACAAAAAAGAGAAACGCTTCAGATCTTCACACGTCAGCGTTTCTGTGGCTTATGACGGAATACACCCGGCAGTGTATGTGTAGCATACTCAGCAAAAATCCCCCAAGCAGCATGTTGCGTTTTTGGTTTGATCAGAACTTCAGTGGCGTGTGTTTGGCCTTGTCTTCATGAATTCTGCGTTGAAACCTGGAACCTCATAGCTTCTCACCGTTAATGAGGCATATATTAGTATATATATATATATATATATATATATATATATATATATATATATATATATATATATATATACATATATATATATATATATATATATATATATATATATATATATATAGTAAAGGTTCCTTCTATTCATTTCCATCTTTTGGTCCGAAGCAATAGTTTGGGCACCTTTGGTAGCAGTCTCTACGAATGGTCTCTCAGTTCTTGTTTGGAGGATTCTCGCCCATCCTACACGCAAAAGGGGTTCCCAAACTGAACGCCACTGTATGTGTATGTATGTATATATATATATACACACACACACACACACATATATACATATATATATACACACACACATATATACACACACACATATGTACATATACATATACATATATATATATATATACACACACATATGTACATATACATATATATATACACACACACATATATACATGTATATGTATATATATGTATATATGTGTGTGTGTGTATATATATATATATGTATATATGTACGTGTATATATGTGTGTGTGTGTATATATATATATATATATATATGTATATATGTACGTGTATATATGTGTGTGTGTGTATATATATATGTATATGTATATATGTGTGTGTGTGTATATATATATGTATATGTATATATGTGTGTGTGTGTGTGTGTATATATATATACATACATACACATACAGTGGCGTTCAGTTTGGGAACCCCTTTTGCGTGTAGGATGGGCGAGAATCCTCCAAACAAGAACTGAGAGACCATTCGTAGAGACTGCTACCAAAGGTGCCCAAACTATTGCTTCGGACCAAAAGATGCAAATGAATAGAAGTAACATTTAAACGCCACACCCTTTTTAGCCAGGGGTTCACAAACAAACAAGAGAAACCCCACAACTTTACAGAGAGTCTCGTGGACATCTGTACGTTAACCTCGTCTGCACCCGGACACGTCATCGATCAGAATTCTTGTGGATTATCGTAATAGAATGATGCGCATTAGCTCAGAGAGGAGCGTCTTTCCCAGAGGAGCTGATGAGCGGCGCTTGCGTAAGAGCACACAAATAGAGGTTTGAGGAAATAATAAAAGCTGTGCACAGGCGCTCGGGGTGGTCCGGAGGCATTGTTTTCCCAGCCCGCTTGCAGTCCGGGGGGTGCAAGGGCTTTTCCTTGCAGGCTGTGAGAGGAAATCCTAAGGAGGATTTCAGCCTGGCCTGAAAGAGCGGCCTTTAGAACAGGAACCAGGCCTGTTTCTGGCGCGTGACCACACCTAAAGGTCAGAGGCCAGGGCAAACGTCTGCCCAGGCAGCATGCTCTGCTTTTTTTTCTTCTTCTTCTTCCTTGCTCCAGATCAGAAGGATTATATGAAGTCATGTGTTCAGACTTTCAGTAAGAGGTTTACGGAGGTTCTTTTGGAGGGGAAACGACGAGTGTGTGTTTTGACAAGTGTGTGTTGGATTTTACACACCCTGGATTTTCTTTACACACTACCTGTCTAATGACCATGTTAAAACCTACATGGACTATCTGCCACTATTAATATCACCACTATTAGCCATCATTACTCTGACCATCACTGCCATGACTATATTATATTGACTATATGACTATATTATAAGTTCTACTACACCATGATTATTATATTATGATTATGATTAGAGCAGTTCAACAGTACAGATGGTTTGGTAACTTTTATCAATAATTTATCAATAGTTCTGATCAGAGGAGGACGGGTCGGGTCCCCCTTGTGAGTCTCGGTTCCTCCCAAGGTTTCTTCCTCCAGCTCTGAGGGAGTATATCCTGCACTGTTACCATTGGCTGCTCACTGGGGGTCTTAAATTGTTCATCTTTTCATGTCATTTATTTTTCTTTTTTCTGTCTTTTACTAATTACTAATTGTGTAAAGCTGCTTTGTAACAACAACAGTTGACTTGACTGTGTCAACCCTCTTTTTTTCCCTAAGAAAAGTGGGCCAGCTGTTTATCATTGGCATTTTTCGTGCATTTTATTTACACAGACTGCTGCAACTCAGGCCCCAGATGGCGGTTCAGTTTTCGGGATTGATTCTGATCAAACTTGCCGAAAGCCTTCATCGCCCGGGCCGTGCTTGTCGCTGTTGTCGTTCATCCCACGTACATATTTTTATCTCCGTCGGAATTGTTTATTCCCTGTCAGTCATTTCCTGGACGGGCCAAAATAATCGGAGGATGGAGCGATGAGAAAATAAACAAGGGCTCAAAGCGCTGGCAGCAGGTGTCCTCGTTTTATGCGGATGCTGGCGTTTAGGCGTGATTCTGAGTACTGTGAGAGTGCTTGTGTGTGTTTGTATTGAAACCCTTACTTTGTTTAAATATTAATGTACTAATAAAGTCATTCAGAGTCAGAATTGATCAAAGTGCTGGCGAATGGAGCTAGACGTCTGAAGCGTTTAATGCCTCTAAAAGCTTTTTCACAGAAAAGCTAGGACAAATACCTGGCCTGATGCCGGAGACGGCGCTTTATGGTGCTTTTGGGAAGGTTTTGGCCTAGGGGGTGTTTCTCCACACACTGCATGTCGGAGAGGTATGGGTTAAAAAAAATCATATTTCTTTTCTCTTTTTTTTTTTACCATTGTCAGCTTTACTATTAAAATTTATAAATAATAAATAAATAATTAGTATTAGTAAATTAGTAAATTAAGTAGCTGTACTTATTATTAGTATGAGTAGTTTATTAGTAAATTAAGTAGCTGTATAAATTAGTAAATTAAGTAGCTGTATTTATTATTAGTATGAGTTGTTTATTAGTAAATTAAGTAGCTGTATAAATGAGTAAATTAAGTAGCTGTATTTATTATTAGTATGAGTAGTTTATTAGTAAATTAAGTAGCTGTATAAATGAGTAAATTAAGTAGCTATATTTATTATTAGTATTAGTAGTTTATTAGTAAATTAAGTAGCTATATTTATTATTAGTATAAGTAGTTTATTAGTAAATTAAGTAACTGTATTTATTATTAGTATAAGTAGTTTATTAGTAAATTAAGTAGCTATATTTATTATTAGTATAAGTAGTTTATTAGTAAATTAAGTAGCTGTATTTATTATTAGTATAAGTAGTTTATTAGTAAATTAAGTAGCTGTATAAATGAGTAAATTAAGTAGCTGTATTTATTATTAGTATTAGTAGTTTATTAGTAAATTAAGTAGCTGTATTTATTATTAGTATAAGTAGTTTGTTAGTAAATTAAGTAGCTGTATTTATTATTAGTATGAGTTGTTTATTAGTAAATTAAGTAGCTGTATAAATTAGTAAATTAAGTAGCTGTATTTATTATTAGTATTATTAGTTTATTAGTAAATTAAGTAGCTGTATAAATTAGTAAATTAAGTAGCTATATTTATTATTAGTTTGAGTAGTTTATTAGTAAATTAAGTAGCTGTATAAATGAGTAAATTAAGTAGCTATATTTATTAGTAGTATTAGTAGTTTATGAGTAAATTAAGTAGCTGTATAAATTAGTAAATTAAGTAGCTATATTTATTATTAGTATGAGTAGTTCATTAGTAAATTAAGTAGCTATATTTATTATTAGTATGAGTAGTTTATTAGTAAATTAAGTAGCTATATTTATTATTAGTATAAGTAGTTTATTAGTAAATTAAGTAGCTGTATTTATTATTAGTATAAGTAGTTTATTAGTAAATTAAGTAGCTGTATAAATGAGTAAATTAAGTAGCTGTATTTATTATTAGTATAAGTAGTTTATTAGTAAATTAAGTAGCTGTATAAATGAGTAAATTAAGTAGCTGTATTTATTATTAGTATTAGTAGTTTATTAGTAAATTAAGTAGCTGTATTTATTGTTAGTATTAGTAGTTTATAAGTAAATTAAGTAGCTGTATTTGTGTTTGTCATGATCGACCCGTTTCCATTTCTCTACAGTGAACTATTTACACCAAATCCCACACTAAATGTTTTTGTTTACATCGCAACCATTGAATTATTAGAATACCCCTTTGCTTAGGGGTGTAATGGTACACAAAAGTCACGGTACGGTTTGCACCACAGTTGGGACCTCACAAGGATTCAGTTCGGTATAAGTATGGTTCAGTGGAGGGAGACGAGGACGGGGACATAAGACTAACCACATTTCTCTTCATTTCATTTGAACCGACATTTGTTCAGGTTACAGTGTGTTCCATCTTGTGGGGTATAGCGCCCCTCTGAGGTAGTCAATACAGCAGCCTGTAGTGTGCTAATTACGCAGCAACATGGAAATGTTAGTATACGCATCGTCAGTCCCACGGTTTTCACAAGTTGAAATAAGATTTTAGAGCCAGAATTGCTGTGAAATGTTTGATTCAAATCCAAAGGTGCGACCAGTAAGAGATAAAGAGTAAAAAGAGACTGAGACGCGAGGGGGGTGGGGGGGGGCAAACAAGACTACAGTTACTATAGCAGTATTCCTACATTACCACTACTTACTACAGTTCCCACAATACAGCTCCCACAAAAATTTCCCCTTACCTGATCTGCATGTATAGCATGCATACCCACTTGCTTGTCCACTCTGCCGATATTTAGTGAAGCTGTGAGCTGCAGATCAGGCAAACCCAAAGGAAAGCTGTATGGAGATGCAGCCGAGAGGACGTTTTCATCACCTCATTCAGGAGATTACATTCCCCCACGCTGCGGGTGTCTGCTAACTCACTTTTAAAGCTGCTTTAAGCTGCTTTTGGAGCGCCATACGTGACGAAGACAAACTATCCTTTTGTTGTAGTTGCCGGGAGACAGCCGAGCCGTCATCCGACCACCGTTACTGGTTGAGCGAGTAAAGGCCAAGCTGTGTTCAGTGTTAAAATAAGTCCCCTTTGTGCTTCTGCTGCAACAAACTAATGCCATTGTTGATACTGACAGTATGTGCTGCTCAGAATAGCGCCACCAACACTGCAGGAGGTCCTCTGAATCCCTCATGGATGTGGATTTCTGAAATGGAGAGTTAACCGGTCGGCCGGTGACATTCAGAGTTCTTAGCCGGCCTGCTGAGCGGTCTGGCAGAAAGCATGTGTGAATTGAAGGCTGGCTGACTGGGGTGATGATTTCCTGCATCCTAGTGGGCTGTGCTGTGACCTGGTGAAGTGCAAAGCACCTTACTGCCGCAGATCTGGGAAAATAACAGGACAGTTGTTAACAGGCCTTGTAGCATCATCTGCTCTTATTTGTTGCATACTGGTATAAACTCGTTAGTTATACCAGTTAGGGCTAAACGCAGACCTCCAGGCGTTAGCTTTTAGCTTCCCATCACCCATTTCCCCTCTCCAGGCAGTCTAGCGTTAGCTTTTAGCTTCCCATCACCCATTTTCCCCTCTCCAGGGAGTCTAGCGTTAGCTTTTAGCTTCCCATCACCCATTTTCCCCTGTCCAGGGAGTCTAGCGTTAGCTTTTAGCTTCCCATCACCCATTTTCCCCTCTCCAGGCAGTCTAGCGCTAGCTTTTAGCTTCCCATCACCCATTTTCCCCTCTCCAGGGAGTCTAGCGTTAGCTTTTAGCTTCCCATTACCCATTTTCCCCTCTCCAGGCAGTCTAGCGTTAGCTTTTAGCTTCCCATCACCCATTTTCCCCTCTCCAGGCAGTCGAGCGCTAGCTTTTAGCTTCCCAGCACCCATTTTCCCCTCTCCAGGCAGTCTAGCGTTAGCTTTTAGCTTCCCATCACCCATTTTCCCCTGTCCAGGCAGTCTAGCGTTAGCTTTTAGCTTCCCATCACCCATTTTCCCCTCTCCAGGCAGTCGAGCGCTAGCTTTTAGCTTCCCAGCACCCATTTTCCCCTGTCCAGGGAGTCTAGCGTTAGCTTTTAGCTTCCCATCACCCATTTTCCCCTCTCCAGGCAGTCTAGCGTTAGCTTTTAGCTTCCCATCACCCATTTTCCCCTCTCCAGGCAGTCTAGCGCTAGCTTTTAGCTTCCCATCACCCATTTTCCCCTCTCCAGGCAGTCTAGCGTTAGCTTTTAGCTTCCCATCACCCATTTTCCCCTCTCCAGGGAGTCTAGCGTTAGCTTTTAGCTTCCCATCACCCATTTTCCCCTCTCCAGGCAGTCTAGCGTTAGCTTTTAGCTTCCCATCACCCATTTTCCCCTCTCCAGGCAGTCTAGCGCTAGCTTTTAGCTTCCCATCACCCATTTTCCCCTCTCCAGGCAGTCTAGCGCTAGCTTTTAGCTTCCCATCACCCATTTTCCCCTGTCCAGGCAGTCGAGTGCTAGCTTTTAGCTTCCCAGCACCCATTTTCCCCTCTCCAGGCAGTCGAGCGCTAGCTTTTAGCTTCCCAGCACCCATTTTCCCCTGTCCAGGGAGTCTAGCGTTAGCTTTTAGCTTCCCATCACCCATTTTCCCCTCTCCAGGCAGTCTAGCGTTAGCTTTTAGCTTCCCATCACCCATTTTCCCCTCTCCAGGCAGTCTAGCGCTAGCTTTTAGCTTCCCATCACCCATTTTCCCCTCTCCAGGCAGTCTAGCGTTAGCTTTTAGCTTCCCATCACCCATTTTCCCCTCTCCAGGGAGTCTAGCGTTAGCTTTTAGCTTCCCATCACCCATTTTCCCCTCTCCAGGCAGTCTAGCGTTAGCTTTTAGCTTCCCATCACCCATTTTCCCCTCTCCAGGCAGTCTAGCGCTAGCTTTTAGCTTCCCATCACCCATTTTCCCCTCTCCAGGCAGTCTAGCGCTAGCTTTTAGCTTCCCATCACCCATTTTCCCCTGTCCAGGCAGTCGAGTGCTAGCTTTTAGCTTCCCAGCACCCATTTTCCCCTCTCCAGGCAGTCGAGCGCTAGCTTTTAGCTTCCCAGCACCCATTTTCCCCTGTCCAGGGAGTCTAGCGTTAGCTTTTAGCTTCCCATCACCCATTTTCCCCTCTCCAGGCAGTCTAGCGTTAGCTTTTAGCTTCCCATCACCCATTTTCCCCTCTCCAGGCAGTCTAGCGCTAGCTTTTAGCTTCCCATCACCCATTTTCCCCTCTCCAGGCAGTCTAGCGTTAGCTTTTAGCTTCCCATCACCCATTTTCCCCTCTCCAGGGAGTCTAGCGTTAGCTTTTAGCTTCCCATCACCCATTTTCCCCTCTCCAGGCAGTCTAGCGTTAGCTTTTAGCTTCCCATCACCCATTTTCCCCTCTCCAGGCAGTCTAGCGCTAGCTTTTAGCTTCCCATCACCCATTTTCCCCTCTCCAGGCAGTCTAGCGCTAGCTTTTAGCTTCCCATCACCCATTTTCCCCTGTCCAGGCAGTCGAGTGCTAGCTTTTAGCTTCCCAGCACCCATTTTCCCCTCTCCAGGCAGTCTAGCGCTAGCTTTTAGCTTCCCATCACCCATTTTCCCCTGTCCAGGCAGTCTAGTGCTAGCTTTTAGCTTCCCATCACCCATTTTCCCCTGTCCAGGCAGTCTAGCGCTAGCTTTTAGCTTCCCATCACCCATTTCCCCCTCTCCAGGCAGTCTAGCGTTAGCTTTTAGCTTCCCATCACCCATTTCCCCCTCTCCAGGCAGTCTAGCGCTAGCTTTTAGCTTCCCATCACCCATTTTCCCCTCTCCAGGCAGTCTAGCGCTAGCTTTTAGCTTCCCATCACCCATTTCCCCTGTCCAGGCAGTCTAGCGCTAGCTTTTAGCTTCCCATCACCCATTTTCCCCTCTCCAGTCAGTCTAGCGCTAGCTTTTAGCTTCCCATCACCCATTTTCCCCTCTCCAGGCAGTCTAGCGCTAGCTTTTAGCTTCCCATCACCCATTTCCCCCTCTCCAGGCAGTCTAGCGCTAGCTTTTAGCTTCCCATCACCCATTTTCCCCTCTCCAGTCAGTCTAGCGTTAGCTTTTAGCTTCCCATCACCCATTTTCCCCTCTCCAGGCAGTCTAGCGCTAGCTTTTAGCTTCCCATCACCCATTTTCCCCTCTCCAGGCAGTCTAGCGCTAGCTTTTAGCTTCCCATCACCCATTTTCCCCTCTCCAGTCAGTCTAGCGTTAGCTTTTAGCTTCCCATCACCCATTTTCCCCTCTCCAGGCAGTGTAGCGCTAGCTTTTAGCTTCCCATCACCCATTTTCCCCTCTCCAGGCAGTCTAGCGCTAGCTTTTAGCTTCCCATCACCCATTTTCCCCTGTCCAGGCAGTCTAGTGCTAGCTTTTAGCTTCCCATCACCCATTTTCCCCTGTCCAGGCAGTCTAGCGCTAGCTTTTAGCTTCCCATCACCCATTTCCCCCTCTCCAGGCAGTCTAGCGTTAGCTTTTAGCTTCCCATCACCCATTTCCCCCTCTCCAGGCAGTCTAGCGCTAGCTTTTAGCTTCCCATCACCCATTTTCCCCTCTCCAGGCAGTCTAGCGCTAGCTTTTAGCTTCCCATCACCCATTTCCCCTGTCCAGGCAGTCTAGCGCTAGCTTTTAGCTTCCCATCACCCATTTTCCCCTCTCCAGTCAGTCTAGCGCTAGCTTTTAGCTTCCCATCACCCATTTTCCCCTCTCCAGGCAGTCTAGCGCTAGCTTTTAGCTTCCCATCACCCATTTCCCCCTCTCCAGGCAGTCTAGCGCTAGCTTTTAGCTTCCCATCACCCATTTTCCCCTCTCCAGTCAGTCTAGCGTTAGCTTTTAGCTTCCCATCACCCATTTTCCCCTCTCCAGGCAGTCTAGCGCTAGCTTTTAGCTTCCCATCACCCATTTTCCCCTCTCCAGTCAGTCTAGCGTTAGCTTTTAGCTTCCCATCACCCATTTTCCCCTCTCCAGTCAGTCTAGCGCTAGCTTTTAGCTTCCCATCACCCATTTTCCCCTCTCCAGGCAGTCTAGCGCTAGCTTTTAGCTTCCCATCACCCATTTTCCCCTCTCCAGTCAGTCTAGCGTTAGCTTTTAGCTTCCCATCACCCATTTTCCCCTCTCCAGGCAGTCTAGCGCTAGCTTTTAGCTTCCCATCACCCATTTTCCCCTCTCTAGGCAGTCTAGCGTTAGCTTTTAGCTTCCTTTCACCCATTTTCCCCTGTCCAGGCAGTCTAGCGTTAGCTTTTAGCTTCCTTTCACCCATTTCCCCCTCTCCAGGCAGTCTAGCGCTAGCTTTTAGCTTCCCATCACCCATTTTCCCCTCTCCAGGCAGTCTAGCGCTAGCTTTTAGCTTCCTTTCACCCATTTTCCCCTGTCCAGTCAGTCTAGCGCTAGCTTTTAGCTTCCCATCACCCATTTCCCCTCTCCAGGCAGTCTAGCGTTAGCTTTTAGCTTCCCATCACCCATTTTCCCCTCTCCAGTCAGCCAAGATATCAAGTGCCAATAGCCAAGTGATCAAGAGGCTAGGGAAGCAGAGAGGGTGAAGAGCCATGCTCAAGGGCCCAACAGAGGCAGCTTGCCGAGCCCGGGTATCAAACCCACAAATGCAATTGCTTAGTTTTTAGCATAAGCTAGCCAGAATGTACGTTACACAGGTTATTGCTAACACAGAAACATGGACAGTAACCCATTTACTCAGGCTAACTCTAGCTAACTGGTTTAATTCAGGTTAACTAACTCTAGCTAACTGGTTTAATTCAGGTTAACTAACTCTAGCTAACTGGTTTAATTCAGGTTAACTAACTCTAGCTAACTGGTTTAATTCAGGTTAACTAACTGTAGCTAGCAGTTTTAACTCATGCTAACTTTTGCAAACAAATTTAATCAAGGCTAACTCTAGCTACCTGGTTTAATTCAGGCTAACTCTAGCTAACTGGTTTAACTCAATCTGAGTGTACATAACAGAATTTATTCAGGCTAACTCTAGCTAACTGGTTTAATTCAATTTGAGTGTGCATAGAAGAATTCATTCAGGCTAACTCTAGCTAACTGGTTTAATTCAGGTTAACTAACTCTAGCTAACTGGTTTAATTCAGGTTAACTAACTCTAGCTAGCAGTTTTAACTCATGCTAACTTTTGCAAACAGATTTAATCAAGGCTAACTACTTTGTAGGTTTAACTCCGGCTAACTCTAGCTAACTGGTTTAATTCAGGCTAACTCTAGCTAACTGGTTTAATTCAGGCTAACTTTGGCTAACTGGTTTAATTCAGGCTAACTTTGGCTAACTGGTTTACCTCAGTCTGACTGTACATAACAGATTTTATTCAGGCTAACTCTAGTTAGCAGATTTGACTCAGGCTAACTGTAGCGCCATACACACTCAAACAAACTGAATTGTGAATTATTCTGAAGTCAGTGAAGCACTGTGCTGCTCATGGAATAATATTCGAGCGTAATGTTGCTGTGTAACCTAAACCTACTGTTAATGACCTACATGTGAGTAGTGAACCGCATGACCTCCCGCGGTTTGTAATGATCACATTCTCGTATGAGCAGAAGCCCTTGGCTTCTTTCCGTTGTACTGTCTGTTGCTTAGTAACAACCCACAACACATTTTGGTCCACATTTAGCTACGCTGTTCACTAGAAATGACCACTGCATTGTGGGAGATTGTAGCGCCCTCAGAATCACACTCTACTCCACTGAATGATTCGGATCTCCAGAAGAAAAAGGCTGGTGTTTTTAGCAGTGCCTTAAAACGTAAACAGGGATCCAGGGGTAGCAGCTCTGTATTCTGTTGGTTTTACGATGAGCTAATCACTTCAGATTTAGCCATGATAAAATCACTGTGGCTTTACCCAGATGGCCTCTCATGGCTTTAAGGGATAAGCAGCGAGAACTCTTACTTTTGCAGTTTTCCCAGATCAGTCGTCAGCCAAGGCTCTTAATTATTATTTTTATAATTATTTTTTGCTCCACCTTAAGTTTTGTGCTGAAGCAATGAGGCTAACGATGTTAGCAAACATTAGAAATCAATAGTCATCCAAATCCAAAGCCTCCTGATCTTTCTCATCTTTCATTTCTGAACCTAAAATATGTTTATTACTGGACAATCACCCTCCTGTTCATGCTTGTCACATAGGTGTGTTTGAAAAATATATATTTATATACCTCAAAACAATTAAGATAAACAGTTATTTATTGATAGAAACAACAATACTTCTCAGTACCGCAGGCTAACTGTCTTATTAATCTACATCAGGCTAATTATCTTACTGGTTTACCTCAGGCTAATTATCTTACTGGTTTACCTCAGGCTAACTATCTTACTGGTTTACCTCAGGCTAACTATCTTATTAATCTACATCAGGCTAACTATCTTACTGGTTTACCTCAGGCTAACTATCTTATTAATCTACATCAGGCTAACTATCTTATTGGTTTACCTCAGGCTAATTATCTTACTGGTTTACCTCTGGCTAATTATCTTACTGGTTTACCTCAGGCTAATTATCTTACTGGTTTACCTCAGGCTAACTATCTTATTGGTTTATCTTAGGCTAACTATCTTATTGGTTTACCTCAGGCTAATTATCTTACTGGTTTACCTCAGGCTAATTATCTTACTGGTTTACCTCAGGCTAACTATCTTATTGGTTTACCTCAGGCTAATTATCTTACTGGTTTACCTCAGGCTAGCTATCTTACTGATTTACCTCAGGCTAACTATCTTACTGGTTTACCTCAGGCTAATTATCTTACTGGTTTACCTCAGGCTAATTATCTTACTGGTTTACCTCAGGCTAACTATCTTACTGGTTTACCTCTGGCTAATTATCTTACTGGTTTACCTCAGGCTAACTATCTTAATGGTTTACCTCTGTCTATCTATCTCACTGGTTTATCTCAGGCTAGCTATCTTACTTGTTTATCTCAGGCTAGCTATCTTACTTGTTTACATCAGGCTAATTATATTACTGGTTTAATTTAGGCTACCTCTAACTAGCTGGTTAAACTCTGGCGAACTCTATCTTACTGGTTTCCTTTGGGCAAACTCTAGCTTACTGGTTTAACTCAGGCTAACTCTAGCTTACTGGTTTAACTCAGGCTAACTCTAGCTTATTGGTTTAACTCAGGCTAACTCTAGCTTACTGGTTTAACTCAGGCTAACTCTAGCTTACTGGTTTAACTCAGGCTAACCAGGCTTTCCCCTGTTTCCAGCCACACATAATATTTCATACTACACACTAAACCACATCGACTAGTCTACACGACCTGGATGCATTTTGGTGACTATTGATTTTCAGTGTTTTAGTGCTCATAGCTCCCACGCTAAACTAAAGAGACAAAACACCACACATGTCTCGGCTGATTGCTTACATCTTGGGTGAGTGGAAATTAAAATTAAAATTGTCTCAGAACTATATTTTTTATGGTTTTTCCCATTACCCATACTCACGTCCATCAGGTGCAGAGTGATTGGGAGATTCAGATAATGGGTGAAACTGGCCGTGACTAACACCAGGGAGATAATTGGGTCAAACTGAAGTGGAGTATTCAGAAGGGACATGATGAATACTACTAATGAAACCACTTGAAGTCCCTCGCAAATCTGCCACTCAGAATCGAGCAGAAACATCTCCCTACATGATTGGTATCATTTTTTTTTTTTTTTTTTGTATTTCTGACCATGAGGAAGCTTCATTAACGTTGAACTGAAGATCTGGCCAAACATAGCAATGCCCCTTCCCCTAAATTACAAGCTCCCTCTTACTAAGGGAGATTATGGTAAATATGCTTTTCAAATCCATATTGTTTGCATTGGCGGGCGTGCTACTGCTCTCTAAGTCCTCCTCTCTGAAGCTTTCTTCAGAAACCAGTCTGCTGCCTGTGAATCCTCACTGGGCTTTCACCGGAACAAACTCCTGCTTTCCTGAACAGTGTAATCTGTGCAGTCACACCTTCACTTTTCTGTAGGGGACCAAGCACCACATGTGATGAAACCCTACTGTTTTTTTTTTGTTGTTGTCATCATCTTCTTCTACTACTTTTCCTTCTTCATCTTCTGAATCTTTCTCACTCATGGAAAAGCTAACTGTCCATGTGTATAAGAGGTTTCTGCAACTACAAGCAGATTGAAAAACACTAGATTAGTCTAGATTAGACTTGCTGAGAATCTTCATTCTTTAAGTTTCTCACACTTTACTTCATATGCTCTTAGGCCAATGTATGTTTCCATATATTCTGTAAGGGAAAGATCTCACTTATGTGGCCTATTTATGTGGCCACTATGGCCCGGGGGTCGTGGGTTCGAATCCCGGGTCATGCCGCTTTGCCATCAGCAGCCAGAGTCTGCTCTGGTCTAAACAAGGAGGTCCACACGTGGATAAAAAAATATCGCCGAAAATATCGCTTCCTCTCAAAATTGAGAGCGGGGAGGAACAGGACTTTCCTCATAAGCATGTATTAGCACATGCTTGCTGTATTATTAGACAATACTGTATTTTAAATCAAATCAAATCAGATTTGTTGTCACATCACATTAACACAGGTTTAAAGGTGTGAAGTGAGCATAGCCCCTCACGGTAGTAAAACACAAATATATACAAAATAGGAAATACAGAACATATATTAACATTGTTATACATTAACACTGTACACACGATATACATACACTATACACACTATGCATACTTTATACACACTCTTTACATAAACTATACATTCACAAATTATTCATGCTCTACACTATACATACTCTATACATACTCTATGAACACTCTACATACATACCCTATACATACACTACATACACTGTACATACTCTAAAAAAACACTCTACATACATACCCTATACATACACTATACACACTCTTTACATAAACTATACATTCACAAACTATTCATGCTCTACACTATACATACTCTATAAACACTCTACACACATACCCTATACAGACACTACATACTCTATACACACTCTATAAACACTCTACACACATACCCTATACATACACTATACACACTCTTTACATAAACTATACATTCACAAACTATTCATGCTCTACACTATACATACTCTATAAACACTCTACACACATACCCTATACAGACACTACATACTCTATACACACTCTATAAACACTCTACACACATACCCTATACATACACTATACACACTCTTTACATAAACTATACATTCACAAACTATTCATGCTCTACACTATACATACTCTATAAACACTCTACACACATACCCTATACAGACACTACATACTCTATACACACTCTATAAACACTCTACACACATACCCTATACATACACTATACACACTCTTTACATAAACTATACATTCACAAACTATTCATGCTCTACACTATACATACTCTATAAACACTCTACACACATACCCTATACAGACACTACATACTCTATACACACTCTATAAACACTCTACACACATACCCTATACATACACTATACACACTCTTTACATAAACTATACATTCACAAACTATTCATGCTCTACACTATACATACTCTATAAACACTCTACACACATACCCTATACAGACACTACATACTCTATACACACTCTATAAACACTCTACACACATACCCTATACATACACTATACACACTCTTTACATAAACTATACATTCACAAACTATTCATGCTCTACACTATACATACTCTATAAACACTTTACACACATACCCTATACAGACACTACATACTCTATACATACTCTATAAACACTCTACACACATACCCTATACATACTCTATACACACTCTTTACATAAACTATACATCCACAAACTATCCATGTTCTACACTATACATACTCTATAAACACTTTACACACATACCCTATACAGACACTACATACTCTATACATACTCTATAAACACTCTACACACATACCCTATACACACTCTATAAACACTCTACACACATACCCTATACATACTCTATACACACTCTTTACATAAACTATACATTCACAAACTATTCATGCTCTACACTATATACACAATACATACTCTATAAACAGTCTGTACACATGTCCTATACATACCCTATACATACACTATATACACTATACATACTCTATAAACACCATATACACATACCCTATACACTATACATACACAAAGTATTAATACTCTACACTATACACACACTCTGCATATGCTGTACATACACTATACAAACTATTCATGCTCTACATACACTATACACTCACTATACACACTATTCCTACTTTAAATACTTTATACATACACTATACACACGCTATACACACTATTCCTACTTTAAATACTTTATACATACACTATACACACGCTATACACACTATCCCTTTTTTAAATACTTTATACATACACTATACACACGCTATACACACTATTCCTACTTTAAATACTTTATACATACTCTATACACACGCTTTGTATACTCTACATACTATATACATACTCTATACACATGCTATACACACTATTCCTACTTTAAATACTTTATACATACACTATACACATGCTATGTATACTATTTACATACTTTAAACATACTCTATACACACACTACAAATACACTGTACAAGCTACACACACTTTAGACATACTCATTGGATAAAGGTGAATTCAGGTGGAATGCAGTATTACAGCTTTAGATGGGAACTTTTCCACATTTTAACATGAGGTAGATTATTTTAGGCTCTCTTGTTTTGCTGGATTGAAAATGTACCGCATCGAGACACGACCACATTACACAAATTGTGAACAAAGTGAATCCTTACACCCACTATTGTTAAGCTGTACATTTTATTGAATGGTTTTGTTATTGATGGGTTTTATACCGCAACATTTAATTACAACTGGTAAACTTCCTGTTCCTAATGGCTACATCGTGATATTTTAACTCCCTGTGGGTGATCCTCATATGCCGAACATCTGTAGATAAAGCTGAATGCTCTCTGAAATGAGGCAGGAGGTGGGCAGAGCATTTAGCTCAGTCTGCTTAAAAGCCCATTAATGGATGTCACAGAGCTGGATTGCAGGCTGCTGTCGCACCATGACAATGATTAAACACGTAAAAAACACGGCCATGAAATTTTCCATATTAGACACAAATACAGGATGGATTCGACAGATGTTTCCCATGCTCCCTCAGAAGGGCAAACAATCGCTGGCGACAAATTAGGCCGAAGCCGTAGCGCAGTCCGCTCTTTGACAAATAGCTGGTAAAAGAATTCTGTAACTCTTTAATCCTCGGAAAAGCACGTTGACCGCTTTGCGATTAACTTGGACCTAATCCTCAAAGCAGGAGCCGTGCTAGCCTCAAAAGCCGAGTTCTTTCCAACAGGAAGTGAGGACTTCCTCTGAGGCGGCCGACTCGGCCGAAAGGCCTGAGCGCACAGGCTTTTCTTGTGGGCTATTATTCTCAGTAAGTGTACGCCCAAGCTTGTGTACCATGCCTCGGACAGCCTGGGGGAGGGACGGTGGCTGGATAGCTCAAGTGGGTCGCAGGCAAGCACTTGTTTCGCTAGAGGTTGATACCACCCTCTCGCTTGATATACACCCACCCGAGTAAATGTGATTTGCGGGCCCTGGCGCTTGGGAAATGCCAGGGACTCGGCCCTCGGACACGTCTCAGTGTGTGGGCTATGTGCTTCGGAGGGAGACTCCTCACCGGTTAGTCATAACACAATCTGACAGGGACCTTAAGTCAGAGCTGGGTTATTGCTCTGCAAGAAGGGTTCCACAAAGGTGGCCGAGCTTTGACTGTATGACACATCGATGCAGGAGGAGGAGGAAGGTGGGAAGACCATGTAAACACTTTCATACGTGCGAGGAATGAATGCAGGATTGTGTGAGGTGCACCTACCTTGGACCTTCACGTATTGGTCATTTATTGAAGCAGTGTGTTGTATTCTAGAGGAAAAGGGACGCTGGGATTGGGGATTTTACCCTCTCATGGAAAGTTTGGGCTAAATAAAACCGCCTTTGGTGGATATTCTAACTGGCAGATGCTTTTTGTAGCCAGCTAGGAGTCTTTGTGTTCTCGTTTTAGGAATTTTCACCCACTCCTCCTTGCAGAACGCTTCTAGTCGTGCTGCATGCACAGCATCTTTAAAATCCACCCACAGATTTTTCAATAGTGTTCAAGTCAAGGGGATGTGAGGACCATTCCAGAAGCCTCAGCTTGCGTTCCTTGAAGTAGTTTATGGTGGATGTTGAGGTCTGTTATGGATCATTGTCTTGCAGAAGCGTCACGTTCGCTTCCAGAATGACTGAAATTCAGTAGAATGATCTTTAGGACCGACCACTGCTGACCAGAACCAGAAAGTAAGGATGGTGGACCAGTGGCATAGTAGCGTACGAGCATATCTTCTCTATCGAGACTTCAGAAGTGCTCAGTTGAGAGCCCCCCCCCCCACACACACACACAAAGCAATCAGCCATATGTGACCCGTTGGTCAGAAACTGACTATTGACGAAGAGCTAAAGGATGGCCAGCACAAGAGATGACCTACAGTCTCCAGCAACACTGTGGAGCCTGATGCACTCATAGGAGCACAAGTGCTTGCTGCCACGTCACCATCATGTCAGTGTCACATGCTGTGCAGAGAATGGCCCACTTCTCAAATATCTTCTGGTCAGCGGTTGGTCCCTTTCCAGGGATGGCCAGGGTAGAGGTGGCTGATGAATTGGGCGGCAACAGATGGGCTGCGATGTGAAGTTGTACATTTAAATTCTACAATTTTTCTTAGTTTTTTTCTTAGATCTTCAAACTTAAGAACAAAGCTAAGCTAGAAAATGCTTAAAATGGTAAAAATAATTTTTTCTTATAAAAAAAATTGTATAAACAGTTTGTGGACACCCTTTCTAATGAATGCATTCAACTACTTCAGGTTGCACCTGTTGCTGACACAGATGTGCAAATGTACACAGCTTGTCTGGTCCCTGTAGAGATGAACTGCCAATAGATTAGGACTCTGCGGCATGCGGCCTAATGCCAAACATGGGCTAGCGGGGTAAAAAGCCCCACAGCATTGAGCTGAGGAGCGGTTGAACTGCAATGTTCTCTGGAATGACGGATGGCGCTCCAACCAATACTTTTGGGATGAGTTGGGCAGTTGGGGATGACCTCATTGCTCTAGTCGTTGAATGCAATCAAATCCTCACAGCAGTGCTCCTCCAAAACCTAGCAGAAAGCCTTGAGCAGGTGTCCCAATACTTTTATAAATGCTTAGCTTAGTTTTTTCCTCCATCTTGCACAGGTTTAATTAAATAATACAAAATGATGACTTTCAAAAAATATTTGAGAATTGCTTTCAAGAACATTGGGCCTCGTTTACCAACAGTTAAACCCACTTTAGACCTTCACCAGTGCTCTCTTATATGAGATTTGTTTAGTGTACGAGAAGACCAGCATCCATCATCATACAGAGCAGACGTATACTTTCCATTAGGACTTTCCCCCAAGACGTTTCTAATTTTCCCCTTTAGAAAATTCTTAGGAAGATCTCAGTCAATGAACTTCTTAGTACCAAGACTTTTTCTTTTTCCTAAATCTTTCCTAAACCTGACCCTGTAGTGGAACTGTACAGTAGCTGTTTCTGCTAAATTGGCCAAATTGGCCAAATTTCTCAATTCCTTGACCAGGACAAACCTCACAGCTAGTTTTCTTGAGTCAGCTTTAAATTGCAGAAACTGTAAAGCGAGTAAGCAGAAGTTTGGTTTATCCAGATGGCCGAATGAGATTGAGGAGCGCAGGCCTTGTAGAGATTTCTTCTTCAAATCTCACTTAATGCAACTTATTTCCAATTGAATGTGCAAGTGTAAAACATGGTTATCTAATAAGAGACCTAACCAAGTATCCTGGTTTGCTGAATTTTCTTTATTCCAGATGAATTATCCTATTCTGTAGCGTGGAGGTGGCCAGAGCTTCTTTGTTGCAGTGCTCAAGGCATGTAGGTGTGTGTCATGATTAAGATGTGCAGATGACTCAAGCAGCAGCAAAAGTATGAGTCCACGCCACGGTTCCTCTCAGTCCCCAAAGCCCTAAAGCCCCAAAGCAGACCACAAGACTTAACATCTTCTGTGAACAATACTGCACTGGCTCTCAAACAAGTCCAGCATGTTTCCCAGACCCTTGTTTATGGGACGTGGGTTTAGAGGAGGTTAATGTCGCAGGCGAGTCTTTGCCGCTATCGTTGATTGCAAATCCATCCGAGTAACAATAAGGCAGCATCTAGCTGACGGTGCAGTAATACGTGGTGTGGTATGACTAAGATGGTTCTGACGTTTCTATTGAGTGACTGAGTTTCTGCTGAGTCTAGGGTGAACATGTGCATGTCACACTTTCGCTTGACTTTCACTTGTCTTTGAATTGTGAAGGGGGGTTTACACTGCATTTTTTCGGAAGGCAGAAAAAAAAAAATCCCGCCAGGTGCCCAGCATAGCTTTCTTCCTCTGTTTCTGCCTGCACATCTCCCTGTTGCTAAGGAACGAGTGCTATCATTTCGATAAGTAGAGCCAGAAAATGTTACCACTGCTGGTAAAAGACTCTCACGGTTACTTGATTATGGTCAGTGGTCATTTTGGAGCATTTCTATTGGTCTATTCGTCATGAAATTTGGATACAGTGAAGTGAAAAGCTGCAAAAATGGAGATACAAGGTTCATGTGTGATCTCAGCGTCGTCCTGAATTGTCATAGAACATAAAGATTGATGAACGTAATGCAGAACCAAATAGTAGCAAATCAGCAACTCTTTAGGCTAAATATAGCTTAAGCTGATTGGTTTTCCTATGGGGGGCCCGTTAGGGGTTGTCCATGGGTTCCATGTTGGCCCCACATGTGGATGCCCACCAGGGTCCCCTCAAGGGTCCCCCCAAGATCAGTGATGATACCAGGAGGAGTAATACACTGCACATTGGGTCCTAGATGGGATCTATGTAAGATTAAGGTGGGCTGTAAGGATGGGGCCAATTTGGGAGGCCAAACTGGATCCCAGTAAAAACGCATGTACAACCCCTCTCAGAGCCCATGTCCACCTGGAACCCACCTAGGCCATGTTCCACCCATTTGTGGGTTTCTTTGCTTCACGTTGAACTAGGATAGTGCCTTTTTATTTGTTTGGCCTCATTTACTTGTCTTCATTGATCGTTAATAACTTGATTGCTAAATTTTAAAAAATCAATAGTGACGACCGTTATACAACATTAATCAGTATCAGCGTTGAAGAGTCTCATCATACCAGTGTACCTCTTTGTTTTATTTGGTTATTAGAAAATGAAATAGGGGAAAGGCAATCCATAAGAAGCTGGATTGGGGGTGTGGGCGATATGGTAAAAATATTATATCATGATATTTAAAGACAGTTTCTGTCATTAATGGCAATATTATTATTATTATTATTAGTAGTAGTAGTAGTAGTAGTAGGAATGTCATTAATGGCGATATTATTATTATTATTATTATTATTATTAGTAGTAGTAGTAGTAGGAATGTCATTAATGGCGATATTATTATTATTATTAGTAGTAGTAGTAGGAATGTCATTAATGGCGATATTATTATTATTATTATTAGTAGTAGTAGTAGTAGGAATGTCATTAATGGCGATATTATTATTATTATTATTAGTAGTAGTAGTAGTAGTAGGAATGTCATTAATGGCGATATTATTATTATTATTAGTAGTAGTAGTAGTAGTAGGAATGTCATTAATGGCGATATTATTATTATTATTATTAGTAGTAGTAGTAGTAGGAATGTCATTAATGGCGATATTATTATTATTATTAGTAGTAGTAGTAGTAGTAATGTCATTAATGACGATATTCTTCTTCTTATTATTATTATTATTATTATTATAATAATTACTTTATTGATTTAGCAGCCAGTAGCAATTACACAACACAGCACAGTAATATAATACAATAATAACAATAAATACAATACATGTAAAAAAAAATATGTATCTGAACCAACCAGAGAAGAAAGGCAGTGCAGTTATAAATAATAATTATTATTATCATCATTATGACTATTTTAGCTTTTGAGGTTTGATAAGTACAGTGTATTACATTTGATCTTTTTGTCATTTTGTCCACAAAACCAGGCACAGGTTATCTATTATTGCACAGTATTAATTACAAATGCAATGCACTCGCCAGCCATCCTGCGACTACTAAGAAGTTCAGGACACTTTGCAAATCTCTCTCGCTCTCTTTTTTTTAAGTAATAGATGTGAGCCATGGTTACGACATAGACAAGCAAATAACCAGTTGAGGCCAACAAGCTAGTGTGGTCTGTCCAGACTCATTAAAATGCACCACACAAGTTGCAAAGAGTCAAGCAACTGTCTGTAGGACCCCCTGAAACAGCAACTGTTTGAAGATGTGATCTGAATTCATTTGACGAGCTGTTGGCATTTTTGTAGTTGGACCAAAGATTAATTAGTAATACTCCAAAAGAAAGGCCGTGTCAATGATGTCATTAAGAGAGCTTTGTTGAATACTTACTTCAAACTCTGCCCTTTCTCAGGATGGCTCAAGGCAACGGAAAGAGAGGAAGAAAACGGTCTCCTTCAGCAGCATGCCCACAGAGAAGAAGATCAGCAGTGCTAGTGACTGCATTAACGCCATGGTGGACGGCTCCGAGTTGAGGAAGGTGCGCTCCAACTCCAGAGTGTACCATCGATACTTTCTCCTTGATGCTGACATGCAGTCCCTTAGGTGGGAGCCCTCAAAAAAGGAGTCGGACAAAGCCAAGATTGACGTGAAGTCCATTAAGGAAGTGCGAACTGGTAAGAACACGGACACTTTCAGGACCAATGGCATTTATGACCAGATTTCAGAGGACTGTGCGTTCTCGATTATTTATGGGGAAACGTACGAGTCTCTGGATTTAGTGGCGAATACAGCTGATGTAGCGAACATATGGGTGACAGGGCTGAGGTACCTGATATCCTACGGGAAGCTTACCTTGAACATGATCGAAAGTACTCAGAACAACCTGCGCTCTTCGTGGCTTGGGGTTCGCTTTGATGAAGTGGACGTTGGCGGCACCACAAGCATCAGCCTTTGTACTGCCGTACAGCTGGTCAAAAAATTGAACCCTGGGCTGAAAAATGTTAAAATAGAGCTCAAGCTCAAGGAGTTGCACAAAGCAAAAGACAAACTGGGGTCCGATGTGACTAAGGAGGAGTTCATTGAGGTCTATCATGACCTTTGCACAAGGCCAGAAATCTACTTCTTGCTGGTTCAGTTCTCGAGTAACAAGGAATTCCTCGATACCAAGGACCTGATGATCTTTTTAGAAGCCGAGCAAGGCATGGCCCAAGTGAGTGAAGACACCAGCTTAGAGGTTATTAAACAGTATGAACCGTCCACAGAAGGGCAGCTCAAAGGCTGTCTCTCCTTAGATGGGTTTACCAACTACCTTATGTCCAATGACTGTCACATTTTTGATCCTGAACAAAAGACAGTGTGCCAGGACATGAACCAGCCCTTGTCTCACTATTACATCAACTCCTCTCACAATACCTACCTGATCGAGGACCAGTTTCGGGGTCCGTCAGACATCACGGGCTACATCCGTGCCCTGAAGATGGGATGTAGAAGTGTAGAACTCGATGTTTGGGATGGACCTGACAACGAACCCGTCATTTACACTGGCCATACGATGACCTCCCAGATCGTCTTCCGAAGTGTGGTGGACATCGTCAACAAATACGCCTTTGTGGCGTCTGAATTTCCGCTGATTCTGTGCTTGGAGAACCACTGCTCCCTAAAGCAGCAGAGAGTCATGTTTCAGCACCTCCGAAAAATCCTTGGGGACAGAATTCACACCGATCCACCCAGACCTGAGGACAACTACCTTCCATCCCCCAACGACTTGAAAGGCAAGATTCTTTTGAAAGGGAAGAAACTGGCCAGCACCTGTAATAGCTCCGAGGGCGAAGTGACTGATGAGGACGAGGGGGCAGAGATGTCGCAGCGAATGAGCATCGAGGGAGGAGAGCAGCAGACCGTTCCTCAACCTAAAAAGTTCCAACTGTCCAAAGACCTCTCTGACCTGGTGACCTTGTGTAAATCCATCCAGTTCAAAGACTTTCCGAGTGCATTCCAGAACCAGAAGCACTGGGAACTGTGTTCCTTCAATGAGGTGTTTGCCAGCAGATGTGCCACGGATTACCCTGGAGAATTTGTCAATTACAACAAGAAGTTTCTCGCCAGGGTTTACCCCAGCCCGATGCGGATCGACTCGAGCAATATGAACCCTCAGGACTTTTGGAAGTGTGGTTGCCAGATAGTGGCAATGAACTACCAAACTCCAGGTCTGATGATGGACCTTAACATTGGCTGGTTCAGACAAAATGGCAACTGTGGCTACGTTCTTCGTCCTGCCATAATGAGGGAGCAGGTGTCTTACTTCAGTGCTAATACTAAGGACTCCGTTCCTGGAGTGTCTCCGCAGCTCCTTCACATAAAGATCATCAGTGGGCAGAATTTCCCCAAACCCAAAGGCTCAGGTGCCAAAGGTGATGTTGTAGACCCCTACGTGTACGTAGAGATCCATGGAATCCCTGCTGATTGTGCTGAGCAAAGGACTAAAACCGTCAATCAGAATGGGGACAACCCCCTTTTTGACGAAAGCTTTGAGTTTCAGATTAACCTTCCCGAGCTGGCCATGGTACGCTTCGTTGTTCTGGACGACGACTACATAGGGGACGAATTTATCGGTCAGTACACCATTCCTTTTGAGTGTCTACAACCGGGATTTCGGCATATACCTCTTCAGTCGTTGACCGGCGAGCTGCTTCCTCACGCTTGGTTGTTTGTCCATGTGGCCATTACCAACCGACGTGGCGGGGGCAAGCCCCACAAGAGAGGGCTCTCGGTCCGCAAGGGCAAAAGGAGTCGCGAGTACGCCACCATGAGGATACTGCTCATCAAGGCCGTGGACGAGGTTTTTAAGACTGCTATCCAGCCACTGCGAGAAGCTACTGATCTCCGAGAGAACATGCAGGTAGGAACGCTTCTGTTTGTCTCACCATTGTTTTCCCTAATCTCATAAATTATTGGTATAAAATCTATATAGACCGAATATATAGACCCCTCTGTAGCAACACGGTAAGAGCCTTTGTGAGGCGACATCCTGCCTTTGATTTGTGAGAAATGAAGTCGCACAGATCACGGCTAGCTTTGCTCCCGAAAGTCTTGAACTCAAAGCTATTTTGGCAATTCAAAACAAAGCCACAAGGACCGATTTAATCAGATTTCGTATAATCTCTTGATGTTACGCAACCAGCAAGACAGGCAGCAGGTTACTTCAAAGCTTAACAGAAGACTAGTAAGACCTTTGACACATTTAACAATGAATATTGAAACGTTATTCATACAGGTTGAAGCTTAGCCGAATTCCTGGTTCGTATTTAATATGGAAAATCTCTTGCATAACATAAGGTTGGCATGTCCTCAGACACGTAGCAATAACCCCACAAAGAGGCTTAGGCTTTCTAAAGAAAAGTAGCGATAGGGAGAAGAAAATGGAAAGCTCACACTGTTTTTGAAGATGCAGAGGGTGCATAAATAATGAAAACACCAGGCAATATATATATATTGATGCATTGGTAAACAGAGTCGGGCTGCCTTTTATCTGTAGAGCAATCTTAATCACTCTTGCAATGCGGTTGTACACGTTTTGAACTATTTCTAGCATGAAAGCAAACCTTCCATCAAGATAGCAGCTATCACCCAGCTTTTAAGACGAGAATAGTTGAAGGCTCTTCCTTAGCCTCTTTCAAGTACATTTAAACCATTCAGAATGAAAGTAGCCTAAAACAGTGATTCCCTAGACAGTCCCTAGACAGTCCTTGTTGCTCTAACACACCCACTTTTAAAACCCCTGGGAACACATTTTACACTTTACATGTTACATGAAGTGTATAATATATCAACATATAACATATAATATATCAATATAATAAAACACTCAGCAGAAACCCCCAAAATACACTCCTCAGACCACTCTAAAAACAGTCTGGGCGTGGTCTTAATATTCTAATGAACATGCATGAACATGACTGACAGCCCTTATCACTGGAGAACAGAGTTGGTTCACGTTACCACGGCGACACACAGCCTTAAGACCGAGAACTGCAGTTGTGCTTCACAGATCTTCACAGAGGTTTTACAGAGGTTCTGTAATCTGGAACAGAGCTATCAGCCCATATACAGATGCAAGCTCGAACCGCAACCGGAAGAGCGTCTCCCTGGTTACGGTGCTGCTTCAGGACCTCCCATCGGTCCCGGGGTAAGACATAAGGGACCCTAGACATAAGGGACCCTAGACATAAGGGACCCTAGACATAAGGGACCCTAGTCGCGAGGTTTGGCTTTATCTTTATCTTTAGCTCTCCGGGTTGCTCAGGCTTGACGAGAGGACGGAGCCACCTTGAGCCTTGTGATTGGTCAGGGGTATGCTGCCGTAAACCTGACCCACTTTTAGGACCGCCTGTTTCACATGGAGAGGAGAGCGGTACTGGTGAAGTACAGCAGATGTTGACCAGACCTTGGGAAGCTCTTCCAGATTCAGGAGCCAGATTCACTTCATTAGAAGGCTCCCAGGCTCCCATGGTCAAGGCAGATGCCAAAGGATGGTTAATTCATGTTTTATATTACACATCATTTGCACTCGTAACCTTAACCTAAAGAAAAAGAGACAATAAGCCACAGGGAGTTTCCATACAAAACTGAGTATTAATTTTATAGAAATCATGCTGTTGGTATTTAAGCAATACAGAAGGTAAAAAACAATAAATGTCCAAAATAAAAACAAAAGTACAAATATAGAAATGCAGATTATGGTCAAGGCAAACACCAAATGATGGTTAGTTCATGTTTCATGTTACACATGATTTGCACTCGTAACCTTAACAAGAAAAAATTTAATAAGCCACAGGGACTGGAATTTCCATGAAACTAAGAAAGCCAGAAAGTAAAACCCCATACACTTCCAGTAATAAATAAATAATATAGAAAATAATATTGAAAAACCAAATATATATATATATATATATATATATATATATACATACATATATATATATTTGGTTTTCCAATATTATTTTCTATATTATTTATTTATTACTGGAAGTGTATGGAGTTTTACTATATATATATATATATATATAGTATATGTGTATATATATATATATATATAGGCTCCCAGGGGCTTTAAGCTCATCAGGGTCTTATTGATTGGCTGAGGAGATGAACAAGGTGTTTGCTCTGAGACGTGCATGGGGTATGTCAAGGCCAGGAGTGCATATTAGCTTGCTTGTAAATGTTGTGTTTTGTTTGAGACCAAATCAGTGAGGTTTTACAGTAAATTCTCTCCGCGCCGTTTCTTTTTTTGTTGTTTTGTTTTGTTGTTAGCAACCGTCCTCTCTAATGTCAGCTTACATCTGCCAACGGCTTCTGTTTGCAACCGCTGTTGCTTTGCCTTAGCATGTAAGCGTGGCTTGTAGCAGAAGCACAGTGTTATTAGCATTGAAATGAATAAGAAACAGATGTGATTATTCATTTGAGCAGAATTCAGCAGAGTACTCCCGCTGAATCTCCGCTTGTATCTACCCCACACTATCTGGATCTGTAGTGTAGTATTATGCGTTTTTATTTTAGCTCAGTACGTGCATAGAGCAGTATAGAGTGCAGAGGTGGTACAGTGCCACACCACCCAAACAAACACTCACTGAGTCATGCTCGCTGTTCCGGTGTTACATATGGGGAAGTAAGAATGTACAGTTTCATTAGGATCTGATCCAGCTAGCTAGATTTAAGACTTTACGTGCAGTAGTATTAGAGAAACAGTGCTTTACTGTATATTACTGTCACAGAGTTACACATGGGGAGCTTCATGTTGGGTTCCCAGTGGCCCAGCTGTCCAAAATGATCAGTTAAAATACCAGGAGCCAAAATCTGACCGGTCATCTGTGGCAATATTTTCACAGTTACTGGTAAAGCTGACCATCAGTATCGACTATCAGTATTCTCTACCAGTAGATATGTTGGTCAGTCCATAGTATACATTACTACAAACATGATAAGCTGCTTAAATAAGCTAGGTTTCTTTTGAGGGAGGGGGGGTATGTCCCTTTCCTGGGCTTGAACTCCAGCAGAGGAAAGCTCTCTACACCACAGGAACAGCAGGCTTATCAAATTATCTGTGAGATAAAGCCGTCTAGGAATCATACTCTAAACTTCTGTGTACTAACAGTCTTGGTCTCTGACGGTGTCTGAGAAAGGGCACTGATTTACCAAGCAAATGGTAGAAAAAAAAACCTGTATATGTGTGTATGCTAGTGCTGCACAGTATAGCCTTTTGTCTTGCTGTTTGATACAAAATGGAAATTTGCACTGTTCTCATTTTTCAGAGGCAGATATCTGCCCAGTATTACTGCATTTACTCCAATCATGGAAACACAGAGTGCATTATTCATATCATTACATGTTGGATCTTAAAAAAAACTTCTTTAATAGGATAAAAAGGATAAAAAGGAATAAAAGGATTACTCAATTAAACTCTGTTCCTTGAAAATGAGCAATTTATTGATTACAATTAACATTATTAGGGCCTCAAATAGCAATTCACATGATGATGATGATGCAAATTTATAAGTTTTGCATCTTCCTGTTTCCATTTTTGCCACTATATATATTTTATTTATTATTATTATTATTATTTTAAGTACATTTTTATAGGTATTTGAGCAATACAAAAAGTAAAAGCTCAGTAAAGATCCAAAATAAATGTACAGATTTACAAATCTAGAAATGCAGATTATGGTCAAGGCAGGTGCCAAAGGATGGTTAATTCATGTTTTATATTACACATCATTTGCACTCGTAACCTTAACCTAAAGAAAAAAAGGTAATAAGACACAGGGAGTTTCCATACAGTTTTTTATAACTATTATTATTATTATTATTATTATTTTTATAGAAATCATGTTATTGGTATTTAAGCAGTACAGAAAGTAAAAACCATAAACATCTAAAATAAAAACAAAAGTTTTTTTTATGTACAAATATAGAAATGCATATTATGGTCAAGGCAAACACCAAATGATGGTTAGTTCATGTTTCATGTTACACATGATTTGCACTCGTAACCTTAACAAGAAAAAATTTAATAAGCCACAGGGACTGGAATTTCCATGCAAAAAGGTCATTGTGTTGATATTTAAGCAATACAGAAAGTAAAACCCCCCATACACTTCCAGTAATAGAAATATATATATATAAAAACAAAATGTAGTTATACATGCATGTGCTTGCATATATATATATATATATATATAAACACTGACTGGTGAAATATAAAACATTGGTCTTACTCTACAGTGGCTCTTGAAAGTGAAGGTGAAAAAAGTCAAGCATACGAATCTGAGATCCTTTTTCAAGAACTGACTGGGTCAGAACATCTCCAAAACATCAGGCAGGTTTTGTGGGGTGTTCCCGGTATGCAGTGATCAGTACCTGCCAAAAGTGCTATACCGACGACAGGGACATGGAAGCCGAAGGCTCACTGATGCGATCCATGGAGGCCCCACCTCACAACTTACAGAACTTTTAGACTCTGCTGCTAATGCCACATACCACAGTACACCTTCAGAGGTCTTGTGGGGTCTTACACACGCAAAATTGGTGTTCCTAAAGTCACATCCTTCTCTGTTTAATATACAATATATATTTCTGACCAACGAGCTCACCTACCCACTCAGGAAAGAGCCAATTGTACTCCCTCAGGACCCCGGCTGTTGATGGCTAGCAGCATGACTGGGATGCAAACCAGCAATCCTCTGGGCATAGTGATGGTGCCTTATTCCGCTGCACCACTCGGGGCCCAAAGTTACATCCTTCTTAGCATAGTTTGAATCCAGTCGAACCCGTGGCTCGGACCGGCACATTTTCTGTTCTGTTTTCAGTGCATTGGTAACGGCTAAATGCAGTTTTAGGGTCAAGGCAAACGCCACTTGTAACCTTAACAAGGAAAAAAAAGGTAATAAGCCACAGGGAAGGGGGTTCTTATGCGAGACTATTTGCCCAAGTCTTTTCTTGTTGCTTTTATTAACGGTGGCAGGAATTCCTTTTAGAAAATGTCCACAGTAAACCATGAATGGCACCATGAATAGGGTGGTTGGTGTGGCGCAACAGAGAACACCACTACCTGCTACTGAGCTACCACACCATGTGGGAGACTGGGGTTCGATTCCCGGGCTGGGTGACTGTGCTGCGCTACACCAATAAGAGTCCTTGGGCAAGACTCCTAACACTACGCTGGCCCACCTCTGTAATACGAGTAACCTTGTAAGTCGCTCTGGATAAGAGCGTCAGCTAAATGCCATAAATGTAAATGTAATGTAAATGAATCTTCCGAAGTAGTCTGTTTGTTGATTAGAGCTAAATATAAGGCAATATAATGGCTAAAATATACTCTATCCTTTGACAACGCAACTGATTAGAGTCTCTGTTTCTTACGCTGTTCGTTCAAGAGGCTCCGGAAATGAGATCTTACAGCCAGAACCGTCAATTTTATAAATTAGAAATGCTGTGATGATGGGAATGAGCTCAACGCAGTGATAGTCATCACATAACCGCGTTGTTACGGTGCTGCAGTGCTACGGTTAACATCACAACCCTAACCCCAAGCCCTAGCAAACCTTGACAACTCCTATGTCATCAAAATATTCAGTAATTAATTGATTTCCATATCATATATAACTACAGCTCAACTCAACTGTTATGGTGCTTCTTGACACATTTGTTCATTGCTGTTTATTTTAACAAGCTTGTTTACACTCTTTTCTTCCTGCATCCAGTTTTGATACTGTAGGGAATCTTCGTCATCCTGACCTGAACTCTTTATTTGGACTAAATCTGGCTAGGCTACGTACAAGGAAAGGTGTACGTGTTAAAAGAGGCACCGAGGGCTTTTACACATCTTCATAGCTTTCACAGCCAAATTTACTCACAGCTTTGCTCTGAGAACTCCTGCATGTAACACATTCACTAAACCACTTCCTGCAGCAGCTCTGTTCATGTACAGATCGAAGACTTTACTACGCGGAAGTTTACTTGCAGGCTTCGGCACGGCCTTTGACAACTAGGTCACTACTTTAGCTGTTTGTTTGAAGCTTGTCAATAAACTCGAATGCAGGCTTGTATTTTCCACCTGTCAATCCAAATGCGTTAGTTCTGATGTTAACCTCAGTTTAATGTGTAAATGTGCAAGCGGTCCTGACTGTGCACCCCCCCCAATGGTGTGACGTGACTGTGTGTTTCCACAGAACTCTATAGTGATGTTTAAAGAGCTCTGCGGTTTGTCTGCGGTTGCCAACCTGAAGCAGTGCATCCTGGCCCTGTCCTCTCGTCTCATTGGTGCAGACAACAACCCAGTTGTGCTGTTCAACCTCAAGGACGACTACCCAATCATGGAGGCCCAGGGGCTGCTGCCTGACGTCCTCAAGAAGGTGGCCACTGCGTATGAAACGGTGAGCAGTCATTTGTTGTCAGTTGCATTGAAAAATGTAAAGAAAAGTCATTTACCCTCGAATAAAATGACATGAACAGTATTACAGCAGTTCAGGTTTATTAAGTTCACGTTTTTTTTTGGCATTGTCACAAAGCAGCTTTACTGGAAACCAGTAATAGGACAAGAAATCAACAAAACATAAAGCAAGACCCCCCAAAACTCCCTCAATGCTGGAGAAAGAGAGATTGGGAGGAACCAAGACTTACAAGGGCTACTCTTTCTCTTCTGGTCATAACTATTTATAAATTATTGATAAAACGTACCGCACCACCACATATGGCTTTTATTCCTCTCTACTATTATAATCATAGTAGAGCTGGTAATAATAATAATAACCATGTAAACAGGGTGGGCAGCTGATGCGGGTAGCAGTAGAGCCCAGCGGTCAGTCTTCTATGGGTGTCAAGCAAGACTAATGGGCAGTCATTAACTCAGAGAAGGTGGATAGAAGATAGAAGGTAGATAGATGATAGAATCAGGATTCATGTTTGGATTCATGTAGTACACGTCGTCAGTGAACATCATCAGTATATGGCAGATCTGACTATAACAGCCTAATTGAAAGGAGAGAGCCGCAAGGTAACACAGACACGGTTGTTGTTGTTGTAGTCAAAGGTAAGTACACCTACAGAGACAACTGTCTTAATGTGACATGTTACATCATCTTAGATAAGTTATCATATCTTAGTCAGCTGCTTCCTTTTTTTCTGTGTAAACTGTTTAGTTTTAAGGCCAAAAACTCATATCTCCAAAATTACAGTGGCAATAACATTTTCAGTGGAAGCCAATGTAAAAGGATTGTAGCATTTCTATCAGACCATTTATTATTAAATGTTTGACACAATATAAAGAGCGGCTGCCAGGTTATGCCCAAATTGCTACTTTTATTATTCCTAATGATCCAAAAAGGAGAAAAATGCTAAGGGAAAAAGTAAGCTTCTGTGATATTACATCTTTATTAAATTAATCATCTAAGAATTAGTCATCTAAGAATTTCAATAATACGCATTTCTTATATAACGCTTTTCAGGAGCCCAGAGATGCTTACAGTTGTAACGGTACACAGGAACCGTCAACGATTAACAAGAAAGCACAGTAATACAGAAAATGGACAGAACTGTAGGGGACATGGGCAAGACCTGATTAATGTAGGAGTAGTTTAGGTTTGAGGAAGATTGTACGTGAGAGAAGAGAGCTGCTATAAGGGTAGATTTGAATGTAGAGAGGGAGTCAGCCTCTTAGACCCGTGGGGGAAGACAGTTGAGTAGCAAATCTAGAGAATGTTCAAGCATCAGAGCCATGAAGGTTAGATGGAGGAGTATGAAGTAGCCCAGCTAAAGAAAGGAGGGATGTTTGAAAGGGAAGAAGAGAAAGAAGCTAGTTTAAGAGCTTTGTAGGAAAGTAAGGGAAGCCACTGTAGATGTTGGAGACTGGGAGTGCATGAGGAGACGAGCAACAGAGTTCTGGACATTTACCTTAATGGTAATGCCGGATGTTTACGGAGAGTTAGCATAGTCCAAGTGACTGGAGATGACAGCATGAATAAAAGTTTCAGCAGCACAGATTTCTCCTTTCAACATCCGGAGAATTCGACCCTTCCTATCTAGAGAGTCACCCAGGTGCTCAGATGATCACTCTCTTATCACTTTAAGACTTGACTACTGCAACTCCCTTCTGGCTGGTCTCCCTTTGCGCACCATCAGACCTGTGCAACTTAATCAGAATGCAGGGGCACAGGCCGTCTTCAATGTTTTTAAGTTCAGCCGTGTTCATCTCCTCTCTGCTGCGTTCTTCACTGAAGCTCTTCACTGGCTTCCTGTAGCTGCTGCCCAGGTCATCAGATTCAAACCCCTGACTCAAAACAACAAAGCCCACAAAACCAGCCCCCTCCGTACTTGATGGCAAAGGTCAAAAGCTGATCTGCACCAAGAGCCCTTCCAGTTTCAAGTACGGCTCGGCTCAACCCGCCATCCTTTAAGATTTACGGAAGACGAGCATCCAGACTTTTTTCTGTCCTGCACCGAAGTGGTGGAACGAGCTTCCCCTGGGTGTCCGAACAGCAGAGTCGCTCGCTGTCTTCAAACGCAGACTAAGTGTAGTGTTGAGTATTATGGTCTTCATGTTGACTTTCATGTTTAGTAGTATCTAAGCTTAGAGGGATCTTTGGACCCTAGTCTATAGAAATTAGCTGAGGGTATCTTCTGAACAGAAGAACAATGAAGCACTTGTACGTCGCTCTGGAGAAGAGGGTCTGCCAAATGCCTTCAATATAGATGTAAGTTTTGCACAGGTCTTGCACAGTTGGAAAAATCTTGAAGTGAGTTGAAGTGGGCACTGAGTGAAAGACTTGAGGACTCTCGGATCAAAGGGGAAGGAGATGCATCTACATCGTCAGTGTAGAGAGAAAGACAAGGAGATCTGTTTTGCCAATATTTCACATTCAGATATTCATACATTTCTTGATTTCAGCTAAGCAAGTTCACTTCAAGTGAGTTCAAATTGGGTTGTTAATGGATTTAGTTCTAAAATAAATCTGTACGTCATCTGCATGACAATGAGAATCCAGATTGAAACTATGTATGTATGACCAAGAGGAAGCAAGAGGAAGCATGTGCACAATGAACAAGAAAGGTCCAAGGACTGACCCTTGTGGAACCTCTTCAGTAACAACAGAGGTAGAGGAAGTATGGCCAGGATGGAGATGTCGATGCCCAGCCTACGCAGCCTTGGCGAGAGAATGGAATGACTCACCATGTCAAAGGGTACACTTGCGTCTAGCAGTAAAAGGATGCTAAGAGCGCCAGCATTCGCAGACACGAGGTGATCATTAGTGACCTTAATTAAAGCGGCTTCAGTGCTGTGGAAGGGGAGGAATCTGGATGGGGAAGGTTTGAAGAGATTGTTGGTTTCTAAGGAGTTTTGGAGTCGACTTGCAACACTTTGCTTGAGATTTGTGAAAGGTTAGAGGTGGGGCAGTAGTTAATCAGATTTGATGGGTGCAGGAGAAGCAGCTACACTGCCTCCAAGGGGTTTAGGTAGCCTGGTGACGGTTGCAAAGAGAATAGGCTTGTGGGCACAGTTATTGAGGCTGGAATGATGCACCTAATGTCCAAATGTTTGTGGACACCCCTTCTAATGAATGCATTCAGCTTCTTTAAGTTGCAGCCACTGCTGACACACTGCACACACAGCTTGTCTAGTCCCTGTAAAGAAGTACTGCCAATAGAATAGAATAGACTCTCTGGAGCAGGTGAACATGAACCTATTGGCACTATACCTAATGCTAGGCATGGGCTAGAGGGGTATTTGAGCTGTGGAGCAGTGGAATAACTGTGTTCTCTGGAATGATGGATGGTGCTCCATCAAATACTTTTGGGATGAGTTGGGGAGTTGAGAATGAGGTGGGGTGGTGATCATCATCCAACATCCTAACCTCACTAACACCTTTCTCGCTCTGAATACAATCCCCCTCCAAAATCTAGTAGAAATCATTCTTCCCTGGATAGTAGAGACAGTTACTCCAACAAAAGCAGGATACACTCTTTTTAATCCCATTGATTTCAGAAGAAACAATGAATTAGCAGGTGTCCCAATACTTTTGTCTATTTAGTGTAGGTTGAATTAGCTCTACATAAGGCATCTCTGTCAGCACCAGTAATAGCTACACTCAATTTATCACAGCAAAGATGAGTTGAATTCATCAAGAAATGATCAAATGTACGTGTTATGATGTATAAGAGGCGTTTAGGGTTAAGTCCAGCGTGAAGGCTTTCGGTCAACAGTTTCAATAATGCGCTTAAATATAGTTATATTTAGACAAGTGTAGTCTGATAATGGGAACATAGGAAAGTGGGAATGTGCTGCATAGTGTAATAATGGGATCAGTGGTTACGCAATTGATTGAATGAATATATATGTGATGCAATATCTGGGCCGCTCAGCTATTGATGGCCTTTGTTAAAAAAAAAAATCCTAGTTCGAGTAGAACTTTGCTTTGCCTGTATCTACAAGATGGTCATCCACCATGTTAACGATCAATGCTACTAAATTGGAAACCATTTCTAAAGATTTCATTAGCATAATCCTGCCTGTAGTGTGTTATTTTTATTATCAGCCTGAGCAGAATCGGCTTCTAAATGGATGGTGCTCATTTACGATACCTTAACCGGCCTATATACCACACCTGCAACCATTAAAACATTAATCAAGTCCTATCTGCACATTCAATGTAACATTGATTCATTTCCAAATACCAAGAATTAAGCATTCCTTTAAATTAACATATCAATTAAATGCAACGTCCAGACAACTGGGTCAGAGCACCGCTGAAACACCACAGCTTGTGTGGCATTCCTGGTCAGCCGTGGTGAGTACCTAAAACCACAAACCAGAAACAGGGTGTCAAGCACTGTGGAACTGTGGTAGAAGGCACAGAAATATGTGGTGATGGTTATCTAAGGAGTCTCACAACACACTGTGCAGCTCCCCCTGCTTTGCAATGGGCTGTGTAGCTACAGACCGGTCGGAGTACCCATTCTAACTCCTGTCCACCATCAAAAACAGCTACAGTGGATTTGGACACACAAGTTACCTGGTCAGATGTCCTTTACATTAAGTGGACGGCCCGGGGAGGTAGTGTTCCCCAGAACTTAATATGAGCATCTTTGGGATGCGCTGGAACCCTAAATCCAATCCGTGGAGGCCCCACCTCGCAACCTGCAGGACTGAAAGGATCTGCTGTAATAGCTTGGTGCCAGATACCACAAGCGTGAGTATACAGATAAGCCAGAACCCCCATGAGAAGTTTGAAGACTTTACGATGTGCAATTTCATTTCCAAAAAAAAAAAAAAAAGACATTACAGAGATAGGGTGGCACTTAGTGTAGAGCTGAAAGCAGACTTCGAAGAGCCATGGACTGTGAATACCATTAGCATAACTTTGAATGTCAATTACGTATTGCATTTATGATCGCCGCTTCTTCAGAGACACAGGTCGCTCACAGCATGCCCGGTGCCGGGGTCTGCATTAGCGGATATTAAGGCATTAGTCGTAACACGGGCTTTACGGACGCGTTCATGATTCAAGCTTGTAAAAACGAACAGTTACTCTTAGTTTGAATAGTCCGTATTTCATAAAAACCGAAAAGACAAACAACAACAAAACACAGTGGAAAAACAAGCTTGCCTGGGAAGGGTGGGGACGACTCCAGGCATATTCAGGATGTAGCTTTTCAGAGGGATTTGGTGTTGGATGTAAACTAGGGATAAATCAGAATCCACAGGTGGGAATAATAAGTGTATGTGGTCTTCAGTCATTTGAATAATGCATGATCACAGATTGTGAAGTTAAAACCCTGGTGAGGAGCCAGAGGATAAATATTGTTTTGCATTTTTCTTGCATATGCAATAAGGCTTAGTGCTTCCAGAGCCGCTCCTGGATTAGCCAGATAAGGTAGATGGAGAAGCACTTCCAATCAGCCTGTCCAGTCAAATGGTGCTGTCCATTGACAACCATTGACAACAAGCCAGTCGAACCCCTCAGTAATGTTGCATTAGCCTGTCATTGCAGAAAGAATGGCTACATGGGTGTAAACGAATTCCTTCAGAGTGCCTCGTTCTGGAGAAACCTGCCTGTATCTGAGTTGTTCTCAGTGGTGCTGAAAGGAACCAGAAAAGCTGAAGCAGAAGGTTATTATGAAATGGTTGCAGATGTTCAGGTATTCCCCCAACTGGTCATTTTGTAAAAATAGGGAAATTTTAAATTCAACGAACATTAATTTATGCAATGAAGATCATCCTTGTTCTCCAACCTCCACCTCTGGCCCAATCGAGCATATCAGCTTCACCCATCAGATACTGTACGTGTAATTGTTAGGTTTTCTTGACCTTGGCATCAATTCAAATGTATACTATTAAATGTATCTATTAAAAAGACAGTAAAACATTGAACTGTCATAGACCTATTGTAATAGTGATGTTATGGGGTTGTTTATAGGGTTGAATAGGATGACTGCCTTTTTTTGGTTTATAGGGGTTTGGAACAAAGTAACGTCGTAAGGCAAGGAGTTTCTCTACACTGCCTGGGGATTGGAATTTAGCCCCTGTAGAAGGTGCTATAGATCATTTTATGTTCAAAAGACAATTTTTACATATAATATGTTTTTTAGTTATTTTTTATATAAGTTTTATTGTTTATTTTGCCACCATCTGTCAATGTAAAGCCCTATTCGGACGGGATTAGTTTTACATGGGGAGGTGGGGTCATTGTCAGTAGTGCATTAGAGTTTCTCAGTGATTGTAGTCCCGACCGAATGTGAATGCGCCTCTCACCTCCTGTAAAACGAGCCAGAACAAAAACCTCAGGTTATATTAATTCAGTGTGAATCGACATGTGGGTAAATATTCTGTCATATCCAGATTTTTCTCCAGAATGGAAGCTCTCAGTAAGGCGTTTAGATCCATTGTGTGTGGCACAGATACCTTCGAATCGTTCAAGTCTGTGTCAAACCACAGTCACATCCAGAAGACAAGCCGAAGGACTCCTCAGAGGCATGATGTTTCTCACAGCTATCAGACAAGTCGTGTGTTGTGTAGCGTAGCTTGTAGCCTACATACGTGTTATGAACATGTAGCTGCTAATTTTCAATTCAATTTCATTATTACTATCAGTTTTTTGAAGGTGATGGCAGCGTGTAAATCGAGTTGCCACTCCCCTCTCAGTCATTTACAACAAGATTTCTTATCTTATAAACGATCATACGTTTTACGGACGTCCTGTGGTAAAATTACACTACTCCACCTCCCAGAATAAAGCTAATCCCGTCCGTTGGATTGGTCTCCCAATATGTTTGTCCAAATAGTGTATGTCAACTAATGGAATTGAATCCCATACATTAGCAACTCGAGCTTAGAACGGGAGAAAAGCACCGGCTGATTCCGGTACGTACTGATACAGGTGTTAGGGATGCGATCGCCTGGCGACCACAGGCTTACCGTTATTAAAGTGTCAGCCGCGGGCAGCAGCACATTCAGCACACTGCAGCACTAAACACTCCTTGCCTCCGCAGACAGCGATGCGAGATACACGTGATGTTCCCTTGAGGCCAGGCCTTTTTTTTTTCTGTTTACCAACCGCAGAGCCATGCTGATGTCGCCAGCTCCTCCTCCTCCAAGTGGCCCGCGCTATAAATACCCCCCACCCCCCACACACACACTGCTGGGCCTGCCACCAAAGCTGTAATTTCTCCAGTCATTAGGAGTCTAATCACAGTAGGCATGTCAGCCTGGAGACTGCCGCTGCAGCTGTGGAATGTGACTAAGGGCCACTTGCACTGTCCCGCCCATCACTTCCTTCTGACTGTGGGAACCACATCACACGCTGCAGATCTGGAGAATGGGCTCCCACGTGAACTGGGCTCGAGCCAGTGTTGAGCTGTTCTTCATAACAAGACCTCTCATCTCTGAAATCAGAGCTGTTTGGCTGAAAGGAAAAGTGTAGTCCTGAAGGCCTGAAGAAGGGGAGTATGGGAGTTTAATGCTATCGGATATCTGCCGTATTTTCGCCACGTAACTCCACTGTTTTTGAGATATCCACACCGTTCCGACTCCAGGCTTTTTGATCGGCTGTATGGTTTCCACGAAGCAACAGATGTTTGCAGATTTTTTCCCCCATAGGAATGAATGGGGTGCAAAAGTCTGTGCACCCTTAAAATGTCATAAGCATCCATATATACTAGTAACACCCAGCCCACCCCATAGGGTACCACCTGAGTTACCTGAGCAACCATCTGGGATTGCTTAGCATCTGCATAACAGCCACCTGAAAAACCATAGCAGTCACCTTGCAACACTGTAGCATCTCTCTAGCAAGCACCTAGAATAGCCAGCATCTAGCTACACCATTGCAACCAATTAACAACAGCATAGCAACCACTTGGTACACCATAGCAACCAGTTAGCAACACCCTAGGAACCACATATCACAAACACCATGGCAACCACTTAGCAAACACTTTGTGATACCATCGCAGCCACCTAGCAAACACTGTGTAACACCTTAGCAAACACCTTGGATACCATAGTAAGCACCTGGGATACCATAGCAACCAGTTAGCAACACCCTAGGAACCACATATGAACACCATGGCAACCACCTAGCAAACACTTTGTGATACCATCACAACCACCTAGAAAGCACTGTGTAATACCTTAGCAAATGCCTTGGATACCATAGTTAGCACCTGGGATACAATAGCAACCAGTTAGCAACACATTAGCCACCACATGTGAACACCATGGCAACCACTTAGCAAGCACTTTGTGATACCATTGCAACCACCTAGCAAACACTGTGTAATACCTTAGCAAACGCCTTGGATACCATAGTAAGCGCCTGGGATACCATAGCAACCAGTTAGCAACACATTAGCCACCACATGTGAACACCATGGCAACCACTTAGCAAGCACTTTGTGATACCATTGCAACCACCTAGCAAACACTGTGTAATACCTTAGCAAACACTTTGGATACCATAGCAACCAGTTAGCGGCACCTTAGCAACCACATGTGAACACCATTGGCAACCACCTAGCAAACACTTTGTGATACCATAGTAAGCCCCTGGGAAACCACCTAGCAACCACTTGACAACATCGTAGCAACCACATGGAATGCCATAGCAGCGGCCCGAGCAGTTTTTGAGTCACAGTGTAATACTAAAATAATTCTTAATGAATTAACTTTAATTACTTAATCCTTAACTTTAATAATCATTAGTTAATATACAACTGTAGATTAAGAGCAACATTATTATTATTATACATTATACAATAGCAACTCCTATAGTGAGGTTACGATTCAGTAAATTCTAACATTGAGATTTTTGTTTTTATTATAAAAATCTTCTCAAACTCTCATGGTATAAAAACATGCCATCATTTGCATAACATCTGAGTAAATGTTGACTTTCCATCCAATCAGAACAGTGGGATCTGAGACGGAGTACATCACTGCCATCTAGTGGTCAGGGTTTAAACACAACACTAGATGAACCACTGTCTAACACCAATCTTTAATACATTTAAACTATTCATTAATAATCAAGACTTCATGATTAATAATCAAGTGTTTTCGAGAATCGATGCAGTACTGCTGAACATAATATTGTGATATTTTCACATATCGATATTTTCTTACACCCCTAATCTGGAGCAAATGATGAATTCTCTTCATTTGCTATTAATACCTTTATAATCGGTATCAGCATCGGATGCAGTTGTATCAGTCCGGCCGTTCACTGCCCTGCCTTCATTCTCAGGATTGGAGGCTCTGAGCTGTGGAGTTATCGTGTGGCCCACAGCCAGTCCGTACTCTGAGCTTTCTCTTTCTTTGTACAGGTGCCAAATAAAGAGCAGTCATTGCCGCATGGCTGGGTAATTGCTGGATAGTTGAGAGGCTGTTGTCTGCCCTCGCTTTGCCAGAAACTTGGCACAGTAGCGTGATTGATCCGTCAGACATGTTGGGCACGGCCCATCAGAAGCAGGAGGCTGGCGCTCAGCATGAGGCAAAAGCAGCTGCTCTCGATCTCTTTTTCATCTATCTCTGTTTTTCCTCCCTCCTCTCTCGCTCTCTCTCGCTCAGTAGTGGGGGTGGGGGTGGGGGCGTGCCTTTTAATATGTGACCTTGCTGTGCTCTTAGTCACTAAGGGAATGTACAAGTCAATTAGTGTAACCTGCAGAACATGAGGACCTGTGCCCTCGGCACTAATTGAAACATATTTAGAAGAATCCTCCAACAGAAGAGAATTAGACGTCTGCTCCAGTTTTAGCTAATGCATCATTTCTTTATTGTCTAGTGTAATTGTTCGAGAAGGTGGCAGCTAATGAGTCATATTTAAAGAAAATGGCACCACAAAGGACCCTCCCCTTCCCGTCCCCCCAAGCTATCAATGAGCTGTTGAATTTGCCGGTGCTTATAGTGAGTGTTAACTGAAACCCTGAGGTTTTATTCCCTCCATAATTATTAATTCATTATTTCTTAACATTTAAAGCACAAACTGATACTGATACTGGTATTGAGGTGCACCATTAATTAATAGGAGGTGCTTAATAGTAAGATATGTATCATTATAATGATTCATTTTTACAGGTGTATGTTTGTGAGTACACCGGTCAGCACTACTGACCACTGGTAAGGTGAAACATCAAGTCATGTTTATTTGTTGAGCATTTTTACAACTGTTGTCACAAAGCAGCTTTACATAATTAGTAATTAGTAAAAGACAGAAAAAATAATAATAATAACATAAAAAGACCCCCAATGAAAAATCTAAGACCCCCAGTGAGCAGCCAACGACAACAGTGGCAAGGAAAAGCTCCCTCAGAGCTGGAGGAAGAAACATTGGGAGAAACCAAGACTCACAAGAGGGACCCGACCCGTCCTCCTCTGATCAGAACTATTTATAAATTATTGATAGAAGTTACCAAACCATCTATACTGTTAAACTGCTCTGATCATAATCATAATATAATAATCATGGTGTAGTAGAACTTAATATAGTCATGGCAGTGATATTAAAAAACATTGTTTATCTTTATCGACAGTGGCACCTGTCAATGGATGGTATCTACATATTAGGCAGCAAGTGAACGGTCAGTTCTTTAAGGCTTGTGGGAAAATTGCGTAAGAATCTGAGCCACTTTGACAGGAACTAAATTGTGACGGCTAGACGACTGGGTCAGAATATCTCCAAGACATCAGGCAGGTCTTGAGGGTTTCTCTGGTATGCAGTGGTCAGTACCTACCAAAAGTGCTCCAACCGATGAACTGATGACAGGGTCCTGGCCACCTAAGGCTCACTGATGCAGTCCATGAAGGACCCATCCCACAACCTACAGGGCTGTTGCGGTGGCACAAGGGGGACCTAGTCAATATTAGGCAGGCGGTTTTAATGATATGGCTGATCGGTGTATATCCTGGGTACAGAAAGGTGTTGTAGAGTGGTGGTGTGATTTATATTAAGTGTGTGACTTTGGTTGGGGTGAAAATATTTACCACCCTGTTATTTGTCTCTGAATGAAATGTCTCGGTGCTACACTGAGTTTCTTTATATGGTGGCCTTGTGAATCATTTTGTGAGTCACTTAGCCTAGCATAACTTTGTTTTTAGCACTGTAACAAACACATCGTTATTATAGTTTGTTATCATTTCCAAGTCTTAGCGACCAGGTAGTGTTGCGACCCTGTCCTGTGGTGTGCCGTTAGTTAGCTGAAGAAATGGTAAAGCTAGGATAGCTTATAGCCTTGCACAGATACTTGCTGACTTCCCTGACTCTGCTTCCTCCAGCCCTGCTTTCGACTCCCTCTTCTTCGGATCAGGCTCCGGGCAAAGCCCCAGTCATGAGGCCTATCTGCACAACCACCCATTTTCCAACATCTAGTACTCTACTAAATCGGCTTTGACCATGGTTTGCAGGGCTTGTTGTAGGTGGCTGGACGTATGGAAATTCTGGTGGTGTCAGTATAAGAGACTGTCAGACTGTTATGTAACAGTTCTGGGGGTTTGGAATTGGCCCGTTTCACAGCTGTGTTTCACTTACGTGGGTTTTGCCTTTTAATTAGGAACAGTGTTTGTGGTTCACGGTTCGTCACTTTCATGTACTGAACTCTCATTATTCAACTATAACAAGATAAACACTGTTCTATTCTATGAACGATTTAAAAACACTGACCAACTGCATGTTTCATTAAAAGAGAGCATAATTAGCCCTGGTTATAATAAAGACTTAGAAGACTGTAGAGAAATGACTGTGTGAAAATCCCTTTTCTACAGATTTCTTCAGATCCCTCCTGTCTTTGTATATTCTGTATTTTGTGTATATTTTGTGTTTTTTGTATTTATTTAATATAATTTTTACATAACTTTATTTTTAACATGTTTAACCACAAGAATTTCAATGCATAAATGTCCTGACATGTTGTGCAAATGACAAATAAACCTGAAACTTGCACATTTTTCCAACACAGTCAGACAAATACTGTGTTTTTATAAATGTGTGGTGGTGTGGAGTGGGTTTACCATGTCTCCCACCCTACATAGCCAAAGTAGCACTAATGAAGAGTTTTTGCTAATCCGCAGTTGCAGGCTATGTAATAAAAACGACTGGAGAGTCTAATGTAGCGTGGTCATATGCTGAGCTCCAAGCAAAGGAGCTTAAAGTAATCAACTGTCCAGTCACAAGGCTAATGTTAAAAATTAGAATGAAAAATCTCCTTATCTGGACTGGAAGTGTTTACGTATTCAGTAAAACACTAACGCTGCATTCGGGAAAGGTTCACTCGTTAACTCCTTCACTATTCACTAAATAGCACTGCCTACATAATCACCCGACTAGGGCATACATCTGACACACCTAACTATTCCGTCTGTGGTAGTAAGACATCACCACATTGCATTATACTATACTACACCTTGGTAATGCTAGCATACACCGCCTGTACATTGCATTGTACTGCAGTGTATTTTGGGGATAGTGAACTGTACATTGGTACAGTGGTGTCTACAGTGGTGGTTAGAGGTCTGGGCTATTGATGACAGGGCAATGGCTGCCCACCGCTCCAGGCATGTGTGCTGAGGGTGACGGTGTGTGTTTGCTCAGTAGTGTGTGTATGTGTATGTTCATTGCACAAAAGGGGTAAAATAAAGGATATGGTTGTCTTGTCTCTGCGAAGTGTACCATTGCGATTTCAACCACAACACTACAGAATAGCTGACACACTACATAGTGCACTATTTCTGTAATAGGGAGCAATTCTGAACGCAGCTTAGTATTAGAACACCTCCAAAGTTCTCCTCATGGAGTCTAGTATTATTTAGAGTTCTCCTCAGATCAACACCTGGTTTGGTGGTAAATCAGGGCTTAATGATGGTAAATCAGGTGAGCTGCTGCTGCTGCTGCTGCTGCTGATGATGGAGTTGAACACATCCTCCACGCTGTGCTGGCTAGACTGGGGGGCGTCCAGGAGAAACCTGGAGGAACCGAGCTCTGTTCTTCAGACTAGCTCACCAACAAGATCTCACTACTTTCTTTCTTCAGAATGAGAAGCTCTTGTTTCTCCTTTTTACTGGATTTATCTGGTTCACCTGCATCTGATCTAATGGAGTTCCTCAGTAAAAAAATATGATGGACAGACGAATGGGCAGATGTTCAAGCATTGGTTCGTTTACAAAAGACAGGCCAGCCTGAACTACCCCTAAGGGCCCCTGAGAGGCAGAGAGCACTTCTCAGTCCACATTTCTGTGCTTTCTCGCAGCCAGTGCTACCACTATTGCCCACCCCAGCCCATAGGCTGCACATCCTCTTCTTCAGCATTAAACGCTTACATGGAAAATAGAAGTTGACATGGGCATGCATTGTAGCCACAGTGGTAAATTACGAAGCAGCTCCGTCCCCTGGTGAAAGCGTCAGCCTGTTCCTCATATGCAGAACAGCAGAGGAAAGCATGACCACATTATTTACATTTATTGCATCATATAAAGAAACTCCCCCAGAATATCTGATGATGTTCAGCACACCATGGAAATTTATTGAAGGACATCAATGCATGCTTCTTTTTTTATGTATATAATTGTTGATGTTTTTTTATCATTATTATAATTTAATTGTAATATTTTTTTTTAAATAATTTTTGATGTTTGATGTTCACCACACCATGAACATTTATTGAAGGACATCAATGCATGCTTCTTTTTTATATAATTTTTGATGTTTTTTTATAATTATAATAATTTAATTGTAATAATTTTCAAATAATGTTTTGATATTTGATGTTCACCACACCATGGAAATTTATAAGGACATCAGTGCATGCTTCTTTTTTTATATAACTTTGATGTTTTTTTATAATTATAATAATTTAATTGTAATATATATATATTTTTTGATGTTTGATGTTCGGCACACCATGGAAATTTATTGAAGGACATCAATGCATGCTTCTTCATTTAAAAAAAAATAATTTTTGATGTTTTTTTATTTTTATAATAATTTAATTGTCATATTGCTTTTAGATTTTTTTTATGTTTGATGTTCAGCACACCATGGAAATCAATGCATGCTTTTTTTTACATAATTTTTTATGTTTTTTTTTATAATTATAATAATTTAATTATAATATGTTTAAAATATTTTTTTTGATGTTTGACGTTCACCACACCATGGAATTTTATTGAAGGACATCAATGCATGCTTCTTTTTTTGTATATATAATTTTTGATGTTCAGCACTTATTGAAGTACACCTTATTGAAGGACATCAATGCATGCTTCTTTTTTTAATAATGTTTTTTCTGCTACCTGTCAAAGGTAGAGCTTGAGTCTGTGAGCAGGCAATGACCTCCATCATGTAGGAAGAGAGTGCACTGCATGCTTACAGATAGCATAACTCTCTGTATAGCCATAGAAAGTCGGAGCTACGTAATGACCCTTGCCCCAGGGATGTGTTTAAGGTGTGTTGCAATCGTGGCGAGGACTAAGGAGGCAGGTCATTTCATTGCACCCAAAGGCTAATAGGTATAGGAAACTATACAAGCCCCTGAGCCTTCCTGGAGACGCCATTGAGAGCGTTGCACGAAGGTTAAAAAAACGTATGGCACAGCAGCAAACAAGCCTGGCTGTGGGAGAAGCCCAACCTTTTATCAAGAGGCCTTCGCCATAGGCCTTAGACCACAGGCCTTAGTGTTTTGTAATGATTGAGAGCTGAAAACAACAAGACAGACAATGGCGTTTGAACGCAGCCGGTAGCTAGGCTTGGCAGTATTGCTGATAGGAGAGGCAAGCTAGCTTGTAAACTCTCCCTGACAGAGAACAGCTATGCTCCAAGACCTTCATTCGATTCATTATGAGCTGCAAATCATGTTTATGCAGATTTGGCTGGCAGTCAAGAGCAGCAGCATTTGCACGTTATCTGCTGTTCTCCGCTCCTCCAGTGGAACACTTGGGGGCTGTTGAGTCTTGCCTTGCCTCGTTCATGTCTCGTGGCTCGTGTTTTAAGTATTGCCTGTCATTTTTGAGATCATGTTCGGCATGCTGTTGTTTAGTCGTTTCCTTGTCTTGCTGTTTTGCTGCCGTTTCAAAGAACCCCGTTCAGTCTTTTGCAAATCCTTCCAAATTCAGCCTTATTGGCATTTCTCTTTTCGGGTCACACTGTGTCATCAGGAAGTGAGTGGCCTTTAGAACTAGCCCTGCATATGGCAGTTGAAGGGCAGCTGAGGACACCAGGCCGGCGGCCCCCCGAGCTGAGATGCGCCGTGTCTGAGTTAGTTATAGAGCTTCAGTGTCAGACTGAATGGCTTTCCAGTATTGAATGTGCAGCGGGGCCCGGGTCATTAGCAGGGCGTGGGCACCCTTTAAACAAAAGGAACATATCCGTTGTGTAACTCGCCCCACTTTTTCCTCTCTCGCGCTCTTTCTCTAGTTGCGATGGCTCTCGTTGGAAAAAACACCATGCTGTGCTGAGCAGCTCTGGACCACCACTCTGCGCTAGGACCACTTGTCTTTATAACGCATTGGATGAGGCTGTTATTAGCACTGAGAGCCAGCCCAACAGCATGACCGAGGTAGACAGAAAAACACAGAGTTTAGGTGGAGCAGTGATGGTTCAATTTCCTTCCCAGTTTTAGTCATTTCCAGGGTAACGGTTCTTTTCACGTTTCCAGCTCAACACGCTTGGAGGAGAACACTAACCCCCAGTTCTGTTACAATGCCGCTAACATTGGCTGGCATTGCTCTGAGTCAGGGAAGGACAGGGAGGGCCATCCTACCTACCCAATGAGACTAAGGCCAGGTATTCATATTGATGGATATCCAAATATGCAAATTGTTTTGGGTCATTTGGTAGCATATCATCTCTGAGATGCTACTATAGGCAATATGGGAATAAATTCTGCTGCTGCTGAGTTTGATCCCACCAAACAGGCAAGCACACCACCCTACACCAGTAATAGTCTGTGGGCTAGGCTCCTCAGTCTACATTCTCCTACCTGTATAACATAATTCATATAATGCTGGATACGAGTGTCAGATCAGTTCTCTGAATGTTTGGAGTGAACGTGCAATTTCATGAATCTCTGTGGAGCTGAATTTAGAGAAGCTGGTTTGCTCTGTAAAAAAACATGTAAAGGTAACATCTGCATGACTGTTATTAAATTGACAAATTGTTGTAAATTTCTTTAGAAGAATGAGTTTTGACTTTTTTGTGACTTCACTTAACCCTCTTAAGTCTTAGGGAATTTCCTGATTTTGGCAAATCTTTAAAGGCACTTTATTAAAACATCAAAGGCACTTGCATATAAGATAAAACCCACATGTCTCATATCATCAAAATGCTCAGAACAGTCTCAGCTTCCAGACCCCATGTGACCTAGAGCTCTGGGTGAAGAGATACTCTGACCCTATGTGGCCATCAGCTTGTCACCGGTTCACCGTACCTACCAAAACTCCCTCCAACTCCTTCTTTGGAGCACTTTTGGTAGGTACTGACCACTGCATACCAGAGAAACCCCAGAAGTTCTGCCAGATGTTTTGGAGATGTTCTGACCCAGTCGTCTAGTCCCAAATAAATTGGTCAAGGTCGCTCACATCCTTACACCTCACCTTTAATATCAGATTAATCAGCCTACTGAGCAGTTTGGTTAGATGGAGGTGGTTTCGGTACTCAGTATCAGCAGATACTTGAGGAATTGGGTATCAGTATTGGTAAACGGGTCAAACAGAAATGTGGTATCAGTCCGTGGTTAGAGCCCTGGGTGAAGAGATACTCTGACCCTAAAGGTCAGGTTTTTAGAAATTCTTCATATTTCCTGTAAAAGCATACTTTTACTCATGTGGACGAATAGTTTTGGTGCCTGAAATGGGTTTACCAGGATCTCAGCTTCACAAAATCAGTGGAATGTGTCAATAAAATAGGATAGAAATGGTCTGTTTCTGAGTGCCATTGGTCAGCTTCACACAAAACCATAGATGGACGCAGGAATCCAACCGATCCAACTGGACACACAGATCCACCACTTAGAACACAACGAAAGGCAGGGCTGCAGCTAGAGCTGTCCAGCGCTTCCGGCACATGTGCTCACTGTCCATTAGTGTGTGTGTGTGTGTGTGTGTGTGTGTGTGTGTATGTATGAGTGTGTGTTCACTGCATGGATGGTGTTAAATCCGGAGGACAGCTTCCTATGTGTGCAGCACCAATGGCAATGGAGTGGTTCTTCCTTCTTCCTTCCTTTTTTCCTATAGGAGACCATGAGTGCCTGAGACGTATGACTAGGTGGCATGTGCAGGTGTGTGTATTCAGGAATGTGTGTGTGTGTGTGTTTGCCTTAAGTAATTCCAAGAAATTCTGAACAAGGTGTCCCAAGCACTGCATACTTTGCTTAGCTAAATACTGTATTGGTGTAGATACTGGCATGTAAAAACAGTATTACAGAGGAGCACATGAAGATACCATGAAGGTTTTTAAGGGGAGTGACACGCTGGCATCGGGAGGGCGGTAACGCCAGTATTGCGAGGGGTGAGTGAGCTGAAAATACCACTTGACTGAAGCGCAGCGGCTTTATACACAGGATCGTGTACTTGATTGTCCCCCTTGTGCCGTCCCTCGACAGATCTGACCGTTCGAGGCATGGGCTCCACAAGACCTTTATAGGTGTCCTGTGGTGTCTGGAACCAGGACGTTAGCAGCAGATCCTAGAAGTCCTTTAGGTGGGGCCTCCAAGAGCATTAATTAGCCCTCCAACTTCTCCTTTAGAGCACTTTTGGTAGGTACTGACCACTGCATACCAGAGAAACCCCAGAAGTTCTGCCAGATGTTTTGGAGATGTTCTGACCCAGTCGTCTAGTCCCAAATAAATTGGTCAAGGTCGCTTACATCCTTACACCTCACCTGTATTATCAGATTAATCCGCCCTTACTGAGTAGTTCGGTTAGATAGAGGTGGTTTCGGTACTCACTATCAGCAGATACTTGAGGAATTGGGTATCAGTATTGGTAAACGGGTCAAACAAAAATGTGTTACCAGTCCGTGGTTAGAGCATTGGACGGGTGATGGCAAGATTCTGGGTTTGATACCCTGGTTGGGCACATTGCCACTGTTGGGCCCTTAAGTAAGTCTGTAATTAATACTGTGTGTGGTGCTGAAGATTTGTGGTTGGTGTTGGTGTGGTGCTATGGATAACACCACTACCTGCCAGTGAGCTAACACACCACATGGCAGACTGGGGTTCGATTCCCGGTCTGGGTGGCTATGCTGCACTACACCAGTAAGAATCCTTGGGCAGGACTCCTAATGCCACATTGGCCCACCTCTGTAATACGAGTAACCTTGTAAGTCGCTCTGGATAAGAGCGTCAGCCACATGCCGTATGTCTTGGAGCCTACATTTTTAAGTCCGTATGATAATATATGATGCTCATCCAGGGTTAGGAACCACATTAACAGAACTGTTTGAGAGTCGGTGGACAGCCAGACATGGTTTGAGGCAAGAGCATCATTGTTTAGACTAGTCCGTATTTTGGTTGATGGACTACATATGGAGTATTACTTCTTCATAAAACACAAAACAGCCTTGTTGCTTATGATGTTTATACCACAGAGGTTCACTGTCTCCTGCTGTTCTCCCCCCCCCCCCCAGATGATCCAGACCACCAGGGCGTTGCAGGAGACCTCGGAGGGTGTCTATGAGAGGATACTCCAAGTGCAGAAAGCAGGTGAGCAGCACCAGCTGGAGAACGAGCGAAAGAGTTTGTGAGAGAGGGAAACATCATGTTCCATGTGGCGATTTTTCCCAGAACTCCTTAACGATCGGCTTCGATCGCAGCTCCCGCAGAAACAACATGCAGAAATGAGCAAGTTCACAAACACACACACACACAAACAAACCACTCAAAGAGAATACACTAATTATGCCACCACTTTTTCCTTTTTTTTTTGGCCTCAGCTTTCCTCCTCACCTGTGTGATGTCCTGCTTTGAAACGCCGTTGAAGCGGCAGGTTGTGAATGCTATCGGCTTCTCTGTTCTCTAATTAAAGAGGTTGCAAAAGGGAGTAAACATCTTCTGCTCCAGCAGAGCCGTATAAAAGGCACCACAACCTACGATGAGTCCAACAGCTGCAAGCCGCAAACGGTAGCCTCAGACGCGTTCGGCCGCAGATGAAAGGGAATGAATGCAGAAGGGAGGCGGTGTGTTGTCTAAGTGCCCTGTGTTGTTTTAAAGCCTATTTTATGGCCTCTTGAATGTGCTCTTATTTCCCTGCTTCTTTCATGGTCCTGGTCTTCAGCTGCTTCCCACCCCCCCCCACTCCCAAGCTTTTCTTCCCAAAGCTTTCTATGATGGAGCAGAGACAAGCCAGCATTTCAGCTGTTGCCAAGCTGCTCTCGTTCTCTCTCTCTCTCTCTTTCTCTCTCTAGTGCCACTAATAACAATAGCCTACAGTAAATTTCCATTGGTGGCACGCTGCCTTGACAGATTTACCGGTTGCATCTCGACTCTAAAGTGGAAACATGCTGCCGGCATGCTACTCTCCAGCAGAACTTACTTTAAACACAAATATGGTACAAATAAAAATCCCTGTGTAATGAGATGCTCCCGGAGCTCTTGATTAGCTTTGTGCTAGCCTAGGATTTTAATCCCCAGGTCAAATGATTTTGTATAGTTGATTTTCTCTGTGTAAATAAGTGGACAAATCCTCTATGGAGAACACACCACCATGTATTCTTTAACCCCCTACACCCTAGGTTTAATATTCAGTTATCTTTTCTACTGCAGAAACTATTGGGAATGATTTGGGAACTGTTTGATTTAGCATATCTTGTGTACGGTCCCACAGGGTTCTATTTTGGGGCCTTTGAAACTGCAGTTTTTTATTATGACAGAAGTGTGGTTATGAGAGGGACAAAGCGTGGGCTTAAATACAGGGTCTAAGGGGTTAAACAGTATGGTTGAAGAGCCACTTTTGTAATGTGATACTTCTTTGGCTTTGTGTTTGGTTAAGATCATAGCGGAATCCGTTTTTTTCAGGAGCAGGAGGACATACAGAAAATAGTTTGATGCCAACAGTGAGCAAAATGGCAAAAAACATAACATCACAAGTGTTGTAAACAAGTCAGAACAGTCAGTTTAAGAAGGAAGAGGAGGAAAACTCAAGTTGCTGATGAGGAAAAGGAAATAAATATTATTAATATTATTAATTTATGAAGAAATTAAGAAAAATAAGCTTTTCTTAATAGACTGACCTCCGATACTTGCTACTGTGCACTTTCCAGTTGTTTTAAGTGATGTAATAGAAGACTTCAGTGTTTTTGGTTCCATCCAGTACCATTTTTGTAAACGAATGTGATTGTAAAAAATCTTTAAATTGTCAAGAACCGTTACATTGGCTTTCTTAGGTTCTTAAGGTTAACTTCTACAAGGTTCTTAATGCATCTCCTCAACATAAATGGTTCTTCATAGAACTAAAAATAGTTTGTGTCTATGGCTTTACTCAAAGTAGCACCTTTATATTTAGGGATGTATGCAAAACATTTGTTGCACCACCACCTCATGCATCTTTCACTTCAGATGCCAGTTCTGTAGAGAGCTTGTTAATGAATGCATGTGTACAGCTGTGCATGAGGGAGTGATTTGTATTTACTGTAGTGGAGTAAAAGTGAATTACACTCCCCAACTGTAGGGGGAGCCCAGGAGCAAAAAAATAAAAAATCTGCTTTAACATAAGGAAAAAAAACAACATAAAATATGGCATGTACCAAAGCACATATTTTGTCATTTTAAAATATTTTTTTAATGTATTAATCTGCGAACATTAATTGAATGTGTTAATCATTTTTTTATGCAAATGAATCATCTAACCAAGTTTGGCCCCAACTTCCTCCCGTATGTCTCTTTCTTTACAGAGTCTGGTGAAATATTAGTGGCTTTATTTAGCAATATAAACGCAGCGTCGCTACTGCTGAGCTCAGAGGGTAGAATATGCTTTATTTGTACTGAAATATGGATTAAATTTTATAACTAGCTCTAATTCTCTTAAACACAAAAATAAATTCGAGGATGTGCTAGCTAGCACTTAAACGTGTGATTAATCAGAATTAATCACAGAATATTGTTGTAAATAACGCCATTAAACTCTTCAATAGATCGACACCACTAATAAAATTATATTTATTTTTCCCAACATGTTAAATGGAAAAGCAAATTAATAAAAGTGATTGTGTTTTAAAATGTGCAGAAAATACCATATTTAAGAAAAAACATAATATACAACATGTAACATATATCCCCTACAATTCCCACAGTACTCCCCATGACCGACTAGAGCTCAACTCCCTGGCCCTATGACAGACTAGGGCTCAATTCCCCGGCCCGGTAACTGCACCATATTACACCAAAAAAAAAGAGTTCTCAGGCCAAATGCTGTAGATGTAAACGTTAAGGTATAAAAGTAGACTTGCTTATGTTATAGGTTTCTGGCACTGTATGATGCACAGTTTTTCAGAAATGGATGTAGCAAATCTAAGACAGTTCTAGTTTTACTTCTATTTTGGCCCATTGTTTTGTCTCTGGCACGTTGAGAAGGTTTTGATTGAGAGGAAACGATGCAAATTAGATTATTAGTGAAACCATTTCTTTAACCTTGTCAGAGGCCGTGTGAAATATCACACATTTGGTCTTGTTGCCAGGTTACGGTGATTGGCAGTTGATCAATATGATACAGGCAGCCAGCGGTACTCATTGATCTCAGCTGATGGATATTGGAAGCTGTCACAGTCTATTTACTCTTCACTCAATGAACAGTTATCCCCTCCCTCACGCAGGCCCAAACACTACAGCCTGGCCGCTTCTCGCCTTCGCATTCAGATCAATGGCGATGATAGATGTAGTTAATAAAACCCGTCCCATTATCTGTTCCTCTGTTTGTTAGATTTGATTTCTTAGATTAGCAGGCAGAATTTATAACCTAACGCAGCCGAAGCCGAGCCTTTTAATGCCATCAGTGCCATCTGATAAACGCACGTCTCTTTTAAAGCGATTGCATCTATTTCCCTCTGTTTAATTACGCCATTCTGGTCAGGACTTAACACTTCCCCTTCTTAACCCTTCACTCCCTGAAGGCCTGAATGTGGTCCACACTTTACTGAATCATTTCTAGTATGTACTAAATTATTTATTATAAATACTGAAGCATTTGGAGGAGATATGGAAGCATTTATAGTAGGTACTGAAGCATTTATGGTAAGTACTGAAGCATTTATGGTAGGTGCTGAAGCATTTATGGTAGGTACTGAAGCATTTATGGTAGGTACTGAAGCATTTATGGTTGTGCTGAAGTGTTTATGGTAGGTGCTGAAGCATTTATGGTAGGTACTGAAGCATTTATGGTTGTGCTGAAGCGTTTATGGTAGGTGCTGAAGCATTTATGGTAGGTACTGAAGCATTTATGGTAGGTACTAAAGCATTTATGGTTGTGCTGAAGTGTTTATGGTAGGTGCTGAAGCATTTATGGTAGGTACTGAAGCATTTATGGTTGTGCTGAAGCATTTATGGTAGGTACTGAAGCATTTATGGTTGTGCTGAAGCATTTATGGTAGGTACTGAATCATTTATGGTTGTGCTGAAGCATTTATGGTAGGTACTAAAGCATTTATGGTAGGTACTGAAACATTTATGGTAGGTGGTGAAGCATTTATGGTAGGTACTAAAGCATAAAGCATTTATGGTAGGTGCTGAAGCATTTATGGTAGGTGCTGAAGCATTTATGGTAGGTACTAAAGCATAAAGCATTTATGGTAGGTACTGAAGCATTTATGGTAGGTACTGAAGCATTTATGGTTGTGCTGAAGCATTTATGGTAGGTACTGAAGCATTTATGGTAGGTACTGAAGCATTTATGGTAGGTACTGAAACATTTATGGTAGGTGGTGAAGCATTTATGGTAGGTACTAAAGCATGAAGCATTTATGGTAGGTGCTGAAGCATTTATGGTAGGTACTGAAGCATTTATGGTTGTGCTGAAGCATTTATGGTAGGTACTGAAGCATTTATGGTGGGTGCTGAAGCATTTATGGTAGGTGCTGAAGCATTTATGGTGGGTGCTGAAGCATTTATGGTAGGTACTGAAGCATTTATGGTGGGTGCTGAAGCATTTATAGTAGGTGCTGAAGCATTTATGGTTGGTGCTGAAGCATTTGTGGTAGGTGCTGAAAGCATTTATGGTAGGTGCTGAAGCATTTTTGGTTGGTGCTGAAGCATTTATTGTAGGTACTTAAGCATTTATGGTAGGTACTGAATCATTTATGGTAGCTGCTGAAGCATTTATGGTTGGTGCTGAAGCATTTATGGTAGGTACTGAAGCATTTATGGTTGGTGCTGAAGCATTTATGGTAGGTGCTGAAGCATTTGTGGTTGGTGCTGAAGCATTTATGGTTGGTGCTGAAGCATTTATGGTGGGTGCTGAAGCATTTATAGTAGGTGCTGAAGCATTTATGGTAGGTACTGAATCATTTATGGTAGCTGCTGAAGCATTTATGGTTGGTGCTGAAGCATTTATGGTTGGTGCTGAAGCATTTATGGTAGGTGCTGAAGCATTTGTGGTTGGTGCTGAAGCATTTATGGTGGGTGCTGAAGCATTTATAGTAGGTGCTGAAGCATTTATAGTAGGTACTTAAGCATTTATGGTAGGTACTGAATCATTTATAGTAGGTACTTAAGCATTTATGGTAGGTACTGAATCATTTATGGTAGCTGCTGAAGCATTTATGGTTGGTGCTGAAGCGTTTATAGTAGGTGACTAGTAGGATTATTTATCGTAGACTCTCAATGACTTAGATTAATTTAATTAATAGACTCATTTATATACAGATATTGAATCATGTAATGTAGATACAAGATGATTTATAATAACTGCTCAGACATTTTGTGTAGATGTTGAGTCATTTATTTTAGGTACCGAATTGTTTATTGTAGGTTCTGAGTCATTTTGTGTAGCTACCAAACTATTTAATAGACACTGAATCATTTGTAATCTATACTAAAACGTAAAAGTTACTGAAAAAATGTGAAGATGCTGAATCATTTATAAGAGCTACTAAAATAACATTTCATAACACTTCATTCTCTATATTCATTCTCTTTTGTGTAGACACTGAATCATTTGTTATAGATACTTTGTTATAGATACTTAGAGTCATTTATAATAGCTACTCAAACTTCTAATGTAGATACTGGATCATTTCTTATAGAAACGGATTCCTTTGTAATAGCACCTGAATCATTTAGTGTAGAAACTGAATATTATATAATAGATACTGACTAAAGAACCCGGTAACTATAGAGACTGAATCATTTTTAGATACTGAGTCATCTATAATAGATACTGAATCGTAGTGTTGGGGGACTGTGTCTGCTGCTACCACACCTCAGGCTTTATTGATTGGAAAGTTGTGGCCGCATAAAATATTCATTCTCTTTTGTTTGCCACATCAGTGAACACACTACATCAGGATCGCTGTGGTTTTCCCCGACCACCCGCCCCCTCACACACACACTCACACACACAAACACTCACACACACCTTTCAATCCACTTTCATCAGCTTTTGTCTGCAATGTCTTTGCGTCCGCCTGTGAGACAGTAGCAAAATGCAAACAAACGACTCTCCTTCCGCTCGAATCACATCGCCTCCGCAAATATCAGCGACATTCCCTAAGTATGATGTCCCAGACGACAAATTGAATCACGTTAATTAATTCACATCGTATCGGATCAGTGGCCGTGTCACTCGGGCGGGCATCTGTTTAGCATGCGAGCATCAGGAGAGGCTGTGGGAAAGGAAAGTGGGTCAATGCTAACTCCATTTCCCCACAGAACCCAAAGGAAAACTCCAGCATCAACAGCCAGACCTGAATAATCCATCAAACAATAATAAAAAAGTGGAAGAGAGTGGACTCAGGTATCAGCCTACAGAGGTTTCCTTTTTAAACAATGTATTTTTTATCATTATTTCAAACTGTTTTTAGCGCAAAATATCAGAGCTGTTCTCCTAAATCCCAAACTCTGCTTGCCTGGGGTTTTCCTACACGCTCCCTTGACCCCTTTAAACTCTTAAGAGTTCATATGTGGTCCGATATATGAGTTATATAAGTTGTTCTCACTTTCACTGTCTCACTTTTATCACTAAATGTACCCTTCAGGACCCAGTCCATATACTTCTCATACGGAAAGTTTGCTTCAGTGCCTTTGTGATTTCACACAAACCAACACATTTACAGTTCCAGACCTGCTGTTAGAGCTGCAAAGTGGGGCAACTCCATATTAATGCCTATGGATTTAGAATGGGCTGCCGTAAAAGCTTCTGAAGGCCTAATGAGTAGGTGTCTCAGTACTTTTAAATTTTGTGTAGATACTGAATCATTTATTTTAGGTACTGAATCGTTTATAGTAGACAATGAATCATTTATAGTAGATGCTGGATCATTTATAGTTGATACTGAATCTTGTGGATGCTAAATTATTCAATTACTCAATGACTTGATGACAATGATTCATTTAATTAATAAACTCATTTATATATAGATATTGAATCATGAAATGTAGAAACAAGATGATTTATAATAACAACTAATAATAACTATAATGACAACTAATGAGTAGGTGTCCCAATACTTTTATCCAAGATTTACTTCTTTTTAAACATGTAGCACATGGGTATCAGCTGATATTCTAATTGTAATATCAAGTTCGGACGAGATGAAGTGGTTATGCCATTTAAAAATGTGTATGTGGACCCAAACTTCAGTTTCTCTCCCTGTTATATCATACTGAATCATCTGAATCATTTATGGTAGATAATGAATCATTTGTAGCAGTTAGTAGTAAATGCAGTGAAAGCAGAATCATTTATAATATACACGATGCTGCTTCTTTGGGTGTCCTCTTCTTGGGACGCCTACTTCGCGGCCTGTCTCTGACATCCCCCGTTATGTGGAACTTGGCCTTCAATTTGGAGATGGTACCAAGGCTCACTCTAAATAATGCTGCAACTCAGTTTTGCGGAACACCAGCTTGAAGTTACACTATCGCAGTGGTCCCTTTCCAGATCAGTCGAATGTGGCATGCAGACTCTTGGGGCAGAGACCTGCTGACCACTGTAGCAGGGCCCATGCTCGCTGGTGCTGCCAATCAGGAGTTACCAGAAGCATAAAACACGTGTCAACAGCAGAATAAGCTGTTTGGCAATGGCAGAGAAGATTTTGACAATTTTTTGATGGGTGCAACCCACATAGTCCGCTCTGCTGCTCATCCCGCAAATGCATGTTCCTTACAAATGTGGCACCATTTAAAAGGGAAATGAACAGGCTTTCCAACGGTATAGGATTTATTGGCAAGCAGCATAGTTACCTTATAGAAATAATCTACCAAACACAAAGTTTATATTGATATAATGTGTATTTTATTGCAGTTCTGAATTTATTTTAGTAGATGCAATATCATTTATCATAGATACTGAATGATTTTGATCAGTTAGTGAATTGCTTAAATGCAGTGAATCATTTATAATAGAAAAGGAGTCATTTATAGCAGCTATGGAATCATTTGTCGTAGATACTGAATGAATTATGGTCTTAATTGTTTTCTAAGAACTCAGACTAAGTCCAGGGTTCTTAAAATAACACATAATCTCTTTTTAAAGTTAAATCTGGGGTTAAATATGGCAGGTGATTTAGGCCTTTCCTGGGTAAAAACAGTGAGCTTGTAATCTATGGGTTCGTTAGCATTAGAGAGCTCAGGTAGTGGTGGCTCAGCAGTTAGGACAGTTAGGTTGTGGGTTTGATACCTGGGCTCGGAAAGCTGCCACTGTTGGGCCCTTGAGCAAGGCCCATACTGCTCTCTGCTCCCCGGGCACCGCATTTGCACACTAGTGTGTGTGTATTTAACAGATGAAAATGGAAGGATGCCCATATAATCGAGCCGCGGGCCTGCTATGCCCTGTGTAGACCTGGTGGTAGCACTTCTAAAACCTCTGTAGAATTTTCTTCATTTCAGCTTCAAGGATGCTTTGATCCACATGGTGTCTTCTGACACCATCCCAAGGGTGTAATATTGGCTTCATGAATACGTTTGAAATAAACATGTTCTGGTTATTAGAGAAGAGGGGGATGTTATGTAATCCCAGCAATTCCGCTAACGCCACATCAGTTATTCTCCCAGGAAATAACACTTTATTATTATTTCCGGCTCGAGTGATTCTCCGCGCCCTGTGGGTGAAGTGGAACGCCCAATTCAGATATACATGCTGCCCCGTAAATGAGTGTGGACAACCGGGTCTGGTGGATTTTAACGCAATGCCTGAAAGTGCATGCAAATTCAGTAAAGCACTTCTGTCAACCCGATGTTCTGCCTGGGTGAACTGAGCACTGGGCCAAACCACACTGCTGTCACTGATGAGCTCATCAGTCAGTTGTCTGGAAGAAGATGCCTAACAAACTGCTGGCTAATTACAGTGCAGACACAGCGACAGACAAACAATGGCTTCTTCAACCCCGTCAGACCTAACGTCTCACAGTCTTAAAAATAGAGGTTCTTACAAGGTTCTTGGCTTGAATCTACAGATCAAGACGAACTCGGCATAGAACTTTAGTCTATACGGACGTTTGGGTGGGTGGGTAAGTTCTGGTCAGTGCAGTTGTACGGGCGTTTGGGTGTGTGGGTAAGTTCTGGTCAGTGCAGTTGTACGGACGTTTGAGTGTGTGGGTAAGTTCTGGTCAGAGCAGTTGTACGGACGTTTGAGTGTGTGGGTAAGTTCTGGTCAGAGCAGTTGTACGGACGTTTGGGTGGGTGGGTAAGTTCTGGTCAGAGCAGTTGTACGGACGTTTGAGTGGGTGGGTAAGTTCTGGTCAGTGCAGTTGTACGGGCGTTTGGGTGTGTGGGTAAGTTCTGGTCAGTGCAGTTGTACGGGCGTTTGGGTGGGTGGGTAAGTTCTGGTCAGAGCAGTTGTACGGACGTTTGAGTGGGTGGGTAAGTTCTGGTCAGAGCAGTTGTAAGGGCGTTTGAGTGTGTGGGTAAGTTCTGGTCAGAGCAGTTGTACGGGCGTTTGGGTGGGTGGGTAAGTTCTGGTCAGTGCAGTTGTACGGACGTTTGGGTGTGTGGGTAAGTTCTGGTCAGTGCAGTTGTACGGGCGTTTGGGTGGGTGGGTAAGTTCTGGTCAGTGCAGTTGTACGGACGTTTGAGTGTGTGGGTAAGTTCTGGTCAGTGCAGTTGTACGGACGTTTGAGTGTGTGGGTAAGTTCTGGTCAGTGCAGTTGTACGGACGTTTGGGTGTGTGGGTAAGTTCTGGTCAGTGCAGTTGTACGGACGTTTGAGTGGGTTGGTAAGTTCTGGTCAGAGCAGTTGTACAGACGTTTGGGTGGGTGGGTAAGTTCTGGTCAGAGCAGTTGTACGGACGTTTGGGTGGGTGGGTAAGTTCTGGTCAGAGCAGTTGTACGGGCGTTTGGGTGGGTGGGTAAGTTCTGGTCAGAGCAGTTGTACGGGCGTTTGGGTGGGTGGGTAAGATCTGGTCAGTGCAGTTGTACGGGCGTTTGGGTGGGTGGGTAAGATCTGGTCAGTGCAGTTGTACGGGCGTTTGGGTGGGTGGGTAAGTTCTGGTCAGAGCAGTTGTACGGGCGTTTGGGTGGGTGGGTAAGATCTGGTCAGTGCAGTTGTACGGGCGTTTGGGTGGGTGGGTAAGTTCTGGTCAGAGCAGTTGTACGGGCGTTTGGGTGGGTGGGTAAGATCTGGTCAGTGCAGTTGTACGGGCGTTTGGGTGGGTGGGTAAGTTCTGGTCAGAGCAGTTGTACGGGCGTTTGGGTGGGTGGGTAAGTTCTGGTCAGAGCAGTTGTATGGGCGTTGGGTGTGTAAGTTCTGGTCAGTGCAGTTGTGCGGACGTTTGGGTGGGTGTTTTTTCCCCAGTTACTGTGAAACACCCTCTAACTGACCTGGTCACACTACTCACTGTATGTTTATCATCACTGTGGTTATAATCTGTAGCACTGGACGTTTTACACAAAATAAAGAAAGACAGCCACCCCCCACTGTTTAATAACAAATAAGGTGTATAACTTGAACGTGAATGGGCGGAGCTTAACTGCTGGGTGGATATATATAAATGCATTATTTTGACAACATCACAAAACTTAGCTTAGTTTTTGTCTGATTCCTGAACCGTGTTTTGGCATTTTTACAATGTTTTCAGCCCTTTCATTCGGAAAAAGGAAAGTTTGGCCTTTAAAAGTAGCCCCAAGGTAATAGCACTGTAGAATACAAGCCTATAAACAAACCTTTGCAGGTATCCTTCCAAATTAGTTGAAGAACAGCAACAGGGACAAGACAAAGACAGCCAAGTCCGCAAACTTTTGACACACAGCGTATGGGTATGTGTGTTTAATGCTGGGGTCTACGGGCGTGCAATGGTGGAGAAACGGTGGGTCTAAGAAAGCAGGAATGCTCACGGAACGGCAGCCTGGATTTTCCCACCCTCATCCTACAGTACGTTGCTAGGCAACTCCTGCCATGAGGAGCAGTCGGATCCGTGCATGTGTGCTGCTGCTGCTGCTGCTAGCCGCAATCCTCAGCCCAGTCATGCATTGTTAAATCCAGCAGCACCTCTCCTTACATACACACACACACACACTTGCACACTCCCACACAGACTCTGGAGTGTTCTGGAGGTTAACGGACCTTAATAAACAATCAATACAGTCATTAAATGTAAGGTTTACTGTCCACCATGATGGCTTCATTTCAGGGGAGATCAGAGCGAACGTGAACGTGCCTTCAGACACACACTTAGATGGATGCACACACACACACCCACACCCACTAGGACATATGCAGATGGTATAGCCTGTGTATTAGGGGTGGAAGTATGTGGCCTTTGATTGTTATGGTAATAATGCATTATGGATTTCAAATTTCACCACAGTTCAGTTTGATTATTTCCTAAGATGATATTAATACAGTGGAAAATGAAATTACATTATTATATTTACATATTTATTTGACATATTTACATAAATAAGTATGCACTCATTTCTTGGCCAAATTAAAAGCATTATTATTCTGGTCAACAAATGAGTGCCTGCTTATTATAAGGGATGTCCCAGTCAAGACTTTTTACCCCCTGGTCTGATCCGAGTCGCTTAATGCCAACTATTGGCCGATCCCAGTCCGATCTTGGTGTTTCTATAAGTAATACAGCCCCACAACTTAGGTAAGATGTGCTAATCCACATCGGTAAACAGCAGTAAAATCACTATTTTAGTACCAGTTTCTGTAATCAGACTAAATTCTAGTCTGATTTACTTTGTTTGGAGCAACTTTTTTTAAACGTTTTATCGTTTTTTAGAGTTTTATATCTTACAGTCCAGTCTGACTGACCTCCCTGACCAATCAGTTCCCAGCAGTTGAGTCGCCACCTACAGATCAGTCTGTTGGTGCATTTCACACCCCTGTGTTGAATTTATCAGAGAGACTGTTGCCCACTTAAAAAAGAGAAAAATTCTCAGATAAGGTTATGCAAGTCTGTTTACCACCCTGTTATTTTGCCTCAGAATAAAATCTTACGTTACCATTGATGGCATTATTAACATTTACATTTATGGCATTTTGCTGACGCTTTTGTTCAGAGCTATATACTGGGTTACTCATATTACAGAGGTGGGGCACTCTTCTACAGAAAACGTAAGGATCAGAAGTAGATCATAACCCTTTAAAGCAGATACCCGACCCCTTTAAACTGCCTGGATCTCCCCCCAGTCCTAAATCACTGGATCAGACCTACTTATTATCAGTGATTCTAATGTCAAAGTATGAATACGGGGCCTCGACCTGGACCAGACCATCCTGTAGTGGGAGGCTGTAGTTCCTACAGTGGTTGGAGAGACACTTCACAGCTTGGCTTGAGCATGTTAAATGGCCCTCAGGTTAAGATCTAGCTTAACACCATTGCACAGCAGTTCATGGGATTCAACCTCCACATATAACACATCCGTGGCAGTAAACACGAATCACAGGGTTGTGGGTTCGATGCCCAGGTTTTCTGTATTTATGAACAGCTTATGCCCAGTAATCACACCTGACCATAAGACGTTTTATGAAGTAAAGTGCTGGTGCCTGAGTGGTGGCTCAGAGAACACTTAGAGTTCTGGGTTGTTGATCACAGGGTTGTGGGTTCGAGTACCCTTATCACCCTGGGATATACAAAGAGAAGTTGTTCATTGTTCGGCACAAGTATAATCACAAACCCAGGGTTGAGCCATCTCAGTGCCTCGGGGGAGCAATTGGGGGTCAGCCCTGGGGATCAAACCAGCAACCTTCAGAGAAAAGCTATGTTTTCTTTGCTTCTTTGAAATAAAAGCATGTGATGTTTGAATTATCCTTTAATACAATGTTTACAAACAGTCCATATTTGAAAAAAGGCCACAAAGTCAGGTCAAGCTTTTGGAATTCATTGTGGTTGTGATATATAAATGTGCTTGGGGGAACTAGTCTCACAGTAGTGGAAAAAGACATGAAATATTGAATTGTTGGTCATTTCTGATTATTATTAATATATATATATTTTTTGGTTTTAAAAAAAGTCTTATATGAGAGCATACGTATTGCAGTAGTATTATAATCGCTCAGTCAGATGAATGCAGTTGAATCGCCACCTACAGATCAGTCTGTTGGTGCATTTCACACCCCTGTGATGAATTTATCAGAGAGACTGTTGCCCACTTTTCAGAACTCCCCCTGCTGGCCTTTCAGCTTGTTAAAGGATAAAGACAGGTTGCGGCCACTGATGAGTTTATCAGCCTGGCAGAACATGCAAACGGACCTGCACACTTACTGTCATGCCAGTTAGAGTTATCTACATGACTGAGTTGGTTACAGCGCGGTCGGAGTGATATGGGGAGTATGTACTGCAGGGCCGCAACTTTCCTAGAGCCATGTAGCTCCTCTGCAGTGGTTTTGGAGGTGCTTGAGGGCTTGGTAAAGTGTCCAGATCAGGGATCAGTTTGTTTGCAACTTTGGTTGGGGTGAAATAAAGAGGAAACATGCTCAGATAAGGTTATGCAAGTCTGTTTACCACCCTGTTATTTTGCCTCAGAATAAAATCTTACATTAACATTGATGTCATTATTAACATTTACATTCATTACATTCAGAGCTACATACAGGGTTACTCATATTACAGAGGTGGGCCATTGTAGTGTCTAGACCTAGACCAGGAATTAAACCCCAGTGTTCTACATGCTGTGGTGTGGCTTGCTGGCAGGTAGTGGTGTTATCCATGGCTCCACACCAACCACCACAAACCTCCCTTATATGGAGGGTTCATGGAGAAGAAGAACATAATAAAAGCTCTGCCTTTTTCTGCAGTCGTTTCTGTACTGGAGTCTTACTGGATAGTGTTGCTGTCCTCGCTGTGTCCTCTGGGTGTCTTCTCTGCGCTGTGTACAGTTAGCTAGTAGAAGGTACTGTATGCTGTTAACTAGTTTAGCTTTTAGTTCTCCACCTTCTTCCATTTGGCCCTTCTCCTATTTCCAGGCGGCCTAGCATTAGCCTTTTTACCCTCACTTCCATAGTCTCGCGAAGTAGCCGTTGTGTTTAGCCTAGAAAAGGCTTTTGTTAGTGGGCTGGGGGTTTCGATAAGTCAGGACTGTGATGTAACAGTTTTGGAGTTTAAGAATTGGTCCATTTTTTCAGCTCTGTTGTGCTCCTGCTAGAGGACCCTTCTACGTACTTAACTATTTCCATTCTTGGACATTATTAACCTCTGTGACTTTTCTTACACCCTAAAGATTACATTTACATTTATATTTAAGGCATTTAGCAGATGCTCTTCTCCAGAGCGACTTACAAAAGAGCTTTGCTATTTACCCAAGAAAAACCTCAGCTAGTTTATATAGACTAATAATTCAAAGATCCTCTAATCTTAGACTCTACTAAACACAAGTCAGTAAGGAGACCATAGTACTCTGCTATTCACCCAAGTACTCTCAGAAGAGGAGGGTCTTCAGTCTGGGTTTGAAGACAGTGAGCGTTGGACTCTGCTGACACCCAGGGGAAGTTCGTTCCACCACTTCGGTGCAGAACAGAGAAAAGTCTGGACGCTCGTCTTCCGTGGATCTTAAAGGATGGTGGGTCGAGCCGAGACGTACTTGAAGCTGGAAGGGCTCTTGGTGCGGATCGGCTTTTAACCATCGCCATTAAGTACGGAGGGGCTGGCTGGTCCAGTCTTGGCTTTGTAGGCCAGAGTCAGGGGTCTGAATCTGATGACCTGGGCAGCAGCTACAGGAAGCCAGTGAAGAGAGAACGCAGCAGCAGAGGAGGAGATGAACATGGCTGAATTTAGCCAGAAGAGAGTTGCAGTAGTCAGGTCTCGAAGTGAGGAGAGACTGAACGAGCACCTGGGTGGCCTCTCTAGAGAGGAAGGGTCGAATTCTCCGGATGTTGTACAGAAGAAATCTGCATGACCGATAACTGATCATCCATGACTACACCAAGGCTTCCGGCTTCTGTAGAAGGAGTGACCAGTGAGTTCTCAAACGAGTAACCCTGTAATACGAGTAACCCTGTAAGTCGCTCTGGATAAGAGCGTCTGCTAAATGCCGTAAATGTAAAATGTAAATGTTCTCAAAGGAGATGGCAAGATCGTTCAGGTCCAGCAAATTAGTGTTCAGTAACTGCATGGAAAGCAGTTCTACCAGTGAGGATAAAAGCCAGGAACCACTGGTGGTCGTGCGAAATATGATGTACTTGAGCTTCCCCTGGGTGTCCGAACAGCAGAGTCCAACGTTCACTGTCTTCAAACCCAGACTGAAGACCCTCCTCTTCTGAGAGGACTTGGGTAAGGAGTAGAGTATTATGGTCTCCTTATTGACTTGTGTTTAGTAGTGTCTAATCTTAGAGGATCTTTGTATTTTAGTCTATTCAGACTAGCTGAGGTTTTTCTTGAGTAAACAAGTGAAGCACTTCTGTAAGTCGCTCTGGAGATAAGCGTCTGATAAATGCCTTAAATGTAAATGTAAGAAAGTGGTCCATAAAATTTGTAAATTTTACCATAGTTGGAAATTCCGATTTGTTTGCTTTTACTCTGGTCCAAAATAAGCCCCACCCCCTCCGGGTTGGTACCAAAGCATATTCAATATTATTAAAGCTGTAGAACACGAGAGGTTAAGAGTGTGGTCACGAATAACAGCACAGCTGTGACAGGGTTGTAGGCACTAGTCAAAGGTCAATATCGTAGATAATCACAGCTGTGATGACCCACGACCTTAGTGATTCTACTGCTTTTACACAACACTTCAGTAAATAAAGAGAGAAAGAAGGAAATGAAGCTCGGACGATGGTGTCAGATGTGTTCTAATATTGGCAATTCCTTCCGTCCAGTCCTCATAGTTCCTCAACAAGTAGTCTGTTGCACCGTCACAATAAGGACTACACTTACTGTACAGCTTACGGTCGGTTCCCCAGCTCCTCGCAGAGGCTCAGTGACACAGGTTTCTCTTGTGGAAGCCCATCATGTTTCCTGAGTGGTGTTTAGTTTGGGCTTTCTGGTTTCTGACTCATTCCAGGTTGTTTAGTTGTGATCTGCTGTCACAGCTGTTGACCAAACAGCTTGATTGGGGGCAATGATTGGTTCAGAAGGGGCAGTGGTAGCTAAGGTGGCTCAGCGGTTAGAGCTACACTTTTGATAACAGGGTTGTGGGTGGGTTGTAGGTTCGATACCCGGGCTCGGCAAGCTGCCACTGTTGAGTCCTTGAGCATGGCCCTTCACCTTCTCTTGACGTTGGAGTTGACTGCCCACCACCCCTCTGGGGGTGTGTGTGCTCACTGCCCCTTGTTCACTAGTTTGTGTGTGTGTGTGTTCACTACCACAGATGGGTCAAATACGGAGGACACATTTCCCTGTGACCCTGTCACACTGCGGTCACACTCTCCTTCAAAATCTGACCAAAGCAGCTGTAGGTCTGTAGGTATCCATTTTCACAATACAGTTATGATGCATTCAACAGGTAGAAATGCTTATCAGATTTCAAGGCTGGAACTAACTGCTAACTGTCTGATATCCAACAGAGCTGGATGTAGTTGAATCGCCACCTGCAGATCAATGCATTTTACACCTCCGTGTTGAATTGTGTCAAAAAGCAAGAATGGAAGTAATGGTCCGTTTGAAAGACGTCCCCCTGCTGGTCATCTGCGTCACTGCGTGACCTCACTGGTCAGTCAGACAGACAGACGTCACCTTGGACGTGAACTTGGAGATCGGTAAACTTATTTTACCTTGCCATTGCTATGGCAAAGAGTCATGGGTTAGCCTGGTTGCTATGGCTTGTTTATTCCCTGCCCCTCCCCCTCGTCTGAGGAAATGTGGAAGTTCTACAGTTCTGCTAGATCACACAGCCTGCCAAGCCAGGCGGGACTTGATGCTTTGGGGGAAAAAAGCTGACGGATCTGAGACGCTTTCTCTCCAGGCCCATCCTTCAGCTGAGGAGAAACTGCTGGAGAAGAAACGAGGGGAGGGTGGGGGGGGTGTCTGCAGCTCCTCGGGTGACAAATCCCTTCTCCTTTGCCGGTCTTGATGCTAATGCAGTCTGAAAGGATTCCATGTCTGTGTACTGTGCCCACGCTCGCTCGCTCGTCCTCGACCCCCCTCCCCCCCATTCTCTTTTTCTTCTTTTTTCCTTTCGCTCTCTTTCTCCCTGACTCTCTATCCCCCTCTCTCTGTCAGCCACCTGTCCCGTCACTCCTGTTTACTCTCCTCTTTGGGCCCCGGACGCTCCAGGAGGGAGCAGCGCTTCTAAAAGCAGGTGCCCCGACTCAGACTTGAAACAGGGATGCCGAGCAGGCCCTGTCTGTCTTCACCTCTCTGCGGAAAAGTACACACATGACTGGCACTAATCCTAACCAACGTAATAACCTTGTTTCTCTCCAGTGCAGCGGCAAGGTGCTTTCAGAAACCTCGTGATTGATCACAGAGTCAGCGGAATGAAAACAAGCTCATGAGTAGCGAAAATGAAAGCAGTGTGGCAGGATATAAGGCTGACATTTGTGGTTGTTTCACTTCAGTTTTAGGTTGTTTTCGTCTTTGTCTAAAACCATGGTCTTTATTAACACATTTAAACGTTTGATCTGCATTTGAACAAAGTTCCTAAACACACAGTTGCAATTGAAATGGCTGAATGTGCAAATTTGATGGCTTTTGGCAATAGGTACAAGCCTAAATATCTCATAACAACAAAAAAACAAGTGCTTTCTTCACTGTCTTTCAACTGTAGTCTCAGAATTATTCAATCCTCTGAACAGAATCCCTCATAAGAGCTCACACTTGCAAATCAGGTGCAAATCAAGGGCTTCATTAGTTGCATCAGGTGTGCTTGAGGTACAACACATCAAATACACAGACTGGCTCTGGGTTTGTTCACTGTGATGATTGATTATATAGAGGTCAAGAAAGAGGTCAGGCTTTTTTCTGTCCTGCACTGAAGTGATGGAACGAACTTCCCCTGGGTGTCCAACGCTCGCTGTCTTCAAACCCAGACTGAAGACCCTCCTCTTCCAAGAATACTTGGGCAAATAGTAGAGTATTATGGTCTTCATATTGGCTTGTGTTTAGTAGTGTCTAATCTTAGAGGATCTATTGAATTTTAGTCTATTTAGACTAGCTGAGATTTTTCTTGAGTCGCTCTGGATAAGAGCGTCTGATAAATGCCTTAAATGTCAATGTAAGAAAGTGGCCCATAAAGTTGAGCCAAAAGAGCAAAGGCACTGGATGCTCCTAGGGATCCTAGGAGAGAAAGTCTGCCAGTTCAAAGTTAAAGGAACACTGGCTACGCTACCTGGACGTGGTAGAAAGAGGAAGCTATCGCCAGACGCCACCAGATTTCTAAGGAGGCAGGTGTTCAAAAACCCTCCACCTGCAGCAAGATTTGGTGGCAGCAGGCGCTGAGGCTTCAGTTTGTACAGGAAAGTCCATACTAACTATACTAAAGGTCTCCATGCTCATGCATCTCTCCTGAGCACAAGAACGGTCAATTCCAATCTGCTCAGAACCAGATAAATAAGCCACAGACATTTAGGAACTCTGTTCTTTGGAGCGATGAAGCAAAACTGGAACTTTTCAGGTGCAGAACATCAGCTGCAGACGATCAGAACGTGGTTCGAGAGGATTCTGGAGGTGCCTGCCTTGTTCAGCCCTCAGACATTTAGGTTGGTTTGCTTGATTGTTGAAGTAAGTGGTGAAGAAGATCGCCATGGTCGGATCCATAGAGCTCCCTGAGGCCTTCAGAATAAAGGTTGTAGATGCAGGTGAGTCTGGGAAGGTGGTTTGTAAACAGACCAGGACTTCTGGAACAGTGTGCTTTGGACAGATCAAGCCAAAGTTGATTTATTTGGGCACTGTAGCGAGAGACCTGTGAAATACAAACCAAACACAGCATTTGAGCACAAGAACCAAAACCAACTGTAGCGCACTGAGCTGGAAATGCCATTGTTTAGGGCTATTTCTTCACATGACTGTAGTTTTTACAAAGCATAATGATACGCTTCACCATCTTGTTGGACAGCTTGTTGGACATCTCGTTTCTAAACCATGGGCATTAATATGGAGTTTCTCCTCCCGCTCTCCTTGGCAGCTATAACACCCTCCACTCTTCTGGGAAGGCTTTCCACAGGATGTTGGAGAGTGTCTGTGGGAATTCATGCCCATTTACTCAAAAGAGATCTGGACAAGAAGGCTTGGCTCGCAGTAAATGTTCCAGTTTATCCTAGAGGTGTGCAGTGCGGTTGAGGTCAGGGCTCTGTGCCGGCCGCTGAAGCTCCTCCACACCAGACTCACCCAATCGTTCATTTCTAGATCTCACCATCGGCACAGGATGGCAGCTAACATGTCCTTGTGAGCTATAGCATGAACATCCCCCTTGACTGACACTGAGAGGCTGAGCCCAAACCCTAAAAACAGCCCCAGACCATCATCACGTTTCTTTGGAACTCTAGAGTTGGCACTCTGCAGTCCAGCAGCGGTAAGCAGTACCATCCAGAGGCACCTTGGGACTTGGGGTGAGCGATGCAACAGAGGATAGATGACTTCAGCACTTTGCTGCAAGGATAAGCTGTTGCTGCCCCTAGACATTTTCATTCGAAATGATTACACTTACAGTGGACCAGGGCACCTCTAGCAGGGCAGAAATTTTCCGAGCTGACTTGTGGAGAGGTTTTAGGACAGTGTCACCTTAACAGCTGCTGTGTCTCGGAGGGCCCCGGGTGGTCCAGCGGACTAAGGCCCTGTAACTGCGATCAGAGGATTGCTGAGTCGTATCCCAATCACGCTGTTAGCCATCGGCAGCCGGGGCCCCGAGAGAGTGCAATTGCCCTTGCTCTCTCTAGGGTGGGTAGATGGCGCTCATCACATCACACTAGTGCGGCGCTGGCCGTCACTGGCATCACTGGCATGCTAGCCAGTGCGTCATAACCGGGTATACGGGGCTTCCTTTTTTTTTTAATCAGAATTTTTTTTTTTTTTTTAAAGAAAAGAACAGCTGCTGTGTCTGGAATTGTAAAAGCACTTCGACAAAGTCAGTGCAGATTGGTCATCAAAAGCAGAAGCAGAGTGGAAACTTTGCTTCTCTCAAACTCTCGTCAGGCTGGTTGTCATCATTCATCACAATGTACATGGGCTGTGGAAGAGCAGACAACATCATTTATTATCTGTTAGCAGAGCTGTTCATTTGAATAAAGATAACGATGTTGTTTTCCCCCGTTGTGTTTTGTGTTCCAGCGATGGAGTTCCATGAAAATCTCCATGACATGGCAGTGAAGGAGGGTCTGAAGGGTAGAAAGCTGCACAAGTCAGTGGAGAGCTTCACCTGGAACATCACCATTCTGAAGGTCGGTCTGTCACAACAGTTTCCAAATATGCAATAACTCACATTTAAACCGCTGCAGTAAATACAAATGATGATATGAGCGCCCCATCATGGACAGCCGTGCATGTGCCTTTATTGACAAGCTGAGAGATACGGAAGCTGCATCTGAAGATGAAGAAACTTGTAGACTGAGGAGGTAGAGTAATACTACAGGGTTTTACACTAGTATTACTCGGGTTAGTCGGAGTTATGCAGTTTTGGCAAGAGGTCTCGTGCAGCTCCACCAGAGTTCCATAGTGCAGTAGCAGCGTTCAAGAGGCAGTGACACCAGGGAGACGCCAAAGGGAGACGCCATTCTCCCTATTACAGTCAGTGTGTTATCAACACAGTTCTAAAGTTTTAAGGTAAGGTTAATTACCTTAGTTTTTAATTAAGGTATAATTAAGGTCTCTAAACAAACAAAGTGGTTATTAGAACTAATCACATGGGAGGTTTTGTGTTAGAACCAATCAGAACAAACGATTTGATAATCACAAATGTCACTCTGGCAGGTTGTCATCATTCATCACAATGTACATGGACTATGGAAGAGCAGACAACATCTCTCACTGTGATTAGGACCAATCACAGTTGGGGGGCGGTCTCAGAACAAATGTCACTAAGATTAGGACCAGTCATAGTCAGGGGGGCGGTCTCCGAAAAAATGTCACTGTGATTAGGACCAGTCACAGTCAGGGGGGCGGTCTCAGACCAAAAGTCACTGAGATTAGGACCAATCGCAGTCGGGGGGTTCTCATAACAAATGCCACTGTGATTAGGAACAATCACAGTCGAAGAATTTATTTGCAAATAATGGTGGAAAATAAGTATTTGGTCAAAAACAAAAGTTCATCTCAATACTTTGTTATATATCCTTTGTTGGCAATGACAGAGGTCAAATGTTTTCTGCAAGTCTTCACAAGGTTGGCACACACCGTTGCTGGTATGTTGGCCCATTCCTCCATGCAGATCTCCTCTAGAGCAGTGATGTTTTGGGGCTGTCGGCAGGCAACACGAACTTTCAACTCCCTCCAAAGGTTTTCTATGGGGTTGAGATCTGGAGACTGGCTAGACCACTCCAGGACCTTTGTTGCCCTGGCAGTGTGCTTGGGATCATTGTCATGCTGAAAGACTCAGCCATGTTTCATCTTCAATGCCCTTGCTGATGGAAGGAGGTTTGCACTAAAATCTCACAATACATGGCCCCATTCATTCTTTCATATACACGGACCAGTTGTCCTAGTCCCTTTGCAGAGAAACAGCCCCAAAGCATGATGTTGCCACCAGTTGGTATGGTGTTCTTTGGATGCAACTCAGCATTTACTCTCCTCCAAACACAGCGAGTTGTGTTTGTACCAAACAGTTCTACTTTGGTTTCATCTGACCATAAGACATTTTCCCAATACTCTTCCGGAACATCCAAATGCTCTCTAGCAAACTTCAGACGCGCCCGGATATGTACTGGCTTAAGCAGGGGAACACGTCTGGCACTGCAAGATCTGAGTCCCTGGCGGCATAGTGTGTTACTGACGGGAGCCTTTGTAATGTTGGTCCCAGCTTTCTGCAGGTCATTCACTAGGTCCCCCCGTGTGGTTCTGGGATTTTTGCTCACCGTTCTTGTGATCATTTTGACCCCACGGGCTGAGATCTTGCGTGGAGCCCCTGATTGAGGGAGATTAGCAGTGGTCTTGTAGGTCTCCCATTTTCTGATTATTGCTCCCACAGTAGATTTCTTCACACCAAGCTGCTTGCCTATTGCAGATTCAGTCTTCCCAGCCTGGTGCAGGTCTACAATTTTGTTTCTGGTGTCCTTCGACAGCTCTTTGGTCTTCACCATAGTGGACTTTGGAGTGTGACTGTTTGAGGTTGTGGGCAGGTGTCTTTTATACTGTTAACGAGTTCAAACAGGTGCCATTAATACAGGTAATGAGTGGAGGACAGAGAAGCCTCTTAAAGAAGAAGTCACAGGTCTGTGACAGCCAAAAATCTTGCTTGTTTGTAGATGACCAAATACTTATTTTCCACCATTATTTACAAATATATTCTTTAAAAATCAGACAATGTGATTTTCTGATTTTTTTTTTTCTCATTTTGTCTCTCATAGTTGAGATCTACCTATGATGTTAATTACAGGCCTCTCTCATTTTTTAAGTGGGAGAACTTGCACAATTGGTGACTGACTAAATACTTTTTTTCCCCACTGTATCTGCTCACTTCACTCAGGACAGTTTAATTTCAGCTCCAGATAAGCCACCTCATACTGAAGATGGACAAAGAGTGGATGGCAGTCGACCCAGGGGCTTTAATTCCTTTAAATGTTGGGGTCTGAAAAGCCTGCCCTGTGTGATATTCATCTGAAATACGACAGGCCTTCCCTCTGTAATCATGTCTATTTGACCCTTAACATAAGTCACATTTGCATCTGATAATTAAAGATTATGCTACATGCTGAAACTGCCCTTTGATTAATACATGGTCCCTTGATCGTTTCCCCTAAGGTCATTTCTGTTGTTTATCCTGGCGAGGTGCTTTGCCAGACTACATAATTAATTAGAGAACACGGTTAGCCTAAGTGGATATGTGGAGAATCAGCAGGGCTGGCGTCAGTGAAAACTCACTCAGCTCTGTAAAGTCTGAGTGACTCCATCCCATTGCTGAGGGACATAAGGTGGCCATCTGTCGTCTTTAAGCAACAGCGACCCCCCAGCTGTCCGAAGTCTCAAAGCTCTTTATATTCATCTACATTAACCCCCTAAACTGAAGATTAAGGCTTGTTATTCAGTAGTTACTATGAATTATTTGGTAACTGCTGGATAATAGTCACACATGCTGAATGCTGCATTTGCATTTCCAACAGCAATACATGCTTTATTAATTTAAATAATTTAAACTCATTTTATGTGTTACAAATTCTCATTACCTTGACCTTGATGTACATTTTCTTGTACTTACTTTTAGGATGAATGGACCAATAGAAATTATCTTAAATGCTTTGAATTAAATATTAAACAAATTTCCATTGAATTTCTTTCCTGAAAGTTACCTGTAAAATTGACATTTTGGATTATGCAAAACTTATACGTGTTGATTTGCAGTCCAGGGGGTTTTGGACAAAGGTCATTGGGACCATTAGGACCAGTTGCAATCAGGGGACAGGCTTAGTACAAATGTCACTCGGATTACGACCCTGTCCCTGAGATTAGGACCATTCACAGTCAAGGGTCTCAGAACCAGTGTCCCTGGGATTAGGACCACTCTCAGTCAGGGGGCAGTCTCAGAACCAGTGTCTCTGAGTTTTAGGACCATTCACAATCAAGGGTCTAAGACCAGTCACAGTCAGGGGGTGGTCTCAGAACCAGTGTCCCTGGGATTAGGACCACTCTCAGTCAGGGGGCAGTCTCAGAACCAGTGTCCCTGGGTTTAGGACCATTCACAATCAAGGGTCTAAGACCAGTCGCAGTCAGGGGTGGTCTCAGAACCAGTGTCCCTGGGTTTAGGACCATCCACAATCAAGTGTCTAAGACCAGTCGCAGTCAGGGGGTGGTCTCAGAACCATTGTCCCTGGAATCAGGACCACTCTCAGTCAGGGGGTGGTCTCAAAAACACCACATAGAAAGAAAAAGTGCTAAAAGTTCCACTAAATGTCTGTTTAATAATAATAACTATGTAAGACCGGCTGTTTACTGGTTGTTTAAACGTTTGGTTTCATAAAGTATGCAAACTAATTTTTTTATGTCAGTAAGCTTTATGGAATCGGTGCTCTCTGTTGCTGATACCGATACTGTGTGTAAGTGCCAGTATCAACGCCGATACTGATACAGTATTGGTATCGGTGCAACACTAACATTTTAGCAATATTTTCCTCATTATTGCAACCTATTGACAGATTTTCTTTGTACTTTGGCTACATACGATTTATTTTCTGGGTCATTTCCTTAAAAGTTCACAGGAAAAAAACTGAAGTGAAGAGATTTAACAGTTTAAAGTAACAACTCAAATAAGTTGTTAAAAAAAAGAGCGAAAGAGAGAATAACCCTGTGAAAATATCTGTAAGAGTAGCTCTAGTATGACTCAAACCAATAAGAGTGGACCTGCATATGGACTCAAAGTTCATAAGGGGATAATTTGACTGTATTAGAGCTTTAAATCTCCTGATAAAGTTTAGTCCTGATGCTTGTTTTCCTTTCTAACATTTTAATTTCACAATTGTTTCCATCCCAGCCAACTTCCTAACAACATTCTGCTCCCTAGGGATTCAGGAAATGTCACTGTGACAGTGCACTGAGCTCTCTCTTGTGTTGCGAGAGCAACTGACTTATGAATTATGAGTCGTACTATACTGTTGGCCGAAGCAGTCATAATAATTGTGGCAAATTAATAGGACTTTCCAAAAGTCCTTCTGAGTGAAGGTGCTCCGTGTTTTGCAGTATGACTCTAATACAGGCCCAAAACAGCAGCTGATTTGTGCAGTTTACATTAAATGGTAGTTATTATATATGACTAATATTTTTATAGTGAAATTCAGCTTTCCAGTGGTTCCAGTGGGTTTTCCTTTTGGGAAGTAGGCGAGATTGCTGCCAGCAGGAAGCTTTGGTGGAGATTTCCCCTCTTCTCTTAAACACAACACAGCAGCAGCTCACGGTCATAATTCCCCAAGCCAAACAATGGGTTTCTTTATTTAATATTTGTATGAATGATGAATTGAATAATGTTAATATCAAATAATCATGATTAGAAACCAAGTCAATCCTTTTCCGTTTAGTTCTCATCTTAAAGTGATGTAAAACATGCTGACTTTCCTGATGAGACCTCTCAATCTACAAGTTACATTGGAAATGGCAATCATCGGGGTCCAAGCACCAAAACCTGTGGCGGTAGTGATGAGCAGTTTGTAGCCATTTACGTAGAGTCATAGACGCAGAGTCTCAAAATGTTTGTACTTATTGACCTATTTACTGTATATCTTGGTTGCGAAACAGTACAAACCTGAACTTTTGGACATGATTTGTTATTAAACCCAATAAATTAAGGTATCACTTTTATGCTGAAATCACAACCGTCATGAACTTGATGGTCCTGGACCATGCAGTTCTCATTAGCTGTGTCAGGATCTATCACCTCAGCAGTTTATTTAACTGCCAGTAACTCCAAACTGGATCGGACACTGGATGATTCAAGGTCTTTAAGAAGACGTCTGTTCTAGAGCAGTGGTTCCCATCCCTGGCTCTGGAGGACCCTCTGTGTTTCCTGTTTACCACCTTCAGCTCAGGATGAACTGGTTAATTAGCTGATTGGAGCAGGGTGAACACTATGTGCAGGACTATACAAATCCACTTTGACTAGCAGTGTAAAGCTTCATGGTTACTTCAGGACCATTTATTATTATTATTATTATTATTATTATTACGTTCTTTTCAACTTCAATCCACTCATAATCAGCTAAATATCAACCTTCAAATCAGTGCAGCATGATTTCACTCCCCTGTCCTCATCAGCTTTTCCATGATCTGCTCTGTTGTCTCCTCAGGGTCAGGCGGACCTGCTGAAGCACGCGCGAGCCGAGGTAATGGAGAACCTGAAGCAGATACATTACGCCGCACTCACCTGCAACTTGGCCAAGGGTGGCTCGGCAGCGACCCCGTCCGCAGGCTCCGAGTCCAGACCCCGCCGCAGCCTGGAGGCCATCCCGGAGAAGGCCGTGGGGGAGGAGGACATCAGCGATGAAGAGGAGAACTAAATGGCTTCATCACTCCCTCTAAAAGCCCCGAATCCCTGAACCCAGACACCAGTCGCTCCCTCCTGAGGCCTGCAAGGGTTTGAGCGGAGCAGAGCGGTTAGTGGGCGAAGCTGTCTGTGGCCCCGAAGCCAGGTTTTGATGGGATGAAGAGGAAGGAGGTGTTGTAATAAAGGTTAAATGGCCTTATACTCCGCCAAGACGTCCTTTAATCTGCCTGTCCGCGTCTCTGCCCACACTTTTCTCAGTGTTTCGTACCTTTGGGGCTAAGTGCCTCAACTTCCGTCCAGAATCCCAGATGCGTCCCGTAACCCTCAGACACCTGACTCCCGAGGCCTGTGGATTGGTTTTGCTGAGTGTTGTCGGGACAGTGGCGTAATTCACTGCGGCGTTGTTGTAAAGCTGTACACTTACAGAGCCTCACTCTATGACTGCCTATAAGCACAAGGACTAACGGTTTTCGAGGACCTAAAACTGGAGCCAAGAATGATTAGTGAGAGAAAGAGAGCTACGGTATGAGAGAGAGAGAGAGTGTGATAGAGAACAAATGAGCCGAGCTGTTTACAATAAAGAACTAATTTGTGTTTCGTCTGCCGAAATAGTGTATATAAAACATGAATACATATATATATATATATATATATATATATATATATATATATATGGACACCTGTTACTTTTTTGCTATGTGCACCATTTTAATGGATTAGATTTATTTTGTTAAGAGAAAACGTTTTAAAGAGTTCCTATTTTATTTGTGTGAAGGTTGGGCAGATCAGGACCGACGATGCCTGTTGGTCAGCCCCAAAATCTGACCAAGCCATAGGTGTTGTTTATTTTTTTGTTATGTTTTTGTTTTTCCCCCTCGATGGAGAGTGAATGAATGTAAGCCGCTTGTGGTTCGTTAGATGGAAATACTGTACTTTTTGAATACAACCAGCAGAAAATTGTATACAAGAAAGGGACGTGTAAAACTCCTGGATGTTTGAAAGGACGCGGTTAAGCTTCTAAACCATTCCTGCTATTAAAAAAAAAAAAAAAAAAAAAAAACGTTAAAAAAGAAAAAAACATAGTAAACCTATTTATGGATACTGTTAAACATGATAGTGCCTCGTTGTTGACGGTTTTGTCTTTTGGTGGGGGGGTGGGAGGGGTTTGCTAGAAAGAAATGGGATTCCTCTGCCTGCCTGGTCGAAGCTGAAGCCTGCCCAGTTCAACCTGCCAACCTGCCAATTCATCGCTTCTGGTTAATTAGTATTCATCGTTGGCTGGTCCCTTTGGTCGTCCCGCCGTGCCAATCCACTGTTGGACCTAGTGAGAACTACTTCCATCGGATTTTACAGCTTCTTCAAAATCAGAGGTTTGACTGGACATAAAAAATACAATATTAAAAAAATGGGAAAAATTGTTTCATACATTTCAGTGCTGTAACAGTTTGTGTACTTTTAAGCATAGTGAAGCATTTCTACCGGTCTGGTGAGGGGGGGGGGGGGGTAGGGGAGGTGGGGGTTAGGTTCGAATATGGTTGAGTTTTGTTTTACTCCGTTAAAAACCCAAAAGCTCTGAAATAAACCATGTCGAATACATTCTCTTAACAGTGTGTTGTCAGATGTTCTTTTGGAAGCGGCCCGATCCTCACAGTCCACCCACCAGAGACGCTGAGCGGCGCTGGCCCAGTTCAGTTGTCATGGCGAGCAGGCAGGAAAAGAAACCTGTAATCAGGGAGGGATTTCAGCTTGCTGACAGGTTAGTTACAGAACGCTAGATGGAATAATATACTGTACCTTTTAAATACAGCCAGCTGCAGGAACAGGAAGTGTGCAACTCCCAGATGTTTCAAAGCTGCCAAAGAGTGCATTCATTAGTGCTTTAGGTTTTTTGATGTGTAAATAGGAAGTATGTGACTTTGATTGGGGTGAAGAATGCTCAGATGCAGTTTTACAAGTCTGGTTACCACCCTGTTATTTTACCTAAGAATGAAAAACACCAGTTTTCCTTTTATGAAGATGAATAATGATGAGCTCTGCTTTTATGGGCTGTTTTAAGCTGTTTTATGCACCTACAGCAGCAAAGCATACCCTACCCCAGCCAGGCCTAGCCTAGCATAACTTGGAACCTTATAATGTCTAACTGGAACTGTGTTGCTATCCCCTCAATGTCCTCTTGGTGTCCAGTCTGCACAGCATGAAGTTAACTGGTCGAGGAGATTGTAGCTTAGCATGGCTTTTAGCTTACCATTTGTTTTGACTCTTCTCCCTTCTCTCATCAGCCTAGCATTAGCTTTGACACTCCTTAGTCACTCTACACACTTCTGCACGCTGTATAACGCAGCAGCGCTTGCCCCAGTCGGGCCTAGCAGTAACTTATAGCCTTTTTTAGACTCACTTCCATGTTCTTCTGACGTATTGGAGCTCCATCATTCCACAGTTCCACTGCTCCACAGCTCAGTGCTGTGGCCCACACCTGGCTGGTGTTAGGGGTTCGTAGGGTTCCTGGAAAACTTGGAAAGTCATGGGAAATAAACATGCTAAAATCCAGTACTGAATAATCTTTGAAAAATAACAAAATTGAAAAAGGTACGATAAAGTCATGGGAAATATTGTAATGAGCTCCTCCTTATTATATAATAATATTAACAAACTTTTATAGTAGCATAATGTTTCACATGACTAATCACTGCCTGTATCTCATATGACCATGCACAGTTTTGGCCGTGGTTTCATGAACGTGGTTTCATAACTAGCTAGCCTGAACAGTCTTTCAGCTACTAGCGTGGACTAAACATTCCCATAAACAAATTGCAGGGAAATTTTTGGTCCTGGAATTCTTCTTTTTTTGGGACTTGAAAAATTATGGAAAGACCTTGAATTTGAAATTGGTTTAAATGTATCGTTTATCTGCTCCAGAGGGTCCTATTCTATTGGCAGTACTTCTCTACAGGGACTAGACAAGCTCTGTCTGTGTCAGCAATTCATGCATCCTTAAGAAGGGGTGTCCACAAACATTTGGACATATAGCGTACCAATCAGTCATTGCTTGAATGCCACGGACTATCCAAGTATCGACGCTGACCGTTGTGCATCCCTTCATGACCACTAGTTATCTCGTCATCTTCTAATGGCTAGTACCAGCATGATGAGGCTTGCAACAGTGAGTGCAGTCGAACCTTCAGCGTTGGTTCTCCCCAGCCGCCAGAACTGAACCCAGTCGAAAGATTGGAACTGCATGATGCAATCAAGTCAGCATGGACCAGAATCCCAAAGGAGTGCTTCTAAGATCTTGTGGAATCCATGCCAGCAAGAACTGAGGCTGTTTTGAGAGCAAAGGGAGGCGCTTCCCAGCCTCCCAGCTTCCCAACTTCGAGCAGTAACGTGGTTGGGGTGAAGTTTCACAGTGAAGGTGGTGGGGAAACATCATGGCGCATGTCAACAACACTGTTAAGTACAGAACGCCTGAGGAACTGCAACCCTGCCATGCTCCCAACAATCACATGATTGATTGATTTATTTTTTTTTTCATGTTGTTTTGGTGGAATTCCCCTCCTTGGTAAAGCCCCTGTCATTCCAAAAATGTCCAGCTGACCTGAGAAAAAGCCGCAGCTTTGAATGTCAGATCTCCTTAAATCGCTCAGTCTTCTTTCAACGCTTTAGGATTCTCTTAAATATACAGTAATGACACCGTTTGGGAAATGATATACACACAGTCTACCCGGGATTTACCTCGGGGCAATTACATGAATCAGCGCTTGGCACGCATGCTCGTGAACTTGCATAACTGCCGTTCTAAATAACGAGTGCTGCGAGTGGCTCAAGCGGCGTTGCTCAATAGATCGCTCCCGGCTGGGCAAAAGCGAGACAAGCCCTTCTCCGCTAGATCCGCCAGGCACCCCCACAGGACCGAGGCCAATATCTCATCCGGGTGGCATGATACTGGCAGCCTGAAAGCATTGCTATTGATTGCAAGACTGGTCACAAATGCCAACAGGGTGAAAAGCCTGAGGGTGTCTGGGTTTGGCTTGGTGTCAGTCTGTTGAATGACACACTGCAGTTAGTGTGCACTGGTTGCTCCCTGTTTTGTGGTGTTAAAGGGATGTTTACACCCGAAAATGCTTCTCTTTGCACTAGGATGACCAAACATTCCCTTTTCTGGACTTGTCCTGATTTCTAAAGCTATGGACGTGTTCAGCTTTAAGCCCCGCCTTCTTAACGCCACACCTGATATATACAGTACGTTCACGAAGTCTTTAAAACATCAAATTCTCCAGAATCTGCATGGACAGAAGTATTTAGACCCTTCACTCAAGCACCTTTGGCAGCGATTACAGCCTCCAGTCTTCTTGGGTATGATGCCACAGGGTTTGCACTCCTGGGTTTGGGGATTTTCTGCTGTTCCTCTCTGCAGATCCTCTCAAGGTCTGTCAGGTTGGATGGGGCCCATCAGTGTACAGACATTTTCAAGTTTCTCCAGAGATGTTTCGATTAGGTTCAGGTCAGGGCTCTGGCTGGGCCTCTCAGGACATTCACTCGGGGGGTTGTCCCTGAGCCACTCCTGTGTTGTCTAGCCTGTGTGCTTTGTGAACCTTTCTGGATCAGGGTTTTATTAAGAGGATCTCTGCTCCATTCAGTTTTCCCTCAACCCTAACTGGTCTCCCTGTCCCATCTGCTGAAAAACACCTCAACAGCATCAGCCTGCCACCACCATGCTTCACTGTAGAGATGGTATCGGGCAGGTGATGAGCAGTGACAGACATGAGGAAATCAGGCCCTGGACTGTTAGAATTGAGACCAAAAGGTTCAATCTTGGTTTTCATTAGACCAGATAATCCTGGTTCTCACAGGCTTGGAGACCTTTAGGGGTGTTTTATTTTTACTGAGGAGGGGCTTCTGTCTGGCCACTCTGGCATTAAGCCCAGATTGGTGGAGTGCTGCAGTGATTGCTGACCTTCTGGAGGTTTCTTCCATCTGCACCCAGGATCTTTGGAGCTCAGCCAGACTGACCATTGGGTTCTCGGTCACGTCTTTTAGAAAGGCCCTTCGCCCCTGATTGCTTAGTTTGGTGGGGTGGCCAGCTCTAGGAACAGTCTGGGTTGATCCAAACTTCCTCCATTTAGGCCACTGCGCTCAGGGGAACTTACAGTACAGTACAGCAGATTCTTCAGATGTGTGCCTTCTCACAACCCTGTCTCTGAGCTCTACTTGCAGGTCTTTCCTCCTTCTAATGGCCTGGTTCTTGCTCAAACCATGCCCAACCAACTGCATTTACCACAGGTGGAAATGTAAGCCCCCCAGAGCTAAATTTCAAGTGTCACAGTGAAGGATTTGAATACTTATGTCCATGTGAAATTTTAGTTTCTTATGCTAATATTTCTAAAACATTTTTGTTCACTTTGTCTTTATGGGGTGCTGAGTGCATAACAACAATTTCCTTATTATCAAGGGTCTGAAGACTTTCTGAATGCCTTATATGTACCTGCATCTAAACCTGAAGATATTAATCAAACTGTTTCCCAGATATAGAGAGAGAGATATATGTAAACGATCTCCGCTCTGACTGCCTGCCTCATATTGGGCCTTGTTAAAAAAACGGTCTGCGCTGGAACACTCCTAAAAGCTTCCAACTGGATGGACGAGGCAAAACTGCTCTAGGCTGAATAGGCGGACGTACAGTGAAAATGCAAAAGTTTGTGGACACCTCTTCTGATGAATGCATTTGGCTACTTAAAGTTGCACGCACAGCTTGTGTAGTTTCTGTAGAGAAGTACTGCCAGTAGAATAGGACTCTCTGGAGCAGATAGACGTGAACCTATTGGCATCATGCTGCCTAATGCCAGGCGTGAGCTAGAGGGGTATAAAAAGCCCCCCAGGAGCATTGAGCTGTGGAGCAGTGGAAGAACTGTGTTCTCTGGAATGATGGATGCTGCTCTATCCAATACTTTTGGGATGTGTTAGCGAGCAGGGGATGATAAGTTGTGATTGATTGATTATCATTCAACATGCTGACCTCACTGTCTAATAGTGCTTTTCGATAAATGCAATCAAATCCTCACTGCAATGTTTTCTGCTGTTCCTCTCTGCAGATCCTCTCAAGGTCTGTCAGGTTGGATGGGGCCCATCAGTGTACAGACATTTTCAAGTTTCTCCAGAGATGTTTCGATTAGGTTCAGGTCAGGGCTCTGGCTGGGCCTCTCAGGACATTCACTCGGGGGGTTGTCCCTGAGCCACTCCTGTGTTGTCTAGCCTGTGTGCTTTGTGAACCTTTCTGGATCAGGGTTTTATTAAGAGGATCTCTGCTCCATTCAGTTTTCCCTCAACCCTAACTGGTCTCCCTGTCCCATCTGCTGAAAAACACCTCAACAGCATCAGCCTGCCACCACCATGCTTCACTGTAGAGATGGTATCGGGCAGGTGATGAGCAGTGACAGACATGAGGAAATCAGGCCCTGGACTGTTAGAATTGAGACCAAAAGGTTCAATCTTGGTTTCCTTAGACCAGATAATCCTGGTTCTCACAGGCTTGGAGACCTTTAGGGGTGTTTTATTTTTACTGAGGAGGGGCTTCTGTCTGGCCACTCTGGCATTAAGCCCAGATTGGTGGAGTGCTGCAGTGATTGCTGACCTTCTGGAGGTTTCTTCCATCTGCACCCAGGATCTTTGGAGCTCAGCCAGACTGACCATTGGGTTCTCGGTCACGTCTTTTAGAAAGGCCCTTCGCCCCTGATTGCTTAGTTTGGTGGGGTGGCCAGCTCTAGGAACAGTCTGGGTTGATCCAAACTTCCTCCATTTAGGCCACTGTGCTCAGGGGAACTTACAGTACAGTACAGCAGATTCTTCAGATGTGTGCCTTCTCACAACCCTGTCTCTGAGCTCTACTTGCAGGTCTTTCCTCCTTCTAATGGCCTGGTTCTTGCTCAAACCATGCCCAACCAACTGCATTTACCACAGGTGGACTCCAGTCAATATCTCAGAGATGATCTAGAGAAATGTAAGCCCCCCAGAGCTAAATTTCAAGTGTCACAGTGAAGGATTTGAATACTTATGTCCATGTGAAATTTTAGTTTCTTATGCTAATATTTCTAAAACATTTTTGTTCACTTTGTCTTTATGGGGTGCTGAGTGCATAACAACAATTTCCTTATTATCAAGGGTCTGAAGACTTTCTGAATGCCTTATATGTACCTGCATCTAAACCTGAAGATATTAATCAAACTGTTTCCCAGATATAGAGAGAGCAGAAGACAGTTTAACAGTAGTAGCACATACAGATTAGTCAAGTCAAGTCAAGTGGGTTTATTGTCATTTCAACTACATACAGAGTACACAGTGAAACGAAACAACGTTCCTCCAGGACCATGGTGCAACATAGACACAGTGCATACAGAACACAAGTGCAACACAAACAAACAAACAAGTGCGGACAGAACAACACAGTACAGACAGAGGATAATAAATAATGACTGTAGTGTGCAAGTTGTGCAATGTGCGATAAATAGAGTCCAGTGAGGTAGTAAAGTTATTAGTGCAAATGCTTGTGCAAAAAAATGCTTCCCATGTTAACCACAAATAAACACAAATCAGTTCTAGATACAAAATCCAGGGGTTTCATCTCTGTGGAACCAAGTGGAGTTTCAGATCAATAATCAAATCAATCACACACAGTTATAGCCTGTCTCCAGGAGTGAACAGTTTTTATCATACATTTTATTTATGATAATCTTATATATATATATATATATATATATATATATACAGTGAGTCCAAGAAGTATTTGATCCCTTGCTGATTTTCTTCGTTGGCCCACTAATAAAGACATGATCATTCTATACTTTTAATGGTAGATGTATTCTTACATGGAGAGACAGAATATTAAAAAGAAAATCCAGAAAATAAATCTAAGGAATATATATTAATTGATTTGTATTTCATGGAGTGAAATAAGTATTTGATCCCTTAGTATTCATTAGCAGTTCTGGCTTTTACAGACCAGTTAGACACTCCCAATCAACTTGTTACCTGACCTGAAGCCACCTGTTCTCACTAATCACTTGTGTGAAAAACACCTGTCCACAGAATCAGACAGATCACACAGATTTCAAGTCTCCAACATGGGTAAAACCAAAGAGCTGTCACAGGACCTCAGAGTCAGAATTGTTGACCTTCACAAAGCTGGAATGGGCTACAAAAAGATTAGTAAGGTGTTGGATGTGAAAGTAACAACTATTGGTGCAATTATCAGAAAGTTTAAAGAGTATAACATGACAATCAACAGACCTCGGCCCGGTGCTCCAAAGAAGATTTCGCCTCGTGGGGTGGCAATGATGCTGAGAACAGTCAGAAATCGTCCTGCAACCACTCGGCAGGAGTTAGCAAATGACCTGAAGGCAGCTGGGACCACAGTTTGCAAGGAAACAATTGGCAACACTTTGCGCAACAATGGATTCACATCCTGCAGTGCCCGAAAGGTACCCCTGCTGAAGAGAGCACATGTGGAGGCGCGCCTCAAGTATGCCAATGATCATTTGAAAGATGAACCAAGTTATTGGGAGAAGGTTTTGTGGTCAGACGAGACCAAAATTGAACTTTTTGGCCTCAACTCCACCCGCCATGTGTGGAGGAAGAAAAATGCTGCCTATGACCCCAAGAACACTGTGCCCACCGTCAAGCATGGAGGTGGAAGCATAATGTTTTGGGGGTGTTTCTCTGCCAAGGGTACAGGGCTACTTCACCGCATCACTGGGAAGATGGATGGAGCCATGTACCGCACAATCCTGAGGGACAACCTCCTCCCCTCTGCCAGGGATCTGAAAATGGGCCGTGGTTGGGTCTTCCAACATGATAACGACCCTAAACATACAGCAAAGGCAACAAAGGATTGGCTCAAGAAAAATCACATTAAGGTCATGGAGTGGCCCAGCCAGTCGCCAGACCTCAATCCGATCGAAAATCTATGGAGGGAGCTGAAGGTCAGAGTTGCCAAGCGACAGCCCACCAACCTTCATGATTTAGAGAGGATCTGCAAAGAAGAGTGGGCCAAAATTCCCCCTGGTGTGTGTGCTAAACTTGTGGTTAACTACAACAAACGTCTCACCGCTGTGCTTGCAAACAAAGGCTTTGCCACTAAGTATTGAGTGTGTTTGGCAAGAGGGATCAAATACTTATTTTCCTCATTGAAATACAAATTAATTAAAATATATTCTTTAAAATTATATTCTGGATTTTTGTCTTGATATTCTGTCTCTCCATGTTAGAATATATCTACCATTAAAAGTGCAGAAGGATAGTGTCTTTATTAGTGGGCAAACAAAGAAAATCAGCAAGGGATCAAATACTTCTTGGACTCACTGTATATACATTTAAAAAATGTGTACAGGGTGGTAAAAGTAAAGGTATTTGCATGTTTTATTCAGTTTTTGGTTCTGGTAAATGTTTTATTATTATTATTATTAATAATAATAATAATAATAATAATGTTCATTACAACTCATCTTAACCTAAAAGAATGTAATAAAGGCCCAGATGAGGCTCTACCTGTCTCCTCATTCGTACGTTCAGGCTTTCTTTGGTAGCTCAGTCCACGTACTGCTACCTGTACTGAACATCATTGTACTGAGCGGCCCAAGGTGTGCGGCATCAGGGCAGCACACGTTTTTCCTTGGGGGTCTCCTATAAACCTCAATAATACAATTATTATTATTATTATTATCATCAATATTAGTATTATTATTGTTGTTTTTATTAATGTTCATTATCATATCTGCATGACTTTAAAGGTATTTAACTCCCTCCCACTTAGGCCTACTTGAAGCCCCTCGGCCACAACATCCTAACCACAGCGGGAGCCAGTGTGTCCCTTGTGTGTCCACTCTTATGGACACCCAGACATGCTCACTCAGTGAAATCTGGTGAGGTGGAGCAGTTAGCACGAAGTCATTTAGTAAAGCAGACAGGCTGCTCAGAGCTTTCCCTCAGTATTAGCAACGTTTGCAACCTTGCTGACTGTCCTCCTCCACTCCTGTGCCGCTCGGCTGAAACCGTGTCTGTACCTCACTGCTCAGAGAAGGCAGCGTGTGACTGTTCCCCAGGAAGAGCTGCTTAGAGAACGAATCAGTCCACTAGCCACAATCAAGAAAGCCCTGGCTAACAACTTAAGCAGAGAAAATCCTGCTGCCAAGACTGCCAGCCTGACAGACCACACATAACACTTCGCAGTGCCTCGTAGCGGCTCTGTGGAGCACAGCTGAAAACGCTCAGCTCTCTGCTCTCAGTGAATGTGGTTAGGTTTGTGGGGCATTTCTTAGATTATTCATATTTCTGTCATTAGATTTTTAGTGTTCATGTGGTTTTATGTGCCAAAAATAGACCTAACTTATTTATTGGTGACCATTTCCCATTTCCCAACCTCAGAGTGCCTCAGACGTTCATAGGCTTGTGCATAGGTTTTTATTACTGTGCCGTCACAACTGATATATGTAAACGATCTCCGCTCTGACTGCCTGCCTCATATTGGGCCTTGTTAAAAAAACGGTCTGCGCTGGAACACTCCTAAAAGCTTCCGTCTGGATGGACGAGGCAAAACTGCTCTAGGCTGAATAGGCGGACGTACAGTGAAAATGCAAAAGTTTGTGGACACCTCTTCTGATGAATGCATTTGGCTACTTAAAGTTGCACGCACAGCTTGTGTAGTTTCTGTAGAGAAGTACTGCCAGTAGAATAGGACTCTCTGGAGCAGATAGACGTGAACCTATTGGCATCATGCTGCCTAATGCCAGGCGTGAGCTAGAGGGGTATAAAAAGCCCCCCAGGAGCATTGAGCTGTGGAGCAGTGGAAGAACTGTGTTCTCTGGAATGATGGATGCTGCTCTATCCAATACTTTTGGGATGTGTTAGCGAGCAGGGGATGATAAGTTGTGATTGATTGATTATCATTCAACATGCTGACCTCACTGTCTAATAGTGCTTTTCGATAAATGCAATCAAATCCTCACTGCAATGTTCCTACAAAATCTAGTAGAAAGCCTTCTTCTTCCCTGGACAGTAGAGACACAGTTACTCCAACAAACAACGACGAGGAATGAGCAGATGTCCCCATACTTTTGTCCATATAGTGCATAAGAAGTCACGAAAGACTGTGATGTAACAGTTTGGGGGTTTTGGAATTGGCACAATTTTGGTTCTTTGGAAGGAGGTTGGAGGTGTTTGAGGTCCATGAGGTTCATGACCATGGTCATGGTCAAAGTATCAATCGATTAATGGAGAACATAATCAGCAGATTAATCCATGATGAAAATGATCTGGAAATAAGGTGGTACAAAAGAGCTCCGCCTCACTGCAGCTTTCGAATTAATAAATTAATTAATTTATTAATTTATTTATTTACATATTTATGTAGTTAGTTATTTAGTTAGTTGGTTGCTACTTATGTGTTTAGTTAGTTATGTAGTTATTTATTTAGTTAGTTATATAATTAGTTAGGTATTCAATTGTGTAGTTATTTAGTTTGTTATGTAGTTATTTAGTTTGTTAGTTAGTAATGTAGTGAGTTAGTTATGTATTTAGTTATTATTTTTGTTTAGTTATTATTTTAGTAATGTTATTGAGTTTGTTAGCAATTGTTAGTTATTGTTAGTAAAAGTTAGTAATGTAGTTATTTATTTATTCAGTTGTGCTCTTTAGTTTAGTTTAGTTAGTTATGTAGCTATTTAGTTTGTTAGTTATGTAGCTATTTAGTTTGTTAGTTAGTTATGTAGTTATTTAGTTAGTTATGTAGCTATTTAGTTTGTTAGTTAGTTATGTAGTTATTTAGTTAGTTATGTAGTTAGTTAGTTATGTAGTTATTTAGTTTGTTAGTTAGTTATGTAGTTAGTTATGTAGCTATTTAGGTTGTTAGTTAGTTATGTAGCTATTTAGTTTGTTAGTTAGTTATGTAGTTAGTTAGTTAGTTATGTAGCTATTTAGTTTGTTAGTTATGTAGTTATTTAGTTAGTTATGTAACTATTTAGTTTGTTAGTTAGTTATGTAGTTAGTTAGTTAGTTAGTTATGTAGTTAGTTATTTATTTAGTTATTTAGTTAGTTATGTAGTTATTTAGTTAGTTATGTAGCTATTTAGTTTGTTAGTTATGTATTTAGTTAGTTAGTTATGTAACTATTTAGTTTGTTAGTTATGTAGTTATTTAGTTAGTTATGTAGCTATTTAGTTTGTTAGTTATGTATTTAGTTAGTTAGTTATGTAACTATTTAGTTTGTTAGTTATGTAGTTATTTAGTTAGTTATGTAGCTATTTAGTTATTTAGTTAGTTATATAGTTATTTAGTTAGTTATGTAGTTAGTTATTTAGTTAGTTATGTAGCTATTTAGTTTGTTAGTTAGTAATGTAATTATTTAGTTAGTTATGTAGTTATTTTTTCTTTCATTGTTTAGTTAGTTATATAGTATAGTATATAGTATATATAGTTATATACTAATTTATTTACATATTTAGTTAGTTATTTTCTAAAGGGAGGCATTTTACATCGACTTTCTTTAATAAATTATTTAAAGCTTTAACTGTAGGAAAGGCTAACAGCTAAAGCTTTTGTTCAGCCAAAATATTAGCCTGCTTTCATTCCTTTAAGGGTCAATTTATAATTATTATAGCAATAGAAATACTGTATACTGTAATACTGTGAGCCCTGATTTTTACTGTCATCACACCGTTAAAATCCGTCACCGCAGTAACCCTGCTCACATACAGTTTACTGTTAATGGCACTAACAGGCCACTTTCTAACGTAACCTTTTTTAAAGTGACAGTAGCTGCATTTGCATTCAGGTGCAGCTTCCTCTAACAGGGAGGGAACATCCAACAATCCAGCAGTATGATTTGTGGCGATTTTTGGTTGGTTGCTGATGGACGGCTTTGTAAATGTTATTACAATGGAAGACTCCAGGCTTATAAAACTGGCATGGAGAAGGTTTCGCCGCTGGCCGGTTGTCAGGGTTAGTTTAGAGTGGACTACATTAGCGAGGCAGACACGGTGCCGACTGCAGCTTCAGATCCTGCGTTGGATCATCGCTGCTGAGCGAGAGGAACGTTAACAGAACCGTCCGACAATTGATGACAACATGAAATCTTATCCAAACACCAGGAGTGCCAGTTTGTACCTCTGCCAAGCGGTGGAGTCTGGGTTTACACATGTGTGTCTGTGTGTGTGTGTGTGTTCGTGTGCTTGTGCAAACTGAGCTGTAAGTGTGTAGGCGCTGGCATGAAAGAGGTTTATGACTTTTTAATATCTCAGCTTCTTTTGTGCCTCATCCTGAATATTTGCCTTTCTGAGCTTCTGACTGCGGAGATGGCAGCGTTCCCACACTCGGTTATCAGAGTGATACCAGCAAAAAAAGCTGGATCGGATCCTGAAGCGGAAAAACACAGTGAATCTGATGAGATTCTGTAACAAATCTGGCCTGAAATACATTTTTTAAAAATCCAAAAGTTTGTGGACACCTCTTCTAATGAATGCATCCGTCTGCTTTAAGCTGCACCCATTGCTGAAACAGATGTGCAAATGCACACATACACACACAGCTTGTCTAGTCCCTGTAGAGAAGCACTGCCAATAGAATAGGACTCTCTGGAGCAGGTGAACATGAATCTATTGGCAACATGCTGTCTAATGCCAGGCGTGGGCTAGAGGGGTATAAAGCCCCCCCATCAGTATTGAGCTGTGGAGCAGTGGAAGGACTGTGTTCTTTGGAATGATGGATGGTGGCTCCATCCAGTATTTTTATGATGTTATGAGGTGGGGTAATCATCATCCAATATCCTGACCTCACTAACGCTCTTGTCGCTCAATGCAATCAAATCCTCACAGCAATGCTGCTTCAAAAATCTAGTAGAAAGTCTTCTACCCAGTACAGTAGAGACATTTACTCCAACAAAAGCAGGATCAGCTCTATTAATACTCTTAATTTCAAAAGAAACAGTGAATCAGCAAGCGTCCCAAGACTTTTGTCCATATAGCGGTAATACTGCAAAGACAGTATTGACTCAGTGTGAGTGGGCGGGGCTAAGCTGCTGTAAGATGAATAGGTTAAAATATGTAGATTTCCATACTACCGGCCCTTTAAGAAGACCATCGAGCCTTAGACGGAGAAGATCAAGTGGTGTCGTGCCATCTCCAGTGTTTGTGTTGCGTTCATTGGTCTGCAAGGGCAGCAGCGGTCAGGCCAAGGCTCTTAAAACCACGATCCGAGCTGAATAAGCAGAGCCAGAGCAGACAGACTTTATCAGCTCCTCACAATGCATTTATTTTTATGTAGCCTGCCAGTTATTCAGCCAGGCGGCCCCCTGAGTTCAGACGGCGGCCTTTCATAAAAGCTCTGCAATTCCATTTCCGCAGCGAGTCCAAATCAGAGTGGATGTGGAGGCCAGCCCTGGCACGGCACTTCGGCACTTGCCCTTTGATTCTCTCTCTAATGGCTTTGATCCCCTCGCAGACCCGGGCCCCGGTCCAATCAGCCCTTCAATTCCGCGAAACCTCAGTGTCTTTTTTTAGCGAGCCCACCGTTTTGATTCCTTCTGGCCCCCCTCTGGGCCTGCCGTCATCGACTCTCAATTACCATTATCGGTCGAAATGGGGGGCTTCTTTTTTTCGGTCTGCTGTGATTGAGGAGGGGTTACTATGACGTGCCATTCGTACAGGCCTGCTTTGTGGCTGGCCGAGATGAACCCCCCGGAGCCAGGCGTGTTCTCTTTGTGTTGCTTTCCTTTTTTTTGCTGAGGAACGTTTCATGCTCGGCTAGCCGCTAAACTGACCTCCCTGAGTCATCCTACACCCCCTCCCTCCTCCTCCTCCTCCTCCCTCCCCACTGTGCTGCAAGGGTAGGGGTGGGGCCTTTAGATCCACTTAAGAGAAGTGGGATGCCCGCCTGCAGACCCATCGCTGGGGTCATGACCGGGACGCTCGCACAAGTCCCTCGGGGGACGAATACTAACGTCTAGCTAACAGCCTCCATAAACGCGCATACGCTAGGCTGCTTGTTCGGCTAATGGGGGGCTATCTCTCCATTTCACGGCCGTGTAAAAGCCATTCAGACTGCAGCTGCTTTGCCTCACGGCACAACGACTCTGGCTGAGAACGCGGCCCGACACCCACGGCCCACTGTACAACACCTGGCTTTCTTCAGACAGAATAGAGGCTTTGCTTAAGCTAGGCACTTAATAAGAAGGCTAATGTGGCGCAAATCACTGTCTCTTGGCATGAGTGTGTAAAGTGTGGACGGGGCTGTAGAAGCCGGAGCATGTTTTTGTGAGTTTAGCATGAACGGCTGTGCAAGGAGTTGTAATTTGGAAGGAAATCACAGCTGTTCAGACTGTGGGTTCAAATCACAGTTCAGTGGCTGAAACAGATGACAGCTCATACAGCAGTTCTGAGTCTGAGTCAGGTCCAACTACGATACTTAGTCTACTGATTTCCCCACTGTTATACTCCCTGCACTAGACAGGCATCTCTACACACAGCAGTGTTTAATATTGATTAATGTTGATTATTGTTTCCAATCAGTTTCAGCAGTTCAGTAGAGTTAAATCAGTTAGTGTGGTGAGGTGGGAATGCTGGGTTTTTTTTAATCCATTGACCGAGGTCGACATTTCACCAGGTTTCTGGATTAACTGCAACTTTACCACCAATTTCTTAAAACCAGTAAATCACTGGAAACCAGCACAGTTAAGAGGTTGTTAGTCTTCATTTTTCAGTTAAAAAATGACGATATAATTAGATATTTTATATACTAAATTAATTTATAATTTATCAAATGCTTTGATATAATTAGATATTATATATAATAAATTAATTTATAATTCAACTGATTTGATATGATTAGATATATATGTTCAAATAATGTATAATTCATCAAATGATTTGATACAATTTAATAATATATATAATACATTAATTTATAATTCATCAAGTGATTTGATATAATTAGATATTATATATAATAAATAAATTTATAATTCATCGAGTGATTTGATATAATTAGATATTACATATGTTCAAATAATTTATAATTAATCAAATTATTTGATATAATTAGATAATATATATAATACATTAATTTATAATTCATCAAGTGATTTGATATAATTAGATATTATATATAATAAATTTATAATTCATTGAGTGATTTGATATAATTAGATATTATATATAATAAATTAATTTATAATTCAAGTGATTTGATATGATTAGATATATATATATATTCAAATAATTTAGAATTCATCAAATGCTTTGATATAATTAGATATTATATATAATAAATTAATTTAGAATTCATCAAATGCTTTGATATAATTAGATATTATATATAATAAATTAATTTAGAATTCATCAAATGCTTTGATATAATTATGATACCAAAGATATACTAAAACAGTAAACTAGTAAATTGGTTCAAATGAAGGTCTAACAGGCTATTGGTGTTAATCATGTGTTCAGGGTATCAGAACTGAGAACCATATATTACCATATTGATCATCCGTGAGCTGAATGTGAAAATGGTAAACTCAGTATTTTAAGTACGGTAGTTTTAGTTTATTAAAACGTGTGTATGATTTTGCAGATGATGCCGCTGTTCTTTACACTCAGTGTCATTCTTCTGTTCATCTGTAACTCCAAATACGCTTAAAGAAATGTTTCAAATTGTCATGCCTGCCCCTGTTATCATGTCTGCCTTTGTTTGGTTTTGTTTTTTTCTCTGTGTCTTGTCTGCCCTAGCCACGCCTGTCCATTAGTGTTTCCACCAGTGTCTCCTTTGCAGCCACGCCCCCTTGTTAGTCCCCGGTGTTCCCTGTGAGTCTCTTGTTAGTGTCTGTATAAGTACCCCTTTGTTTCAGTCTTGTCTGGTCTTGTGCGTGCTGTGCATTGGGCTTGTGCATGTTCATGTCAGTATCACGGGTTGTTGAGTTGGCCTGTTTATGGGATTCTTGTGTTGTTTATTTGGAAAGCTTTGTTCTTGTTCGGTTTGTTGTTTTTTAGTTTCATGTATTAAAAGATCCTGCGAGTACGTCCGCCTCGGTCTCGTGACAAACCGTGACAAAAATCAAGAAATTATTAGAAAAACTTTATTTTGAGTAAATTTAGAAGTGTTTACTTTTATATTTTAATAAAAAAATGTAAACCATACTTCAACTTATACTCAAGTATTTTTAAACTACTTTTTTTTCAAGTACTTTTTTACTTTTACATTTAAGGCATTTAGCAGACACTCTTATTCAGAGCGACTTACAAAAGTGCATTTCTATTTACCCAAGAAAAACCTCAGCTAGTTTTAATAGACTAATAATTCAAAAATACCTCTAAGATTAGACATTACTAAGCACAAGTCAATAAGGTGATGGTTGGTGTGGCGCAACAGATAACACCACTACCTGCCACTGAGCTACCACACCATGTGGGAGACTGGGGTTTGATTCCCAGTCTGGGTGACTATGCTGCGCTACACCAATGAGAGTTCTTGGGCCAGACTCCTAATACTACACTGACCCACCTCTGTAATACGAGTAACCTTGTAAGTCGCTCTGGATAAGAGGGTCAGCTAAATGCTATAAATGTAAATGTAAATGTGACCATAGTACTCTGCTATTCGCCCAAGTACTCTCAGAAGAGGAGGGTCTTCAGTCTGAGTTTGAAGACAGCGAGCGTTGGACTCTGCTGTTCGGACACCCAGGGGAAGTTCGTTCCACCACTTCGGTGCAGGACAGTAAAAAGTCTGGACGCTCGTCTTCCGTGGATTTTAAAGGATGGCGGGTCGAGCCGAGCCGTACTTGAAGCTGGAAGGGCTCTTGGTGCAGATCTGCTTCTGACCATCGCCATTAAGTACGGAGGGGCTGGCTGGTCCAGTCTTGGCTTTGTAGGCCAGAGTCAGGGGTCTGAATCTGATGCAGGCAGCAGCTACAGGAAGCCAGTGAAGAGAGAACGCAGCAGTAGAGTGACATGGCTCACATAGATCTGCTCACATATCCGATTTCCATCTGGGCGAGCAGGAAAAACACTGAACAGCGCTGTATGGTGGCCAGCAACCTGGACTTGGCCTGCCTACACTGCCCTCAGCCTCTGATTACGATGATGTTTACGCAAAAACATATTCCCTGGGGTTCGACAGAGTCCTCTGAACTCCAATGAACGCCGAGCTGAAGCGGTCAGAGTGAAATATCAGGGTCATTATGCTGGGTGTCATGACCCTTGTGTATATCAGTCAAGGGTGCTGATGCCTTCTTCATGAGCGTGATGTGACCGTAAATGAATCACGGCGAGTGGAACAGCCAAAAGCAACACAAACCCGACAACGTTGTGACTCTGACTCTGTGGCTTTGACTTTGACCCCTCCCCCGGGGCTGTTTTACATTGTCAAAGAGACAGTTCTGGGACTGGGCCGGGGGGTGGAGGTGCTCTTAAGGTGCCCCACTAATGGCGTCTTACAGGGCTTTACCCTAACTAACAGTATGTCTCAGTCGATAGCACAATGACTGCTTGTTCCAAGCCGGGCGAACAGTGCGGCTCTTTCTCTGGCCTGCAGCCGCAGCCGTGCTTTGTCTGAGGCCGCACTGGTTCCCAGCCGAGATATTCCAGAGCAGCACAACAGAGCTCTGTTTACGTCTGCCCGGCGTAGCGCTGCGCTGTTCTACAGGGTCGTTAGCAATAGACAAGCCTGAACTCACTACACCACAGTTCTGGGTCAGGATCTATCAAGTGGGACATCATGGTTTATGGCCTTAATGTGCCTTTTTGGAAGAACCTCTGGCTTCAAATAAACTAGATCATTTAAGATCATTTCAAAGCGTAGGCAGAGCTGCTCTCCTCCACGATACACACTATATGTCCAAATGTTTGTGGACATCGCTTCTAATGAATGCATTCAGCTACTTTAGTAGCACCCACTGCTGCCTAGATGTGCAAATGCAGCATCTCTGTAAAGAAGTACTGCTGATAGAATAGGACTTTCTGGAGCAGATCAACATGAACCTATTGGCACCATGTCTAATGCCAGGCGTGGGCTACAGGGCTGTTAAGCCCCCCAGCATTGGGCTGCAATGCTGCAGAAGAACCACTTTTGGTTTTTGTAATTTTTGTAAATTGGTAAGGAACCTTTACATCAATTGTAGACTCATCCCTGCTATTGCCAGGCATGGGCTAGAGGGGTGTAAAGCCCCCCCAGCCTAGACAAGCTTGTTGCCTGATATGTGGGTCCTTAGTTGTTTTAGCACTGGAGCTGTGAGGCTAATGGAGCTACAGGACGCGGAGCTACAGGACACTAAACTGAACAGATGCACAACGAATGAGAGCGGTCGACTGTAAATCCCGCCCACAGAGAACACTGATAGGTCTACTGAGCCAAAGAGACTGAGAGACTAACCAGGATGTTCTGTCTCACTTGCTCGTTCTAAGAAGCAACCGAGCACAGAATTCCGATTTCCGATTTCCACAGAATTCCGATTTCCGGGATACTGTGTGTAAATTGCGGGCGTCAGGTAGCAGCTATCATTGTGCAGGTCTAGCGGGATAGATGGGATGTCTGCAAAGTCTGAGATGATTTAGGGATGCAGTTAGCACAATGCTAACTAGTTGGGTGTGGAGCTTGAAATGGTCGTCCGAACCCGATGACAACCCTAGTCCAGATTATCCTGCAATTTCATTTAGCGAGAGAACCCTCTGAAAACACTGTCCGGCTGCTCCACAGGTTAATGCTGGTACGTTTAGGGTGAGCAGGAAATTGTGCACATTTGATTTTTAGCTATTATACTGCTATTAGGGTTTCGTCCCAAATGCATCTTTTTTAGCATGAATTTGGCATCAATGCGGTCAGAGTATATACATATAGCTTCTGTTATGGAAATCAAACATTGTGCTGCTTTTGCTCAATCAGAGCTGTTGGTGAACCGTTTAAATGGGGAAGGATATTACAGGAGTTGCACAAACAGCTGGTGCAATATGGAAGGACAATGCTGGGACAAATATCTGAACTGAGCTAACGTTATTGCTGTTGCACAGATCCTGCTTTCTTACGTTTCTAAAAATAACAGTTGAGTTGGATGGTTTATTGGGTCTACAAGCATGATCAACACAAGCAAGTATGACAAATCTTGATTATGCTGGTCAATCATCATGATCAGCAAGACCAAGCTGGTTGACCAGCATGAGCAGAATGCTAATCAACCATTATGCCCAAGCTGGTGGACCAGCAGGACCAGCATGACCATCCATCATCACCAAGCTGGTAGAACAGCAAGACCATGCTAGTCAATCATCATGACCAAGCTGGTGGACCAGCAGGACCAGTAAGACCAAGCGGGTGGACCAGCAAGACTAAGCTGGTGGACCAGTATGTCCAGCAAGACCAAGCTGGTGGACCAGCAGGACCAGTAAGACCAAACTGGTGGACTAGCAGAACCAGCAAGACAAAGCTGGTGGACCAGAATGACCAGCAAGACTAAGCTGGTGGGCCAGTTTGTCCAGCAGGACCAAGCTGGTGGACCAGCAGGACCAGCAAGACCAAGCTGGTGGGCCAGAAGGACCAGCATAACAAAGCTGGTGGACCAGTATGACTAGCAAGACCAAGCTGGTGGACCAGTATGTCCAGCAAGACTAAGCTGGTGGACCAGTAAGACCAGCAAGACTAAGCTGGTGGACCAGTAAGACCAGCAAGAACAAGCCAGTGGACCAGTATGTCCAGCAAGACCAAGCTGGTGGACCAGCAGGACCAGCAAGACCAAGCTGGTGGACCAGCAGAACCAGCAAGACTAAGCTGGTGGACCAGTATGTCCAGCAGGACTAAGCTGGTGGACCAGTATGTCCAGCAGGACCAAGCTGGTGGGCCAGAACGACCAGCATAACAAAGCTGGTGGACCAGTATGATCAGCAAGACCAAGCTGGTGGACCAGTATGTCCAGCAAGACCAAGCTGGTGGACCAGTACGACCAGCAAGACCAGCATTTTGCTAATAATGAATGAAAGCAGTTAGCCACCAGTTAGCATTATGAAAATCTTGCAACCATGCTAACTGGTCGCTACTGCAATCCGGTGGTTCCTATCTTCATTGTCAGCAAAACCGATCTAAACATGCTAAATGTTGTTCGTTAGCATATTTGGTCGGGCTAGTCCTGTAGTAGAAGCCCACAATTTATACAGTAGCCACACCCCACTGAGATGTTCTTCAAGATTATTGAAATCACTGAACTGTAAATGATTTGTTTTGAGGACTTTCCATGACAACTCTCTATTATTTAACATAAATGAGCAGAAAATCCTCAGAGCTGTGAATCTGAAGTGGTTTAATATCCTTCACAATCCCTCCACTCAAATATGATGCACAGCTCCTTACCTTTTACTTCACGCTTCATTATGCACTAATTTACACCTTTACAGAGGAGTGCATATGGAGTGCTGTGGGGAATCATCACTTGCGTGTTTGCTTATAGCTCCAAAACACTTCCCACGAGGGAGGCAAGAGCAGTAAATGTTTATGCAGAGAGAAAGGGCACGGGCACAGCTCTGCATTTCTCGAAAAACCGTCTGTGACTCATGGTTGGCAGCGTGGCTCCCCAGCTCTGTTGCCTCCAGTCGGTCAGTGACCACAAGGCTTTTGTTGACTGATCAGCAAAACTGAAGAAATTTGCTTCTTTAGTTTTGTACCAAAGCTACAAGGCTAATGTAATCACAGCGTATGCACCAGTACATTGCTCATACACCATATGTTCAAATATTTCTGGACACCCCTTCTAATGAACTCATTCGGCTACTTTGAGCTGCACCCATTGCTAACACAGATGTGCAAATGCACAGATACACAGCTTGTCTAGTCCCTGTAGAGTAGAAGTAAGGCTAATAGAATAGGACTCTCTGGAGCAGATAAGCATGAACTGATTGGCACCATGCTGCTGCCTAATGCCAGGTGTGGGCTAGAGGGGTAGAATAAAGCCCCCCAGCATTGAGGAAGAACTGTGTTCTCTGGAATGATGGATGGTAGAGCTCCATCCACTACTTTTAGGATAAGTTGTGGAGTCTGGGATAATGAGGTGGGGTGGTGATCATCATTCCAACATCCTGACCTCACCTTAGTGCAATCAAATCCTCACAGCAATGCTCCTCCAAAATCTAGTAGAAAGCCTTCTTCTTTGGTCAGTAGAGACAGTCACTCCAACAAAAGCAAGAACAACTCTTTTTAATACTGTCAATGAGCAGTGAATGAGCAGGTGTCCCAATACTTTTGTCCATATAGTGTACGAGCATGCCATGCTGTTTAGCACCCACCAATTAGCATTAGCAACCTGTACGGCTAAATCATAGTCCAGGAGACGCTCTTGTGCTTAGTCCTTCACTCAGAATATCCAAAGCTGGTGTGGATAGACCCCGAATTCGCTTTTGAGCTCTGCCCGAAACGAGCTGGTGGACCAGCAGAACCAGCAAGACAAAGCTGGTGGACCAGTATGACCAGCACGACCATCATTACCAAGCTGGTAGACCAGAAAGACCATGCTAGTCAATCATCATGATCAAGCTGGTGGACCAGTATGTCCACTATACTTCACTCAGAATATCCAAAGCTGGTGTGGATAGACCCCGAATTTGCGGCACTTTACAGAGCACACAATTCCTAGAAGCTATATGTAGAGATGCAATATCCCCACACACTTCCCCTACCCTGCACTTGTTTATGTGGGTTCTGGCGCTGCGTGACACACAGTTATCTATAAGAGTGGATAGCAGTTGAATAAAGGCGCCACAAATGGGCCTGACAAATTCACGGGTGGGCTACACCTCGTATTTCTCGCTGAAGGGTGGCTGAGAAACAATAATTGAAGTGGTTTATTATCCTGACAGTTATGCTTTACGATTAAATAAGCCACTTCTCAAAATCAGATAACTGCAGTTATTGTATTTAGGTAATGTGGTTACTTTCCAGCTTTGAATAAGTCATGTCCACATGCTTCCAATCCATATGTGACTGTGATGGTCTCTTTTCTAAGATGAGTCTAGAAGTTCCCCTCTTAGTCATTTTGTTGCCTAAACATGTCTAATCTGCCACCAGCAGAGCAGCTCTGCCTGGAGTAGTGGGGGGTCAGGAGCCAGGAGTACCCGATCAGTTCTGCGATTTGAACCCACAACCTTCCAGTCGATGGCTCACCTACCTTTCCGTTTCTATCTGTGGCATTTAGGTGACTAAACACATCACCTCGTTTACCACTAACGTCAGCTAGCGTTAGGTTTCTGCATGTTAACTAACATGATGATCATATTTAAGATCAAAGCTTTTTCAGTCTTCATTTCATCACTATTTTGCGAACCTGGTTCTCATTGCAGCTGATAAATGAGCTGAATATGAAGAAGCCTCCCGCTGTGTTAGCTGGCAGCTAGCTAAAACATTAGCTATTAGCACAGTTTCAGTTTCAGGATTGAAATCGACTAAATTAGCCGTTGTCATTTCTAATGTTTGTGAAGTAAATACGTGAGGTGTGTGTGTGTGTGTGTTAGGGTGTGGGGGTTTTGGGGTGGACGTGGGGTGTTTGGTAGCAGAGGAAATCCCATTAGAGTTTTAGGACAGGCCTAATCATGTATAAGTCTGAAAATGAGTCCAGTCATGATAAGAGCAGTGTTGCCAACTCCTCAGTAAGAAGTAGAAGTCGCTGTCCTGATGTCATCGCCTAATTTGCATAATCGACCATTTGCTTGTGTTTGAAGCTGTAGAATAAAGGAATAATGTTGTGAGAGATAAAAAAAACACCCTACAACCATACAACTACAAATGAACTCTGAATATGTGCCTTTAAACTGGCCGTCACTCCTCAAAATAACTTCCTGACTTTAATGCTTTGTCTGGACCCACATTACATAAATCTTTTTAATGTAAAGCATGGCCAGCATGACTAAACTGGTCAACCAGCAAGACCAGCAATAACAAGCTGGACAACTAGCATGGCCAGCATGACTAAACTGGTCAACCAGCAAGACCAGCAATAACAAGCTGGACAACTAGCATGGCCAGCATGACTAAACTCTTTGACCAGCATGGCCAGCATGACTAAGCTGGTCAACCAGCAAGACCAGCAATAACAAGCTGGACAACCAGCAAGACCAAGCTAGACTAAGCTGTCTGACCGGCATGGCCAGTATGACTAAGCTGTTTGACCAGCATGACCAGCATGACCAAGCTGATCCCCTAAGCTGATTCTATAACAAGCTGGTCAACCAGCAATAATAAGCTGGACAACCAGCATGGCCAGCATGACTAAACTGTTTGAACAGCATGGCCATCATGACTAAGCTGGTCAACCAGCAAGACCAGCAATAACAAGCTGGACAACCAGCATGGCCAACTGTTTAACCTGCAAGACCAAGCTGATTCTTTCATGACCAGCAAGATCAAGCTGGTTGACCAGCAAGAAGTTAGCAAAGGCATCAGTTACGTTAGCATAGGTTAGCATTATGTATGCTAATTTATGTATGTAAATTACATAAATCAATTTTGTCCTGTGTTGTTAAATGCTAACATATCAAATTTAACCAGAAGACTGTTATGTGGGGTGAAACTGCTCCTCTATGTTCAGTCCTTGGGCTTCGGTCCGGCAAAGTGACCTTAAATAAGACCGTTTGGCAAAGTTACTTAGTTTATTTGTTTTCTTTCTTTTTTGAGTTTTTGTGAGTGTTGGGGTGAGTGAGTGACTGATTCTGTAAAAGTTAGTTAAATGCAGTGATTTCTGTTCGTATCTCACTGAAGGGGGCGGGGTCAGTGGCGGCTGTGGGCATGCGCAGTTCATTTGCAGGGTGGACGTGGAGCGGTGTGGGTCTGCTCGGACTGTGAGACTGAGCACTGTGAGTGGTGGGTTGTGGGACGGGGCTCACGGCAGCATCGATGCTGAGGAGAGTAACGGTGTGTGTTCACCTCAGAGTCTCCAAAAGTCTTCATATACATGAATTCAATACATATGACTAAAATAACATGGTGTCCTCCTGCTGAACAAAACAAAAACACACTAAAGCCATTAGGATTAAAACCTGACGGCTTTGCGTCCTAATGGGAATTGGCTTAATGGCTACCATTAGAGACCACTAGTTTCCTGTAGGACACCTTCAGATCTTCAGATGTTAAACCATTAGGATCCTTTACACTGAACACAAAACACCATTACTGACCATTATCCAGGGGTTCATGGACATTAAGGGAATGAAGGGCATCTACGATGCTGGCGTTGTCGTCCCACCTCTTGCTTGAGATTCCTTATGCTTAAGGATGGTGGAGTGGATGGATGCCAGTGTTTCAGGGTGCTCCTGTGTCTGTGTTACCTTCTGGCTCTATGCTATTAGTAAGGCTGTTATAGTCTGATTGGCTGGAGTCGTCCTGCCACCTGCCTCAGACCACATGCCCACCCTCTATTACCGACTAATTTATTAATCTTGTAATTGCTTTATTATTATTAATATTATTATTATTATTATTAATATTAATATTATTATTATTATTATTATTATTATTATGCATTGCAAAGCATTTTTTTTGCCAGATTTATGCCACGTAACTCCCTCCCGGCCCCCCTTTTAATTTTTTGAGACTTCAACATAGTTCCAGGAACACCTAGCAACCACTAAGCATCATCATGGTAACTGCTTGAAAAACCATATACATCGTAAAGTCCATCTAGTGTCCACTTAGTAACACCATAGCAACCACTTAGAAACACTATAGCAACCACCTAGCAAACACCTGGCCAACCACCTGTGAAACTTTAGCAACCACCTAACAACACCATAGCTACCACCTAGGATCATTTTAAGTGGTTTTGACCAGAGGAGTAGGGGTCCCTCTTCTGAGTCATGGTTCCTCCCAAGGTTTCTTCTCTCACCTGGGATACCATGGCAACCACTTAGAAACACCAAAGCAATCACCTGGGATACGATAGCAACCACTTGGCAACCCCACAGCAACCACCTGGTAAACACTAAGCAACACCTTGTGAAACTAAAGTAGCCACCTAGCAACACCATAGCAACCACCTAGGATCATTTTAAGTGGTTTTCATCAGAGGAGGATAGGTCCCTCTTGTAAGTCGTGATTCTCTCTCTCTTCTCTCACCTGAGATACCATGGCAACCACCTGCTAAACACTTAGCAACACTTTGGCAATCAACTGGGAAATTATAGCAACCATCTAGCAACACCATAGCAACCTCCTAGGCATCATTTTAAGTGGTTTTTACTTTGTTAGTCTTGGTCCAGCTCTCAGGGAGTTTATCTTGCCACTGTGGTCTTTGGCTCGCTCACCTGGAGTTACAAGGTTTATGTTCTGCTGTGTTTTTGTCTCAGTTCTAGGTTTCTGTGAAGCTGCTTTGAGATATCAGTTGTAAAAAACAAACAAACAAACAAAAACAAGTTATGCAAATAAACTTGTCTCGATCTGACTGGAAATGGAGCCCCATTTCCGACCCACCACTAACTAACAGGAAGCCCCTGGTTTCTGCAACTCTTTCAGCAGAGGCGGGTTTGAGATGCTTTTAAAAAGAGCACTGATTTCTACAAGAATCAGGTCAGCCGTCTTCATGATGACATTCAGCACAGAACAATGGAAACCCACCTCACCCACTGACAGCATCCACTTCTTAATCGACTCATAACTCCATGATTCACACGTGATATAGACGACTCAGTGATTCTGTAACTTCATAGCTATCAGAAATCACAACACCATCAGAGTCGTCCTGAAACAGCCTCACCCCAAAGCTATAAACCCACTTGCTCGACAGCAGGCCTCTGTGAGATCAGGCCAGTCAAGGCCAAACATGCCTCTGACACTGAGCGTAATTCAGCAGTTAGAAGGGCGCGATCAGCATAATGCTCCCTAAAGTCTGACCATTCACTTTTATTCAGTTCCGCCAGCATTGGCAGTATGTCTTGAGCGCTGCTTCAGCGTTGACCCTCTGAGAGGCCTACTCTTCAGGATGTGAACGCTTTCTTACACTGAAATGAAACAGCAGTGCTTTTAACATGGGCCTGTGGCACCCTCTGGTGGTTGGAGTATGCAGCTTTCAATACATCCCGTCAGCTGAGGAAATCTCTTATATCCGACTTTCCTGACACTACAACTTCATTTCCTTTGTTTAATCAGTAGATCAATTCAAATGGATCTGTGATTAGGTTTATTTATTTGCACATTGATAGTTTTGTTTAGTGGAAGAAGAGTGAGTTTAAAAACACTTGAAAGCCTTGAGTTGTGATTTTAACCCCTTAAAACCTACATCAACCCATATGTGGCTCTCATTACTGTATACTGTACTTAATTTAATGTATTATGGCAGATTTCTGCTACTTTTAGAGCAATAATTCTACTTATTTGTTGAATTAAATATTCAGTAGTGTTCAGATAGAGTTCAGTGGGATTTAGCAGGACATACGATCCTATAAGGATGCTCCTGCAAGCAATCATTAAATAATAAGTTTGCTGATTTATGTATCTTACTACAAAAATAAAATAAAATAAATAAATAAAATAATCATAATAATCATAAATGTATGGCAGGTTTTGCTACTTTTAGAGCAATAATTCTACTTATTTGCTGAAATTAACAGTTTTTTTTTAATTCAGTAGTATTCAGATAGGGTTCACTGGGGTCAGATGCTCCTATAAATATGCCCCTGTAAACAGTCATTAAATAATAGGTTTGCTGATTTTTGTAGCTTATTAAAACTCTAATTCTGTTTAAAAAAATGCTACTTTTAGAGAAATAATTCTATTAATTGCTGAAATTAACTTTATTTTTTGAATTCAGTAGTATTCTGCAGGACATAATATCCTATAAAAATTCTCCTGTAAACAATAATAAATAAATAAAAGTTTGCTTTTGTATCTTATCTCATTAATACATCAAAAATGTTGTAAAATAATTGAATACATAATAATAAATTATGTTAATTTATATAAAATAAATGTAAATGCATTTAATTAAATTAAAATAAATACATGAATAAAAATAAAATAATAATCCTGTAATTTTTTAACTGTGCACGTCGTCATCCAGTGGAAAAATCACCTGTAAAATCTAAAAACTATATTGAGACCTTTTTAAACATAATAACTAGTGCTGTTAACCTTAACAATTAATCTATAAACTTTAACCTGCTATTTATTATTTGTTTATTTTTTAATGCTAATTAATCATCTCACCAAATTTGGCCCCAACGTCCTCCCGCAGGTCTCTCTCTTTACAGAGCTTCTTTTTGTTTTGAGGCTGGAGCTAAACCATCTGAACTATCGCATGCCTCTCTCAAGAGATGTTAAAGGGCAATTCCACCGATTTCCCAAAATTCCAGATTTTGGAAAAGTGCTGGAGTTCCCCGTTAGGTAACAGACCTCTAACAGACCTGCTTGTGTGGTTTCTGCCTCTGTGTGACTCCCTGTTCTGGAGCAGGCAAGTGTATCACAGAGAGTGTGTGAGGATTGAGGATCGCAGGTTGCTCGATGCTATTTGGTGGGGCATAGGCCTCCATTACCTGTTAGCTAGGTTAGCCTCGTAGCTCCAGCGCAAAGCTAAGCCGTGTTTTGGCTGCGGCCTTCTCTGCGGTGAAATGAGACAACAGAAGATAATCACACGTTAGATCATTAGGCCCTTTTCTGCTCCACTAGATGGCAGGTGGAGCTCAGAGAAAGTGTGTACGTGCGTGTTTGTCTGTGTGTGTGTGTGTGTGTGTGTGTGTGTGTTTCCGCTGAACCCCTCCTGAGTGTTTGTGTCTAATTATGTCTGTGGTCCTCAGAGAGATGTGAGAGAGAGAGTCTGACACCTGTCTGTTCCCTTAACACACACACACACACACACACACACACAGAGTCTCTCTCTCTAACTCTCACTCACTGTCTCTCTCCCCTCTTTTCTCACTTCTTCTTACCTCTCCTTCACTCATTGTCTCTCTCTCTTTCTTTCTTGCTCTGTTCCACCGAGGCTGCACCCCCACCCACCCCCCCCGCCCCGCATCCACTCCTCCCTGCTCTAAGCATGTATGTGCCGCGTTTGCAAAACCAACCCCACGCTTCACAGACTAACCTTTCTCCCAGCTCCCCCAAACCCACCGCCCCCCCCCCCCCACTGCCTGTTTTAGCAACACTGAGCGTTTAAAGGAATACTCCAGAGTTCTCCGTATCTGCCGCCTCTGTATCTTCTCAGGCCCACCAGCATCTCGCAGCCTTTTCTCTGTTTGGTTTGTTAAAAGTTAAAAACTTAAAGCAACATTATGTACCACATTTACCTTAAAATACCATCTGCAGAGTCATGCTGATGCTCCACTGACTGTAACAGGGATCTCTGGCGTCGCCGTCATTCCCACACCAGGCCGGAACGCTGCTGCTACTGCACTGTGGAGCTTTGGTGGAGCTGCACGAGAGAGACCTCTCTCCAAAGCCGTCAGTGTAATGCTGCGTAACCCATAGAGTCATATTAGTGTAAAATCCTGCAGTTTTACTCTACCGCCTCAGTCCACATGCTTCTCTACCTTCTCCGCTTCTGTATCTCTCAGCTTGTCCAGAAATGCATGTGTACAGCCGCCCATAAGGGGGCGCTCAAAGCATGATTTGTATTTATTGCAGTGGTTTAGACATTAATTACACTCCACACCAGTAAGGGGAGCCCAGGAGCACAAACCACCAATTCTCACATACACACATTCCAAAGCCTTGACTGCAACCAAGCTGGGCTGCATTTCTCGGCTGCTACGTCACCGAAGGACCTTTTTATATACAGCCTAGAAATACAGCCCACATTCAGAGCGATTTGGAGGACGCAACTGCTGTATTCTTCCCAGCCCTCAATTACCCACAGTTCTCTGCGCACATACAACGCAGAAATAGTGCAAAGTGAAGTTTATGTTATTGATAGTTTTTATAAGGCAGGACCACACAGCCTGGTTAGATTGTTCCATTTGCGGGACTAGATGAGGGTATATAGAGGGTATACATGAACATGATCAACCTATTGACACCATGCTGCCTAATGCCAAGCGTGGCTAGAGTGGTGTAAAGCCCCCCAGCAGCACTGAGCTGTTGAGCAGTGGAAGAAGAACTGTGTCAATACTTTCAATACTTTCAATTCAATACTTTTGGGCTGGATGAGTTGGGAGTTAGTTGGTGGGTGATGAGATAGGGTGGCCTGACCTCGCTAACACTCTTGTTGCTGAATGAAATCAATCAAATCCTCACAGCAATGCTCCTGCTCCAAAATCTAGTAGAAAGTCTTCTTCCCTGGACAGTAGAGACAGTTACTCCAACAAAAGCAGGATCGACTCAAATTAATACCCTTGATTTCGGAAGAAACAATGCATGAGCAGGCGTCCCAATACTTTTGTCCGTTTTTTACCATAGAAGTTGTTGTCTGTGGTAATTAAAGGGACAATAAAGATGCATCGGATTGAGATTACCAGGGTTTCGTGTCGCGTTTCTCAGTTTTTCTGCTTATTCGAAGTCTTGCCGAGACCCTTTGACCTTTCGTTCTGCTCGCCGTGGCACCAGACGACATGCCGTGATCAATGGCAGGGGAGTGGCTGTGTGCCTTCGGGCCCACGTGGCTGTTTCTTCAATGTGCCATTGTTTATCTGGAGCTGCAGGGAACACACACACACACACACACACACACATTCATAAAGACTCACACATACTGTTGTTCGCCTGGAGGAAGAGAACAGGCATGATGATGATAAAAAAAATAAAAAATTAAAATAAATAAATAAATAAATAAAAATCGGCTCACAAAGTCCATTAAAATGGAAGGCAGCGCCGGGGTGACTTTAGCTCCTAATTAAAAACAGATGTGTCCATTTAATATTCTTAATACTTGGAGGGAGAGAGACAATCACTGCAGAAATATCTATTTGCCTCATTAAATCGAGAGGCTTGATCATGATGAGGGAGAGAATAATGAATGAAGACGGGCATGTTTACCAGGTTCTCTAAATAGAGTTTGCCAGGAGAGGCGAGAGAGAGAGAGGGAGGGAAATATGCTGTAGGCCTCGGACGAGAGGGAGAGTTAATGTTTATTATGACTGACATAATGAAAACGGAGCATGCTGGTGAAACAGAAAGGACAGGTTTAGGTAAATCATACAGCTGTCAAAGAACAGACTACCTCTTGCCTGTTGTCCCCCTCTTCCCTCGCTTTGGTTTTAGTGGAGGCTTTAATGTGCCGTCGGAGATGAGGGGAGAAATGCAGATGCCACGGCTACGCAAAGGCCTGTGTTTACACCCTGCATTCAGAAGTGGACAGAGACAGAGACACCAGCATGAATGGAATATCAGCCGTAACATTAAAACCACCTGCCTAGGCCTTGTTCAGGCCCCCTTTGTGCCTCCGTAACAGCTCTGACCCTGTCCGTGACCCTGTCGCCGGCTTTTGGTAGGCACTGACCACTGCATACCAGGAACACTCCACACCAAGACCTGTCTGATGTTCTGGAGATGTTATTCACTTCACCTGTCAGTGATCTTGATGTTACCACCTGCTTAATAATGTGCCCCCCCCCCCCCCCCCCCCCCCGCGCCTTGTGACTCCTAAACAGCTCTGACCCAGTTGTCCTTCCTTGGCCCACTTTCGGTAGGTCCTGACCAGGAACTCTCCACAAGATCTGCCTGATGTTTTGGAGATTTTATGCAGTTCACCTGTCAGTGGTATTAATGTTATGGCTGATTGGTGTATATGCTAATAGTGTGTAGGTTGACCCCGTGCCTCCCTAACAGCTCTAATGCATTGAGGCATGGACTCCACAAGACCTCTCAGGGTGCCCTGTGGTATCTGGTCCCAAGGTGTTAACAGCAGAGCCTTTACAAGTCCTGTATGTTGTGAGGTGGGCCTTCATTAATCGCATCAGCGAGTCTTGTGTGCCAATGACCCTGTCGATGGGTCACCGATTGTCCTTTCTTAAAGCACTTTGGGTAGGTACTGACCACTGCATACCAGTAATACCCCACGAGCTCAGATTCTTACGCTTGTCCATTTTCCGTGCTTTTAACAACACATCACCTTCAAGAGCTGACTGTAGAAAAAAAGTTTCTAGCTGGCGTTTCTCCCGTTGGCTTACATATCCTCAATTAGACCTTTCCTATTCCTATTCTGACATCGGCTGGAAGAAAGTTCTTCCCACTCCTCCATTCAGAATTCTTTCAGCTATGTGATGTTTAAAGGGTTTCTTGCTGCACAGATCCATTCTGGATCACAGCCATTCTGGAAGTCTCCATTTGTTTCTTTTCGAGCCGTTTCTGGGAGGATTTACAGGAATATTTTGGGTCATTGTCATGTTGCGTGGTCCACCTCCACTTCAGTTTCAGCAGTGTTTAGGCAGATATTCTCTCTGATTCAAAAAGGAATTTGCAGGGGATTATATGATGCCAGACCCTGCTGCAGTCCTGGTGTTCTTTGTCTTGGTGTTATCTAGCAAGGTTTAGGACTTTAATAAAGACAGTGGCTTAAATTGGATGTCATTTTATGTCAATTAAACTTTAATAAAAAAGTTCTTAAACAAGAATCTATTCTCAATAATCATAGTAAACATGTCTACCATAAGCAATGTGGTTTATTAACATTAGGCCACGATTGCCAGGCAACATAATGGATATATGTGATAGATGTTTTTTATGGTTTTTAAAGACTTTGTTTTTTAAAGAGTATTGAGTGGAGTCCAACGACGAATGTGCCTGGGCCAATCAGACCACTGGAACCACCAGAACCAAAAAAAAGGCACTACTAATTTTAACAAATTAGATCTATTTTGTAGTTTCATACCTGTACAGTTCTATTTATATTTGCTATTCTGTTCATATTGAACTATTTATATCTGTAGTTATTGCATAAACTCTTACAATTTTTCAACCTATGCTGTTCTGTAATTTATATTCTACTTTTATATACCACCCCTGTATGCCTCATTCTGTGTATATATACATTCTATATATTTTCTAATTGTTATAGTTATCTCTATTTTGCACTTTACATAAATAATACAGTATTTTGCACTTCTGGTTGGAGGCTAACTGCATTTCGCTGGCTTTGTACCTGTGGTCTGCACAATGACAATAAATTTGAATCTAATCTAATCTAAAAAGGTTACGGCCGGTGCATTTTGTACACCAGTACAAAGGAGCCTCCTAAAAGATGCTGGACGATATCTGCCCCTTATATTAGGTTTATATAAGAACTTGAATGACACCACCCATAATTCAGTGAGGCCCAGCTGGAGACCTACCTAAAGGACAATGAGTGGTTTGAGACTTTGTCAAAGCTGAAGAGGACCAGGACGAGAACCGCATGTCATTTAAAGTCTGCCTACATTGTAAACACACATAGCACAGAGGTCATTCTCACGGGCTGGTTCTCTTTCAGGTTCACTTTAACAGAACCGAGCTCGGTTCATTGAGAATGAACTATGGGTGAAAACACACAAACATGACATGTGGAAATCTCGAGCTCGCCATGCTGAAATGCCTCTGAATGCGGAGATTAATGGGAGCGTAATAGACGCCATGGCACCACATTAGGCCGGACAGATGACAAGCACGCAAGGGGCCCACCCCAGTCCTCCTCCATCAGCTAATGTGTCATTCCATCTTCAGCGGCCTCCTTTTTGCCTCCGACTGACAAAACACCTCAGACTGTAAGCTGAGAATTAATACGCCTAATCACCCTTCCTATTATGATGGATAATTAGCGTGGTAGATAAAAGTGAGGCGCATTCATTTGCAAGGCGTTGCTTGCACTCCTCAGGTGGAAGGCATACACATAGACACACACTCACACACACACACGTACACACTCATAACATGTAGATGCATGCAGCCTTACTGAGGGATGTCTTGTCAGTTCTGATCCGTCTCGTCACTTGTGATCCGTCTCTGCCCTCTTGCGGGCTGACGGGTCATTTAGCCATTAGCGGCGCCGGTCGGCTCTTTCATCTTTGTCGTGATCTCCCTGCTCAAACACACCCAACCGACTCCAGTTCACACTGATTCACCAGTGAAATCACCTTACCCACATTAAATTGCTCTGGCTAACCCCTTAAACTCTAATGGCCAATTTTCCAACAAAGGGGCTAAAACTAGTCCTGGACTACATGGAGTGTCTGTGTGAGAGACCCTCATACAGTATAATTAACACAGAGCAGTTGTTGAAAAATTCATAGTAGCTACTTCAATTCCTGAATAATAATTTATACTATATAATATATAACATATACTGAATATTTCATAGTAAATACTGAATTATTTATAGTACATACCAAAAATTGGAATAGGTACTGAATAATTCATAGCAGTTAATTATAATTCATAGTAGATACTGAATGATTTATAGTAGATAATGAATCATTCATAGCAGTTAATGAATAATTCATAGTAGATACTGAATAATACTTCATAATTCATAATAGTTGTTGAATACCTTTAGTAGATATTGAATAATTCAAAGTAGATACTGATTAATTCATAGCTGTTACTGAATAATTCATAGTAGACACTGAATAATTCATAGTAGACACTAAAATTTTTTATAGTACATACCAAAAATTGGAATAAGTATTGAATAATTAATTGTAGATACTAAATCATTATATCAACTATATAATATATAGCACATACCAAATAATTTATAGTAGTTACTGAATAATTCATGGTAGTTAATCATTTATAGCAGATACTGAATAATTCATGATACAGACTCAATAATTTATAGTAGTTACTCAATAATAATAATAATTACTGAATAATTGTAGTAGTAATTGAATATTTGTGGTAACTCAAAAAGTCTTAGTAGATACTGAATATTTCATAGTAGATACTGAATTATTAATAGCGCACACCAAAAATCTGAATAACTAGTAAATAATAAAATAAATGAAAAAAGAAGATACTGAGTAATGTATAATACTTACTCAATAATCATAGCGGTAATTCAATATTTGTGCTAACTGAAGAATTTATGGTGTTCACTATAAATAATAGTAGATACTGAATAACTTAATTCTTGAATAATAAATAGTAAATACTAAGCAAACATAGTAGTTATTGAACAATTTATAGTTGCTACTACATGTAAGTTTAAGTAATAACATATAAAAATACATACAAAACTAATATGCTCACTGACTAATAGGAGACACTAAGTAATTAATTTAGTTTACTGCTGAATTCATAGCAGACGCTAAGTAATTCATAGTGGTTATAGAATAATGCACTGTAGTTACAGAAGAATAAATAATAATAATAATAATAATAATAATAACAATATAGCATTGCCATTGATGATGTTTGTGTGGGTTTATGCACTAAAAACAGTTGTTATTCACATCGGTACCAAAATGTTAACATGACCACTTTCCCTTAGATTAGACTTTCAGACTATATGCTACAATTCCTGAATAATAATTCATAGTAGAAAGTAAATAATTTATAACAGTTAATAATTGATAGTAGATACTGAATAATTAATAGTAAATACTGAATAATTGATAGTAGATATTGAATAATTGATAGTCGATACTGAATAATTAATAGTAAATACTGAATAATTGATAGTAGATATTGAATAATTGATAGTCGATACTGAATAATTGATAGTAGATACTGAATATGTCAAAGCAGATACTAAATGGCTGAATAATTCATAGTAGTTAATAATTCATAGTAGTGGGGCTTTCAGACTATATTTAAAATAGATCTTTTCTGATTGGCTCACTTGTTCCTGATTAAAAAAAGCAGTCTGTGCTTAAATAAACCTTTTTACTTCAACATGGGAGGTGTTAAACTGCTGTAGGCTGAGCGGAGGACTATACTGCAGTAAAACAATGATTTCAACATAGTCTAGTTAGTACCTGTGTCTAGTTAGTCTAGTTAGTACCTGCCTAGACTTCAGGAGCTTTCCATATCGACAAAAGCCTTTTTCTCAACCTTCTGCTCATTGTTTTGTTACACAGTAAGCATCTTTGTCCCCATAAGAAACTTGTAGCATCACACACACACACACACATATATATACACACAGTTAACACAGGAAGGCTCTGTCCCCAGAGATGCTGCTTCATTAGCGAACTTGTGTCAGGGGCTTTATTATTAGAATCTGTTCCCCCCCCGCCCAACCAAACACACACCTCCCCATGGTCCAGCACACACCCTGAAGCCCAGATACACACACGTACACCTGTATGCCAAAAGCCCGGAGCAGACAGCAGCTTGAGCGGCTGAGTAATGGCTAATACCTGAGTTAATACTGAGCGACAAGATGAGTTAATGTCCACAGAGAGGGTGAGTGTGTGTGTGTGTGTGTGTGTGTGCAGGGCCATGGGGCAGAGCAGGGTCTTGAGAGCAGCTCCTCAGGCTGTAATTAGTAGCCTGTGAAAACAGTGCACACCAGAGAGGAGCTTTCAGAGACCAAACGCCTGACACACAACAATAATTATTAATCACACATACACACACACGCACACACACTTATCACCTATTATTCTATTAATGCACAGACTCGTGAAGGTCTCAGCAGGTGGGGGTCACTCAGAGGCGTTTGTATGATTTACTCTTTGTGTTTTAGGGTAACTGTGGTTTAAAGTTCAGTTTTATTTGTCACATAAGTAATTAGACACATTTCAGCTAGCAGTGAAATGCTTAAATAACTGTCCGCTCACACAAAACAGTATCTCATATGAGTTATACAGTATCTAATATGAGTTATTCAGTATCTAATATTAGTTATTCAGTATCTAATATGAGTTATCCAATATCTAATATGAGTTATCCAATATCTAATATGAGTTATTCAGTATCTAATATGAGTTATCCAATATCTAATATGAGTTATTCAGTATCTAATATGAGTTATCCAATATCTAATATGAGTTATTCAGTATCTAATATGAGTTATTCAGTATCTGAGTTATCCAGTATATAATCTGAGTTATCCAATATCTAATATGAGTTATCCAGTATCCGAGTTATCCAATATCTAATTTGAGTTATCCAGTATCTGAGTTATCAAATATCTAATATGAGTATTCAGTATCTGAAATGAGTTATCCAGTATATAATATGAGTTATTTAGTATCTGAGTTATCCAGTATCTGAGTTATCCAATATCTAATATGAGTTATTCAGTATCTGAGTTATCCAGTATCTGAGTTATCCAATATCTAATATAAGTTATCCAGTATCTGAGTTATCCAGTATCTGAGTTATCCGATATCTAATATGAGTTATTCAGTATCTGAGTTATCCAGTATCTGAGTTATCCAATATCTAATATAAGTTATTCAGTATCTGAGTTATTCAGTATCTAATATGAGCTATCCAGTTTCTGAGGTATCCAGTATCTAATATGAGTTATTCAGTATCTGAGTTATCCAGTATCTGAGTTATCCAATATCTAATATAAGTTATCCAGTATCTGAGTTATCCAATATCTAATATGAGTTATTCAGTATCTGAGTTATTCAGTATCTAAAATGAGTTATCCAGTATATAATATGAGTTATTCAGTATCTAATATGAGTTATACAATATCTAATATGGGTTATTCAGTATCTGAGTTATCCAGTATCTGAGTTATCCAATATCTAATATGAGTTATTCAGTATCTAATATGAGTTATTCAGTATTTGAGTTATCCAGTATATAATATGAGTTATCCAGTTTCTGAGGTATCCAGTATCTAATATGAGTTATTCAGTATATGAGTTATCCAGTTTCTGAGGTATCCAGTATCTAATATGAGTTATTCAGTATCTAATATGAGTTATTCAGTATCTGAGTTATCCAATATCTAATATAAGTTATCCAGTATCTGAGTTATCCAATATCTAATATGAGTTATTCAGTATCTAATATGAGTTATACAATATCTAATATGGGTTATTCAGTATCTGAGTTATTCAGTATCTGAGTTATCCAATATCTAATATGAGTTATTCAGTATCTAATATGAGTTATTCAGTATCTGAGTTATCCAGTATCTGAGTTATCCAATATCTAATATAAGTTATCCAGTATCTGAGTTATCCAATATCTAATATGAGTTATTCAGTATCTAATATGAGTTATTCAGTATTTGAGTTATCCAGTATATAATATAAGTTATCCAGTTTCTGAGGTATCCAGTATCTAATATGAGTTATTCAGTATATGAGTTATCCAGTTTCTGAGGTATCCAGTATCTAATATGAGTTATTCAGTATCTAATATGAGTTATTCAGTATTTGAGTTATCCAGTATATAATATGAGTTATCCAGTTTCTGAGGTATCCAGTATCTAATATGAGTTATTCAGTATCTGAGTTATCCAGTATCTGAGTTATCCAGTATATAATATGAGTTATCCAGTATCTGAGTTATCCAATATCTAAAATGAGTTATACAGCATCTCAGTTATCCAATATCTAATGTGAGTTATTCAGTATGTGAGTTATTCAGTATCTCAGTTATCCAATATCTAATGTGAGTTATTCAGTATCTAATATGAGTTATTCAGTATCTAATATGAGTTATTCAGTATCTAATATGAGTTATTCGTTATCTAATATGAGTTATTTGGTACCTAATATGAGTTATTCAGTATCTAATATGAGTTATCCAATATCTAATATGAGTTATCCAGTATATAATATGAGTTATCCAATATCTAATATGAGTTATCCAATATCTAATATGAGTTATCCAGTATATAATATGAGTTATCCAATATCTAATATGAGTTATCCAATATCTAATATGACTTATTCAGTATGTGAGTTATTCAGTATCTAATGAGTTATTCAGTATCTGAGTTATCCAGTATCTAATGTGAGTTATCCAATATGTAATATGAGTTATCCAATATCTAATATGAGTTATTTAGTATCTAATATGAGTTATTCAGTATCTAAGTTATCCAGTATACAATATGAGTAATCCAGTATCTGTGTTATCCAATATCTAATATGAGTTATTCAGTATCTAATATGAGTTATCCAATATCTAATATGAGTTATCCAGTATCTAATATGAGTTATCCAATATCTAATATGAGTTATCCAATATCTAATATGGGTTATTTAGTATCTAATATGAGTTATCCCATATCCAATAAGATTTATCCAGTATCTGAGTTATCCAGTATCTGATATGTGTTATTCATTATCTAATATGAGTTTTAATGTATTCAGTATATAATATGAATTTTCCAGTATCTAATTTTTCAGTATCTACTATGAGTTAATTAGTATATATATTAATAACTGGCCAGCAGAGTAATAGAACAGGCCTCATCCAAGAGTGACCTGCCAACATGTGTGTTGACGTGGGGTAAAACTCACCTATACACTTGATTACAGTGCTGTTATTAGCTCTCACGCTAGCACAATGGCTGGCTGAAATAATATAAAAGAATGAATGGTGGAAAAATAATGTCTCGCCCCGGCTTAGACGAACAATGCCGTGTTAGTTTCCCTGCCTGGGGCCTGACGAGAGCACCGTTTTCATATTTAGACACAAAGGCCTCATCAAATCTTACCAGCTCTACTATGCTGCCTCAGTCCCCTCATAGAATTGTTTTCAGCCTTAAAGAAAAAAAAGAAGAAGCGACAAACACGGCAGTTCACGAGGGACTCACGCCAGGCGCCTGCAACAGAGTATCAAAAAGTCGAAGTCTCGTCGCACCGTGCCAAGGGGCTGATGGGATATCTCCAGGGAGCCATTAGCGTTTTCGATCAGGGATGTGGCTCGGGGGAGCCAGCACCAGTCACCAGAGAGAGAGGGAGAGAGAGAAATCCCTCACAACACACTAACAACACCTGTCACCCCCGCACCTAATGAGGGACACAATTAGCAATTAGCGGAGCGATCTGTCAGCAGTGATACCTGGGTCCCTGTGCTCACCCTGGCCCAACTGGGACCCCGCACCGCTCTTAATCAGCGATGAAACACGCCCACGCCGTTACCCTCCAAAGTCCCAGCTCATCAAAACCGGAGGACAGGCCCTGGATGTGACCGAGACGCCCATGCTACAATGTATATTAACTACCGGACGCGTCATAATGCAGGTCACCGCAGATTTAGGGCAGACGCCGTATTGGTGTGTTGTTGGAAAGAAAGGGCCTAGTAACCTTTAGATGCTTTAGGCATCTTGGGATTATCGGAAACTTATCCGGTCACGGAAAAGTCAAGTGTTAATAGAGCGTAGGCTAAGAGAAAGAAGTAGTACTGTGGAAAGACATTAGTAGCTGATAATAATGGAGGGGTAAGTTTAACACACTGTTACAGCTGGTCAGCAGAGGGGCTAGTAATAGAACAGGCCCTATTCAAGAGTGACCTGCCTACACGTGGATCGAGGTGGGTTAAAACGCACCTGTACACACAATGTACAGTGTTCTTATTAGCCCTGATGCTAGCACAATGGCTGGCTGGCATAATATAAAAGCATGAAAAGTAACACCATATTGGTGTCAGGGATGCACTGATCCATCTTTTTCTGTTCCGATACAGATACCGATACATAAACCTTTGGTATAGGCCGATACCCGATATCAATCCGATACCGTTGTTAAATTTATAAATCTTAAAGCTTGACTTACTGGATTGACTTACTTATTACTTTACTAACTTTATAAAACAGACGATAACAAATGAACACAGATATAAATGAACCCAATTTCTGTTTATTGGTCACTAAAATTAATAACTGTGCTGGACCTCGGCACAGTGTCGTCTGCGTTCAGGACTTTTATTCCAAAAATTTGAAGTCTTTGAGACGAAAGAGGAGCTAGCAGCTCTTCCCTTCTCAGACGAGCTGGATTACTTGCTGAGAGATGATGACGGGTCGAGGGCACCACTCTTGCTGTGCTATAATAAGTACATTACATCTGTAGGTTACTCTGATCCTGAGTTATGAAGCCTTGAATACCGGCGGTGCAGGAATTGGGTTCTGTGAATGGAACGGTCTCATGGATGAGACTAATAATCTGATACCCGATCCAGCTAATTTTGTTAGTATCAGGACCGATATCTCATCCTACCAACTGTAGTCCATCATGATCACTAGCAGGTAGTTAAGACGCTCTGGTCTTGGCGATTAGTTAAAGCCTACTGTAACCCATTCTGTCTCAGAAAAAAGTCAGTGCAAAGTCCAGTGCCAATGATGAGTGTATAAAAACCTTTGACCACAACTGCCAAAGCTGATAAACCAGCACAATTATACATATTTTATGGGGTGGAGAGTAGTAAGGTCACCTGATGATAGAAATCGCATAAAAACAAAGTGGCTGTTACTGGAAATTCCACCATGCCATCACAACATACTTCTAATCAGGCTCCTAATAATTCATGCAATACCCAGAAATACCAAATACCTGCCTGGTAAAGTGTGCACTCCCCACATACACCTGCATAATACTAATTACAACTGTAACATTTAGAGACAATTTCAAGGAAGTAAATTTTTTAGGATATTAATATTTAAGGATAGTTTTTATCTCAAAAACAATGTTTATATAATTATTAGATCAAGATGCATACAGTCACATTAGCAAAGCTATGGGCAGTTTCAATTTACACTGAATGTGGATGGATAAAAACTGCTTTGTACGATGAAATGAAAGACAATGGGCCTTATTCAGTTTACAGTTCTGCTTTTATAATGACGGATCACGTCCTCGTAAACTGAACAAATCCCAAATAAGAAAACATTAGTGAACGTCAGAATCACCTTAAAGGCTGTATACGGTTGGGGAATAAGACCTATTTTGGAAATGTAACTGAAAGAAAGTCATCAATATTAATGATACTCTAGCCAAAAAGTACAATTTCTCCAAACCAATGCTTTAGAACAGCACAATTACTACAATTACTCGAGTATTTCACACATTTGGACACATAACAATGCTTCTCTGGCTGTAAGTCGTCTGGTAAACCCAGCCCACCTACAGTCAGGGCCTGCATCCCAATCACATTGGTGTGTCAGAGCTCAGGCCTGCACCACACACACACCTCCAGCATAGCAAAAAATGTATCAGCCGGCGAGGTCAGCGGGGAATTGAAGTGTTAAATCCAATTTTGAATTTGTCTCTCTCGCCGGCGCGGGGTGTACAGGAGAAGCCGCCATATGCCAGGGTCCCCGACTCCAGCAGATGAATATGGATGAGCTCCAGCGACTCTCGCACGTTCCTGACTGGGAATACACACCGGGCCTCGCTCGGAGTTCAGCGCAGGATGGAGGACACAGGCTGGTGCCGTAGCAGTGTGATGATCATAGTCACAAAAACCGATCCTAGATCAGCAGTCCTTCCCTCCGATCGTTGAGAGTGTCTGTCCAGGTGCCGTCCAGGTGTGGCCTAGAATTCGTCAGTATGAATTAGTGTCATTATTAAGATGGGTGTCGCATTCAGGGGGACCCTAACTTGAGCTATTGACCTGTGGTTGTTAGTTAGAATGTCAGCTGCCCACTGGCTTCTATGATCAGCCTTGTATTCCTTTAAACTGTGAACACAGTACACTTTATGGACAGAAGTATTGGGACACCTTTTGGTTTGGGACATTTTTTCCAAAATCTAGGGTATTAAAAAAAGAGTGTATGCTGCTTTTGGTGGAGTAACTGTCTCTACTGTCCAGGGAAAAGGTTTTCTACTAGATTTTGGAGGAGCAATGCTGTGAGGGTTTGATTGAATTCAACGACCAGAGCGTTAATGAAGTCAGGATCTCACCATCCCCAACTGCCCAACTCATCCCAAAAGTATTGGATGGAGCACCACCATCATTTCAGAGAGCACAGTTATTTCACTGCTCCACAGCTCAATGCTGGGGGGCTTTATACCCCTCTAGCCCACGCCTGGCATTAGGCAGCATGGTGCCAATAGGTTCATGTTTATCTGCTCCAGAGAGTCCTATTCTATTGGCAGTACTTCTGTACAGGGACTAGATCAGCTGTGTGTTTGTGCATTTGTACAATTGTGTGAGCAACGGGTAGCTGAATGCATTTATTAGAAGGGGTGTCCACAAATGTTTGAACAAGTGTAAGACTCCAGTGTGGTGGGGGTGCGAGTTTGAGTCGTTAAGGCCTACAAAGGTCAGGGGCTCCCGAGTGGTGCAGCGATTCACCGATGGTAAGAGCCACCAGCAGGCTTCCAGCCTTGCCACTAGTGGTTCCAACAGTGGCCTGCTATCCTCTTGCTATCTGAATGTATGCCAATGTATGTTTTCTGTCCTTCAGATTGAGGCTTGTTCTTTGTAGCCATATCCAACCTGCAAAGGTGTGAAAAGTGGGGTTTAAAAGACTTCTATAGAAGCTGAAGAATCAACTGAAGCTTTTTACTCCAGTAAAAGTGTAAAAGTACTGGTTTCAGAACGACTTCAAGTAGAAAAGTAAAAGTAATGGAAGGAAAACAAAGGCCTGAAGCTTAGGCCGCGCCACAGGGGTCTATAGCGCACTACCCCCCCCCCCAAAAAAAAACACAATTTTCTAAAGGCCATAATGAGGAGAATGTTGTATATTAATATTAATATCTCATATTATAATGTTCTATTAAAATGTTGATGTTAAAAATGTTGGGCTGCACTAGGCTCCTGTTTCAGCTGCAGATCTGCCCATTGAAAATGAAGCATTTCAGTAATATCAGCTCTATTAAAGGAGCGTCTCTGTGCTCTACTGAGCATTAACATGAGCTTCATGGAGGAAAATATGAGGAGTCGTTGTCTAGAAGTTTTGTAAAGCTGCAGAAAGTCAGACTTCAGAGGCGTGTGATAAATAAGCTTTATTGGAATGTAAATGTGGGGCTCAGTCGGGACGTTTCACTGCAGCTCTCTTGAGTCTCTGCCACGGACACAGTCTTCATACTAGACTACAGACGTCTGCTGTGAGCTTGCTGGAGAGTGACGGGACGTGTGCAGGTGTGATGGATCGCTTACAAACCAATAGGGAGTCAGAATGGAGTCTGTTTATACTTCTCATCCAACCACGATCAGACTCACACTTTCTGGATTTACCTGGATAGGGTTTATATTTTTTAGGAGTAATAGGAGGAACGAGGCTGTTTTTAAAATGTAAGGAGGAGAAGGTTCAGATAATTGGGTGAAAATGTGAGAAGTAGAAGTAAAAAGTCTGAAAAATAAATAATTACTGCAGCAAAGTTTAGATAACCAACATTTCTACTTAAGTAAAGTAAGTAAGTATTTGTACTTCGTTATTAAGCTAAAGAGAGGCTTATTACCTTAGCTGGCACTGTGTCATTTATAGCAGCAGACTAAGCACTTCCCATCGTTCATTACGTTCATGCTTATTGCACATATCAATTATTGCAAATTTGACACTGATATGACTGACGTGGAAATGTGTGTAGGTGTCAGAAATCCATCGTAAATTGTGGTTTCACAGAATTGAATTTCCAGTCTGAACTATTTATATAGCTTATTTCTTTACTCCATATCCCTACTTCCTTCACACCACATAAACCACTTAAACTCATTGGCCATTTTATCAGAAACACCTACCAAACTGGCTCGCTTTGTAGGTTCACAATTACAGGCTTGTTGGTAGCACAGTGTACGTTTAAGAGCACGTATATACTTTTAGTGCAAACTTAGCCCACAAGTTTTTAATTTTTCTAGATGACCTGAATCTATGTAGGGTCAAAACTATCCATACAGTTCAAAATTATACGTACACCCACTAATATTAATAATTCAGTAATGCAGAAAGTTTTTAAATGTCTTCTAACTCAAAGAGACCAAAGCCTCTTAACTTCCTTTTAGTGATCATGATGGACTACAGCTGGTAGCTTCTCTGAACCCACATTAAAAGGGACTGTTTGACAGGTCTCATTGGATTGACCAACATGCAGTACCATGGATGATTGTAGATTTACACAATAGTCAGGAAAGACTCTTGGAGACTCTAAAACTTCTAAACAATTGCAGATTCCAAGAGAATCAGGTAGGTGTAGCCACAAGGTCCTCTGTCTAATCGTAGGCTTTTATAGGCCTAAAGAAAAAGCCCCCTGACTTTTGTAGGCCCTAAAGTGTCAAACTCGCATCCCCACCACACTGGAGTCTTGTCCAACTGGCTCAACTGACCAAAACCTCAGCTGAGAGGATACTGGAACAAGCCCAAAACCACCATGGCACGGACCTTCTATTAAACTGGAAGCTGCTGGAACACCAGCGTCACTGCCTCAGTGTCAAGTGACATCATGCACTAACAGGGCTGCCCCTATCGATTTCAGAACCCCCCCCCAAAATGTAAGTGGTCCAGCTGTCTGTGTCTGGATGGAATCTCAGGTCATGCTACCTACCATCAGCAGCTGGAGCCAGAGAGAGCACAATTGCTTTGCTAGCTGATGCATCAGAGCTGGGTACCCGGCACTGAGCGTGTTGGTTGTCCGGTGTCGTTGTATCAGTAGCAGTTGGAAAAAGGTGGTGGCTGGTTGCGCATGTGTCAGTCTTCACCCTCCCAGTGTCTGGAACATTCGATGTGATAGGGGGAGAGTGTTACTGAGGGGGTTGGGTAATTGGCTAAAATCTAAAATTTGGGAGGAAAATGAGGTAATAATTCTATAAAAAAAAAGGTCGACCAATAGGAGGACAGTAACCACATATGTAACCATGGTGAAGAGAAAGCGAGATGCTGGTGCTGCAGCTTTTAAGAGGAACTACATGAAAACCCCCAATTTTTTCGTTCCAAAAAACCCGCAGTGTGGCTGGAAGCTACGTTTATTGAACGTTATTGACAGTACCTCAAGTGCTATTTGACGAATGGACAGCCCATACTGTCCTCTTTGTGACCTTGTCATTTTTTCTTTTCTGGACACAAAACCTCCAGCATCACACACAGCACCTCTGGAGCCCTGACTGACAGTTCCTCTGCCCTCCTCCCAGACAACCTATTGTGTAGACTGAGCTCGGCATTACTTCTTCACTCCACCAGATGTTCAACATGGAGATTCTGGTCCGTGTTGGCATGATTTTTTAGGGGCGCATTCCCCGAATCAGCTGTGACTTCTCATAAGGCCGAGGCCTGGTCGTAAAGAAGCTAACCAGGGTTGGCTTTGCTAATCCCTCCAATACAAAGGCTGCAGAACGGCAGCAGAGGTGCAGCTCCGTCCTTGATGTGTCTGAAACTCCGGGTGTCAGCTGCTGCCCCCCAGGGTGTGAACTGCATTAGTGGGAGAATGCGCACACACTCGAGACGTGAGCGAAGAACATACGAGGAGCGTACTGTAGCCTGCAGGTGCACTGCAACATCTGGTGGAGATGAGAAAAAAATGAATACGCCTGACATTCTTCAAATGACAAGTTTTAATTGGGCTGTGTGTGAGTGTGTGTGTGTGTGTGTGTGTGAGTGTGTGAGTGTGTGCATGCTTTAAATGTGCTGCTAATAATGCAGTGGAGATTTTTTATACACACTGCGGCTACAGGGTGTACCGTATAGCGGATAAAAAAGCAGCATGTGTGGTTTGCTTTTTATATCATATATAAAATCAAATGTTTTTGAGGATACACCAATCAGCCATAACATTAGTACCACCTGAGTAGGTTCTTCCCGAGCTCTGAAGGTGTCTTGTGGTTTTCAGCACCAAGACGTTAGCAGCAGATCCTTCTTAAGTCCTGTAGGTTTTGAGGTGGGGCCTCCATGGGTCGCATCAGTGAGCCTTGGGTGCCCATGGACCAGGGGTCCTTTCTTGGAGCACTTTTGGTAGGTACTGAAACTAGAGGTTGATACTTGAAACACCTTACAAGACCTGCTTGATGTTTTGGAGATGTTCTGACCCAGATCACAGCATTTCAGATTCTTATGCTTGCACATTTGTTTTACAGCTTTTGACAACACATCACCTTCAAGACCTGACTGTGCACTTACTGCCTAATCTGTAGATCCTGTAGATCCCACCCTTTGACAGATGAAGCCACTGTAGATGAAGATAATCAATGGCTTTTGTCACCTGTCAGGCAGATGGATGTAAGGATGGATAGACGGTTGGAAAGACAGTTGTGTAGATAAGTAAATAGATAAGATAGGTAGATGGATACATAAGTATTTGGACAGTGACATATTGTTGTAATGTTGTCTGTAGATAATTAGATATATAGATAAAGATAACTAGAGTAAAGAGTAGTTGAAGACCACCCCCCCACAATGTCTGGTCAGGTCAAGAACAGTCTGGAGAAGGGAGGCTTATCACTGTCAAAGTCTACAATCAGGAGACACCTTTATGAATGTAAAGACAGAGAGATGCAAACCACTGGTAACACTACAGTAGAAAACATCTACAGTAGAAAACATCTAAAAAAAAGCCATCAGTTCTGGAATCAGATTCTTTGGACCAGATGAAACCAAGAAAACCATCTACCAGCCTGATGGGTAGAGAAGAGTCTGCATAGGAAAGGAAAAGTTCATGATTATAAATTACTGACAACGTTTCACTGTGTGGAACAGTTTACACACAGCTATGAAACTCTTCATGAGAACGCTCTGATACTATTGATAGCTAATCAAGTACAGGATGACCGAAACGTCCAAAAGCCCAAAAGTTAAAAATGAAACATTTCTTTAATTTCTTTTTTGTCCCAATTCTTTTGTCCATTTAGCGTTTGTGTTGTTTGCTGAATTCTTCACTTGTTTATTATAACTGAGAGCACTTTATATTTACCTTCAGACTTGAATTTGCACGTTATATTGTTTTCTTATTAATGATGAGAGGCATGTTCATCTTTTAATCAGTTGTTTTGATATCAATTTTATTATTTTAGTCATTTACTTTTCTACTGTAAATGTTATTTACTGAAAGCACCTCAAGAAAATCTGCCTTACTAACCCAATGTATCATTTCTATTATTTCTATTATTATTATTATTATTATTTATATTATTATTATTATCAGTGGCATTTGATCTGGGTCCGTGTGCACTGTGTAATCTCAGGCCGGGAGGTCACGTCTCGTTGTCGTTCTTCTTCCAGTTGGTTCTCTGTAGATGGATGGATGTGTTCAGCCCGTAGGTAGCCGGGACAAGTGTCTCTGTGACTTAGCGGAGTGAAAGCAGCAGTGATGGATCTCTCTCTGCCACTAATGAACTGCGTTTAACAATAAAATGTGTTGGGAAGCGGAACGTTTCATTTAGAAGAAGATCAATGGCAGCGACGGGGGCCTGGTCCTCACTCTCTCTCTCGACATAGCGCTAGCGGGCTTGTGTTCCGGCTGCCACGCCATCAATCATGTGCCGGAAGAACAAGCAGATCGATCAAACATGCCACTCGGGGGGGAGGAGGGGGGTAAAACAAGACATTCGTGGAAAGTAGAGAAGAGCGCGTGCGAGAGAGAGAGACAGAGAGAGAGAGAGAGAGAGAGAGAGAGAGAGAGAGAGAGAGCACAGATCTCTCACTGTGAGATTAGCTAGCTTGTGGAAGCCGCTAATCACTGGGCGTGTTACCGGGGGTCCCGGCCGCCGAGGTGGGTGGGCCGGGGAGGGGGAGCAGGCATGAAGAGCCGGAATGAGTGATGGTGAACAGGGTCAGGAAGCTTTCCATCACCTCGGCCTCCATCTGTGAGGAGACAGTTCATAATTCCAGGCATCTGCTTGTGTTTAGCGTTTAGCGAGCGTTCTCTTAGCGCTGCTGCGCTCTATCTCTGGCCCGACCCCTCTGCTCTCAGGTGCAGGATTAGCAGCCTGGAGCTTGTTCGCGTCTCATATTTACACAGTTTGCCCAAGTACCCCAATGTAGTCGATCAGCCAAGCCACGTTTGTGAAGTCTGCTACATTACTGTTGCAGGGATCGAAAGCTGGACTGAACAAATGCACCTTTGAGACCCTTGAGAGGAGGTGGTCTCCGTCTGGGCTGAGGTGGTTCAGTGAGGTTGTTGATCACAGGGTTGTTGGTTCCATACCCAGGTTTGCTAAGCTGCCACTGTCAGCCCTGCAGCCAGGCCCTTAACCCTTAAAGCATTGATGACGATCAATGTAGCACACTACTATAATTACATTACAGAGACTAATATATGGTAATGAACTCTTCTCTGATTGGCTATTCTGTATTGAAAAATCCCTACTGCCAGTAGAATAGGACTAACAGATAAGCATAATACTACATAAACATAATACCAGGCGTGGGCTAGAGGGGTTGCAGCATTGAGCTGTGGAGCAGTGGAAGACGAGCTGTGTTCTCTGGGATGATGGTGGAGCTCCATCCAATACTTTCGAGATGAGTTGGGGAGTTGAGGTGATGATGAGGTGGGGTGATGATCATCATCAAACATCCTGATCTCACTAACGCTCTTGTCTCTGAATGCAGTCAAATAGTCAGCAGAGACAGTTACTCCCACAAAAGTAGGATCAACTGCAAGCAAGAAACAACAAATGAGCTGGTGTCCCAATATTTTTGTCAATGTAGTGTAGTTTGCCCTTCAGGCACCAAACATGTCCTGGTCAATCACCTACGTTTAGATTATGTAGATCAGATTTTGGTCAAACACCTCCTGTAATCCCTCCTTCAGTTTTCTTGAAGCTGATGAGGAGACCGAACGAACGAAGGTGCTAATAGGTTCCAACGCTTCTTCAGCTCTCTGACTGAAAACGGCCTATAAGTGACAAAAGAGGGGCTGTGAGTTTCAAGACTTCCACCTTGAAAGCCTTTAACTTCCACATTCCATCGGCGATGCTCTCCGAAGTGCACGCTCGCTGATATAATTACCAGCTTCTCCGGAGATTGACAGGAGACACGACGGGCGATGGCTTATGTGTGGAGTTAGAGGGTCGGAGGCTTGATGGTTCTTCAGGATGTCTCCTCAGCTTCTTCTCGCCGTTAACCGCCAGCTCGGCTTTGCCTCGAGGGCCTTCGGTGACAATTTGAACGTGGGGAGAAATGCTGAAGAGCCCTTGCAGACATATGCTTCTGTTCAACTCACCTTCTGAAGCACCCTGAAAAGGGGGTCAAAGCCAGATGTTAGGAGGTTCTCGCATCCGGCAACTTTGCGTCACGCCTGCCAGTGGAGTATACAATCAAATGAAAATGCATTCGAGACATACCAACATCCGGCAACTTCAACTCACTTAAAGCGATGGGTTTGGTGAAAGGGCTGAAAGGGAGGGGTTTGTTTTCTGTGGAAGAGGGAACGTCCCAAGATGGGCATGTCTGGACCACCAGTGGTCAGTCATTTTCATATAATGACTGGTGGTCCAGACATGCCCATCTTGGGACGTTCCCTCTTCCACAGTCTGTTTCAGGTTAATTTGGGTGCTAAGTGTCTTTACCAAAAATCATTTTCACCTTCAGGATCATGCAAACTTCAGTTACACTGCCTGGTCAAAAGTTTGTGGACAGTTGCTCATCCAAGGTTTTTTCAAAAATGATTCTGGTCCCTGCAGACATTTGCTACAGTAACCATCCCAACTTGGCAACCTTGGCTTAAAGGCTTTTTTTTACTAGGTTGTAGAACATTGCTTTGTGGAGTTGACTGCATATAGCCACCAGGTTAGGTGCTGATGTTTGGTGACTAGTTTCGCATGGCATTGGGAAGCTCATGTGTAGCTACTCCAGAGTGTCCAGTTAATCAGTGCTTTATTAAGGGGATTATACAAAATTATACAACTTAACGCTTAAGAAAAAATGATATTCTTCCAATAAATCTTAATAATAATAATGTATATATTTTTATGAATAATAATATATATTTTTTAGTTTTTACTTAAGAAAAATGTTAAGAACAAAATAATATCTAATATAATAATATCTATTTATTTTTAAATATGTTATTAAATATGTTATTAAATGTTATTAAATATATGTTCTTAAATATTTTAACCACACACTGGTCTTATAGTGTTAAAGCCTCTAAAATGATCAGTTTAAATGGTTGGCTAATTTTACTGGATTCAAATTGGAGATTGTTCTTACAGTACTGTTTATTTCTACAGAAGGAAAATTCACTTCTAATTTCATGTTTGATGAAAAAGTTTGAAAGCTTAGTTTGATTGTTTTCCTCTACATTTTGCTCTCCAGCACACTGGTTTAACTGAATACTGGAAAATGTAGTTTAAAATGATATTTGACTTTGTTTATAAAAAGCTGTGAAATACAGCATAAAGCACCATGTTAAAACAGCCTAAATAAGACAACAATGTCAGGTGTCCTCAGAAGATCTTAAGAATCACATTTAAGAACATGATTATGAAGTATATAGAGAAGTTTGTATAGACGTCCCTGTAGTTACTGAATTATACACCTTAGTGTGTGATAAGCCTTGGAGTGTTAAGCCCTTCCAGCTTCAAGTACTGCTCGGCTCGACCCGCCATCCTTTAAGATCCACGGAAGACGAGCGTCCAGACCAGAGTCCAACGCTCGCTGTCTTCAAGCCCAGACTGAAGACCCTCCTCTTCTGAGAGTACTTAGTGTGCAGAGAGTAAAGTGTGTAGAGTGTTATGGTCTCCAGACTGACTTCTGTATTTAGTCGTATCTAAGCTTAGATCTTCTGGATTCTAGCCTCTACAAACCAGATAAGGGTATTTTTTTTGAGTGAACAGTGAAGCACTTTTGTAAAACGCTATGAAAAAGACATGCAAATGTAAGGGGTTAAGATCCTTTGTAGGTTTTTTCTTTGTAAGGAACGTTTTTGTGAATCTGACCCCCGATGTTTTTGAACATTTCGTGATGAATGGACCAATATATCCATCCGAACTACCTGGAATAAAGTCACTTCACCTTTTACAATCTTTTCACCATAACTCTGAAAATGTCATATTTAAGACTGTTCCCATGTTGGATATAAGGTTTTGCTCCAGCAGTGAATCAGGAGGACAGAAGCTTGCTTGATGTGTAAATGGTGGGGTTTGGTGTAGACACACAGGCCGGCTTCACGTGAATTCATATTTATATATAAAGGTTTTCTTTAGCCTTTGTTCGAATTCGTGGCTTAAAAAGACAAGTACTCCCAAAGTAACTAAAAGTAATCAGATTACATTAATATAGTAATCCTCTGGATTACATTACAATTACATTTGTAATTGCATATATTATTAAAGTAACCCTCCCAACCCTGCTCAGCAACCATCGCTGTGAGTTGTACTGTTTCCCACAAGCGCTAGTAGTACTCCAGGCCTACAAATTCAGTCTTCCTGTAGGTTTGCATGACAGAACACAGCCTGCATACAAGCCTGCTCACACACCACACACCACTCCACTATCACATTGATTATCACATCGCCTTCATTAGGTTATACAATTGGCCATTTTTATTATATAGGTGTCCTGACTCTAGGGAAGATAAAGCAGTTTCTTCTACAAGGAAGCATCCAGACCCTCAAATCCTGCTTTTATCATGCTGTCTGTGTCAGGACTAGTTTATGGTGTGAGTCGTCAACATAGGGGGCCTAAGATCCCTTGGCAGCTCGAGAAAAGCACAAGTGGTCTTCATCTGCCACTGTTGGGCCCCTGAGCAAGGCCCTTCACTCTCTCTCTCTGCTCTCCATGTGCCTGCATCAATGGCCGCCCACCGCTCCGGGCGTGTGGTCTCACCGTCAGTGTGTGTGTTTGACCACTATAGTGTGTGTGTGTGTTCACTGCACAGATAGGTTAAAGGCGGAGGCCTGAATCACCCTGTCTGTTACACCGCTGACTGTGTCACACTGCAGGACTGCGCTCCAAGGAAAACTGAGTCTATGTAGTACTGATAGAGGGGGCTCCGGCTCAGAGCCAAGACCAGGCCAAGAACCACTGAAATCTGGCGAACTTGGAAATATGGGAAGGTCTCTGAACACTCAGTGAACACAAATGACACTCATCTGTGTTTCTTCACCTAATGTCGCACGACAGGACAGTGTCCAGCCTTCACATTTTTCCTTGACTGCTGCCGCTGACTGGGTCACACCACAGGACTTCACTCTAAGCAGTTTCTGATGAAGCCTTCTTTGACTCGTGATCATAGTGGAACCTTTTTTGGTGCTATATAGAACCATTAACACATGGAGTGTAAACGCCACTCAGGCCTGTCTCACCTTGGATCCTCTCTACTAGCGTCACACTACAGGACTTTACATCTTTTCAGTGTAACAGGAGCCACCGCTGCAGCTGCAACAAAGTCAGCTGGTGAGATTTCACCCCTCCTAGATGTGAGTGGTATTATTATTGAACAGTGGAAGCATCCAGGACTCACAAACGAAGTGTCAGACCGTGTAAAGTTACAGAGCGGGGTCAGGGCAGAGTGCTGAGCTCAGAGCACAGTGCAGAAAAGTCTCCAACCAGAGCTCCAGAGCTGCTGCTGCTGTTAGAGCTGCAAAGCAAAGGGGGACCAGATCTATATTAATGTCTAAGGGTTTAGAATGGGATGTCAGAAAAGCTCCTGTAGGTGCAACGTGTAGGTGTCCCAATACTTTTGTCCACATAGTATGTCTCTGAAGGCCTCGACTGGTCGACTGGGAGCCCAGGATGAAGGTTAAAGAGTGACCAATTTCCCCTCTCACACCACCAGATCGAGCCGAGAATGGTTGAGATGGTCTGAAGGGGCTTCAGATGACAGGCCTTAACCCAGAGTATAGCGCCAGTGCAAAAATGAAAAAATTAAAATTGAGATGCCAACTATGCTGAGACTGATGAAGTACCTTTGGGGTAAGTGTGTAAACGGACTCCTTCCTTTTCCTTGAGCGAGTCCTTTAAACCCTGTATACAGATTATTACACGATGGAGCATTTTTCATCAGCGCAAAACTCATAATATTGTATTTACAATTAGAGCAGATATAGGGCGTTTGTTGGAGCCGCCACGGCAATATGAGCTTTATTCATTTCAGAGCTCAGTGGAGTCTGATGAGTGTTTGGAAGTGCAGGTTGTAACCAGTAGGTGGTATACTTCTCACACAGTAGAGCAAGCCGAGACCTCATTGGAAAACCACTCTCTTTGATCATAATGAAAATTTTAAACTCTTGTTCCGTCATTAAAAATAAAAACTAACATCTGTTGCAAATATATTTGGATACATTAGTGTCACCTTTGGGATTTTTACCGAATCAAAATCCTTAACGATTAACGACAGCATGAGGGCACTAAAAGACAGTGCTAGAGCTATTACGGAGATAATGGAGATCACTCTGTCTAGGCTCTGCTCTTAACAGCGGCGTTATTACGCCTGCAAACCTGCTCACACACTCCTATGCGGAGAGGGAAGATGCGCCGGGAGAGAAGGGAGCATTATTTTGCTGCTAATATGCCCGCATCCCGACCCGCAGGGATGGATGAGTTAAGAGAAAATGGTAGCGCGTTGCAGATTTCTTCATTAGGGTGTTATATTGGAGTGCCAGACTCTTTGATTAGGCCTTGGATTACCTTGGGTTAGGGCCAATGGCTTAACAGTGTGGTACCAACATCAGGGCGTTAATCAGAATCATGTTTGGTGGGAGTTGGTGGGCTTTTATGTTAAAGGAATTAAAGGAATAGTTCAGGGGAAAATCTCATTTGCACAGTCCCCCAACCTTACCTCAAATGTGGTCCATCAGTCTGAACTTCACTGGACTGGGATGCACATAAGGTGGTCTGCAGAAACCGTTCTTCTGCACTGTGAAATTGACTCTTACCTTTTGAATTCTTAGGATTTCCCGAACATGGGAGCTGATGTTTCCCTCGTTATTACATTTACTGTGGTAAAAGCATGGTAAAACATTAATATGCCTCTTATTATTATTATATGTATATTGATATGGCTGCAGTCCAATGAAAACCTTGTATCTGTATTTTGGTCTGTTTTTAGTTTTCTCCATGGTTCGAATCCTGTAGCTGTTTCTGTACACTGTGTAAATAATTCTGGACGAATGGACCAATAGAAATGCTCTAACTGACTTGGAATAAGCTCTTATTTTACACTGACTTCCATTCAAAGTTAAGATCATTTTTGCCTTCTCCTGTGAAGTCACCATTTTGGAAATACATTCGTTTCAATGGACAATATATATATATATATATATTAGATTAATGTAAAATATATATAAAACCTCAATCTGGCAGTTGTTCTTTATATTGTGTCCAAATGACATTATGAACAATAATAATAATAATAATAATACATATATACATTTTATATATAGGCGCTTTTGACTCTCAAGGTCACTGTACATAAAAGAATAAAATCAAAGCAAAAAAAAAAACACAAACATAAAAACAAACAATAAATAATAAAATAAAATAAAAACAGAGAATAATAATCAATAGAAATTCTCCAAAATAACTTGTACAATGCACAATCCATTGAAAGTATTTTTCCCCTCTCCTGTACAATCACATATAAATACCCATAAAACATATAACATTTTTAATTTTCCTTTAAATATTCTTATTTATACGTTATTGATAATGACAAATATATGTTTTACTGTGTTTGTGTCTTTCAACATTTACCCCTGAAAGTTAAGTAAAATTGTCTTTATTTAAGTCACTTTGAAACAACAACCCTGGTATCAAACTTATCAATGGAAATTACATACTAAAGCTCAACAATATTATTTAGTTATTATTAACTGTCAGCAGAGAAACCTTGTAAAAACACTGTTTGCATTGATTAAACCCCTGACCATGGCACCACCTCTGAAAAGAGACTGGGACAATTGCATCTCATCATAGTTCTGTATTATGAGGAAGCAGGAGGATATTTTTACAATCTGTTACTGGATTAATTGACTCTAACACCTGTAGACTGGCGTCTGTTACCTGTACATTACCATCATCAAACATCATATTTTTATAAGTTGTATTTTTAATGGCTACCTTTAATTCAAGCTTTTATATATCCACATTTTATAGGTTAAATCCTCTCAGTGAGACAGATCGGTAATGAAAAGGCAGATATCATAAGGTTTATAGGTTCATAATCTAAAAATTATTTAAAAAACTCAAGTATATTTCTCTACACCTCTCAATACTGATAAACATGTTACAAATACTTTTAGAGAACTTAGTAGAAACAGGTGTCTGACTTTTTACATAGAATTACATGTTTGATAAATAATTTCAGACAAGATTCAGTTAAAATTTAACAGTAATTAATGTAATAATATTTCTGCTATTACATTTTACCTGATATTCAAATTGTACCACCCAGCTGTTAGTCAGAAGACTGCAGCACATAGGTAATGTGCATATTAGGCTTGACCTCAGTTAATGACCCTCAGAACAGACCAGGCAGAGGGAAACTTTTATGTATTTTATAATTCATACAACACTGTATGTCTTCTATTTTGCTAATTTACCCAGGAAGATGCTATGGTGTTGCTTGGTGGTTGCTATGGCATCACAAGTGATTGCTATATTATCACAAGGGATTTCTATAATGTTGCAATGCTATCACCTGGTGGATGCTATAGTTTTGCTAGGTGGTTGCTATGATGTTGTTAAGGGGTTGCTCTGGTATCACAAGTGGTTTCTATGCTATACCCAGGGGGATGCTATGGTGTTGCTTGGTGGTTGCTATGGCATCACAAGTGATTGCTATATTATCACAAGGGATTGCTATAATGTTGCAATGCTATCACCTGGTGGATGCTATAGTTTTGCTAGGTGGTTGCTATGATGTTGTTAAGGGGTTGCTCTGGTATCACAAGTGGTTTCTATGCTATACCCAGGGGGATGCTATGGTGTTGCTTGATGGGTTGCTGTGGTATCACAAGTGGATGCTATGATGTTGCTATGCTATATCCAGGTGGTTGCTATGGATTTACCAGGTGGTTGCTATGATGTTAAAAGGTTGCTGTGGTATCACGTGTGAATGCTATGATGTTGATTATGCTATGCCTAGGTGGTTGCTATGGTGTTGCTAGGTGGTTGCTATGGTGTTGCTAGGGACTAGATGCTTGGTAGATACTTAAGAGCAAGGGATGGCTGGTGGCACTATGTGATGATGGGAAATTGAGTCCAAATTGAAATAAATATTCAACCCCACAGCAGCTGTTTAGACGGCCGCTTTAAGTCGAGGCGACTTTTCAATTCCTTCCACTCTGATGAAGAAATCACAGTCCAGAAGTTACGGCTCAAACTTCAAAAACAAAAACCTGACGCCACTCTTCAGGCCTAAAATCAATCATGGCGGGAAAATAAGCAATTACGCTACCTACTGGGCAGCCGCCCCTCCACCCCAAGCGAAAACTCCTTGGCTTTGAAGCAGGGCTAATTTATTAGCGATAAGCATCTCAATGACAGCCTAAATGGCGAAAACGTCCATGTCACCCAGCTGGCTGTCTCCGCGGTAACGGGCACCCGAGAGGAGCACTCAGGTCACTCATGTCTTTCCAGTTATCATTAAGCGCCATTGATTTAATGAATACATCATTTACGAGCGCTTGGACCTTCATGGCCCACTGCTTCATTAAGTGCAAAGCAAAACTAATACAGGGAGCAACCTCGAGCTCACCTCCAGAGACGGAGCATCCGCAGGCCTCGCAGGAGACCAGCCCAGGGCCCCCCCGCCCCCACTCCTCCAATTCTCATTTACTCCCAGCTAATCCACCCCTCCTATTCCTGTCTTGCTGTCTGTATCTCAGTGCAGGGTTTCCAGCAGGGGGAGTGGATTTAAGCACCGGAGCAATAACTAACTCTCATAAGTGGGTGGTGCTGTACAGCGGGGCTATATATACATTTCACTTATGTAAGATAATGCCTCTATTATAATGGGTGGAAGTCTTTTTTCCCCTCTATCACTTCCACACATTCAGCGTGATGATATTTAAGGGGAATTTCACCAAATTTTCAAAATTCAGTGGCAGAGGGAAATGGTTCACCGTAGGGAAACTTATCACCTCTTGGATTCCTTTACAGTGGAGGTGATATATAGCCACTATAGGCTTAAAATCGTCCCGGGCTGCCAGCAGCAACGTACCAGCCATCACTATTTCATATAGTTTCATACAGGCGTTAAAATGCTTCAGCCGTCTGGTTCCACTTACCACCTCTGTAAACAGAGAGGTCTGACTCAATAATTTTATCTAATTATTTATTTTTAATTAAAAATAAAAATAATTGTTAATTGTTTACATCTTAAGCATTTAATTATGCAATAAGAAAAAGAACATAGACTTTCCCTTTAAGAAGGTGCCCACAATGTCACATAATTGGGCCCACCTTGAAGTTCCTCAAGGGTTCCTGTAACTGCTTCTCATTCATTAGTGTGTCAGTCATTCTTAACACATCTAAAATATAAATAATACACTATATTAAATATATATATACAGTGGCATCCATCAGGAAGTGGAAGCAAGAAGAATCTGAGACACTTTCACAAGAACCAAACTGTGATGTCTAGACAACTGGGTCAGAACATCTCCAGAACATCAGGCAGGTCTTGTGGGCCTTTCTGGTATGCAGTGGTCAGTACTTAATCAAAAAAGGCCCCAAGAAAGGACAACCAGTGGAAAGGCAACAGGGTCATGGGTGCCCAAGGCTCATTGATGCAATCCATGGAGGCCCCACCTCACATCCTACAGGAGTTGAGAAGGATTTGCTGCTAACGTCTTGGTACCAGGTACCACAGGACACCTTCAGAGGTCTTGTGAAGTCCATCCCTCGAAGGCTCAGATCTGTTGTGGCAGCACAAGAGGGACCTACTCAATGTTCTGTTCATCATGGGATTCTGCCTTATTATGATAAACAGTGAAAAACAATATAAATGGAGATACAAGTTTTTTTCTTCGTATAGTATTTAAGCCACACCCATTTGATGCAGATGTTGCATTTCAACCCCACCAAATACATTATATAAGAAACTACTGCATCCTGACTCATGCTATTTCAGTGTTTTGCACTATTCGTACTGAGAGCAAACTTAGAGCTGTGTGTGTGTAAGAGAGAGAGTGTGTGTGTGTGTGTGTGTGTGCTTGAATGTGTGTACGTTCTGGAATGGAATCTCCATCCATGTCCCCTGGTCTCCCCCCAACTGCTAATCTGGTTACTGCCAGTGCTGCCCCCACTCTGGGCTTCCGGCTCTGCCAAAGCGGCCCACCACCCATCTCCCCTTCCCTGGAGTGGAGGGGGGAGGGGGGGTAGCTGCTCGGGCCTGGGCTAATTCCCTTCTCTGCGGGGAAACAATTAACGCCTCCGCTCTCAGCTTTATGGTCAGAGAAGCAGCTGCTTCGCCTCCTTCTCCGGGCACATTAGTGCAGGAGGAAGGGCGAGGGGAAAGGAAGAGCAGGCCAGTGCCCGCTTACTCTACTACTCTAAACGCAGCCTGCCAGCGTGCAGCGGCCGGACCAGACGACCTGGCCCGATGGGCTCCGGTGCGTTCATAAAGAAGTTGTATACACGCGGGGGGGCATGAGTAACGGCGACAGACCCGAAGACGCCAGCAAAACTAGCGCTTATAAAATGAGTACAGCTTGGCCCACCTCTTTATTGTTAGCCTAAGAGATTTATGCTAGCGGCCTCCGGATCATGAATTGGAAATGTGGGCCCTATAATGCAAACTTCACTGCTGAAAAAAAGGAAAGGGGGGAAAACGATGCAAGAAAAGTGCACCATGTGCGCTAATTGGAACCTAGCAAGTGCTAGCCGCTAATCCGCATCTTTATTGCTGTTGATTTATGATTAGCTAAGCAAACACAGAGCCTGACCATGAGGAAGAAAGGCAAATAAAGAGGATGTGATCCAGCTTGATCGGGTGTATCTGCGAATCGGAGGAGTAATTAACGAGAAGAAACACTCAGAGCGAGGGTTAAAGGCTATGCTAATGCATTGGTTAAGGAGAACACTGCCAGCGGGAGGAGCTCGGAAAGTCCTTGTGTTGTTGATGATGGAGAGCGGTGGCCTCATTTAGCTACCTGTGCACCCGGCCCCACCCTGAGCTGCTGCTGCTGCTGCAAGGTCCCTGTGACGGAGGAGTCATTCATTAATTATCCCTGCTATTTTTTCACAGGACAACAGTAAACAACGGCAGCAGAATGAGGCTGCTGCTAGCAAGGAGGAGGTGTGTGTGTGTGTGTGTGTGTATAAAGGGAAAGAGAGAGAGAGAGAGAGAGAGCGAGAGACATTATCATATGGCATAAAATTAGGCACTGTTGTGGATGTAGTGCAGAAATCACCACCAACCTGAACTATGAGAGCTAGGCCTTCCGTACAGGTCATAGCATGTCCGAACACCTCCAAGCTAACAGCACCACACTGGGACAATTTCTGGACACTATAGATCAAACATAGACATCTTAATCTTGTACCAGACATACTGTACATGGACAAAAGTATTTGGACACCTGCTCATTCATTGCTTCTTCTGAAAATCAAGGGTATTAAAAAGAGGTGATCCTGCTTTTGTTGGAGTGACTGTCTCTACTGTCCAGGGAAGAAGGTTTTCTACTAAATTTTGGAGGAGCATGACTGCATGACCTTCCTAAACGCTTCCACTGTTCAATAATAACACCACTCACAGCTGATGGAGGAAGATCTAGGAGGGAGGAAATTTCTCCAGCTGACTTGTTGTTGTTGGTGCAGCAGCGGTGTCTCCTATTACATACAGAACCACGCTGGAGTTCAGTGAGCTCTTCAGAACCTCCCAGTCTTTCACTAATGTGTGTAAGAAAGGCAGACTGCAGGGCTAGGGCCTTGACTTTGTACACCTGTGGCAATGGGACTGAATGAAACACCTGAATTCAGTGATTAAGAGGTGTGTCCCAATACTTTTGTCCAAATCGTGTACCTTCGAAGAAACTGATTTACTGATTGTATGTCCACCTAAATCTGCACATATTGAGAAACACCTAGATGTCTGTGCATGTTGTGTTTGTGTCTTGACCATGGCTATGCAGAGTACAGACTTTACACTCATCCAGTCGCGAGTGGTTTTAGCAGCAAGCTAAAAGCTAAAACTCAGTAACATAATGGGTGCTATTTAGCTACAGCTGTATGCCAGAGTTGTCAAATTAAAATAGTAACTATTAAAACCATGGGCTAATCTAAGAAGCTTGCTGAGTATCTGAAAAGGAAGCAAACTGATGCCTAATTAACAATCTCAAGGTGCTTCCAGCTTATGATTCCCACTCTCTGAAATTACATTAAGTAATGAGGAAGTTAAGAGGAACTGTGGAGGTCAAGAAAAGACATGGAAGATCAAGAAAACTCTCAAATAGAGCTGCTCATACAATAAGATCTCATCAAACTGCACATACAGGTCTAAAAGTATACATATTTAACCATTTACATTACACCTCCTGTCCATTATCTGCCATGTACTTGAAGAAGACCTGTCAAAACAGTGTTGCTACAGCTGCATTCATGCTGATTTTCTTCATTATGGAAAAGGAATTAATGGACGAAAACTCCTGCATCCAGAATTAGGTTTTGGTGTAGCAAGCTAAGCAAAAGTTTAGGTTAAGTTTAGGTTTGGGTAGAGATGTAGATTAGGTTAGGTTTAGGTTAAGTTAAGGTTAGAATTAGGTTTAGGTGTGTTAGGGTAAGTTTGAGTTGAGGTGTGGGTTAGATTAGGTTTCGGTGTAGTAGGTTAAGTTTATGTTTAGGTTAATGTGTAGGTTAGGTTTAGGTTAAGTTAAGGTTAGAGTAAGGTTTGGGTGTAGTAAATTAAATGTTGGCTGATGTGTAGGTCATGTTAAGTTTAGATTAGGTCATGGTTAAAATGAGTTTCATGTGTAAGCTGAGGTGTAGGTTAGGTTAAGTTTAGGTTGGGTTAAGGTAGGAATTAGGTTATGGTTTAGTAGGTTACGTTTAGGTGTAGGTTGAGGTGTATGTCATGTTATGTTTAGATTAGGTTATGGTTAGATTTAGGTTTAGGTGTAGTAGGTTATGTTTAGGTGTAGTAGGTTATGTTTAGGTGTAGTGGGTTAAATGTATGTTGATGTGTAGGTTAGGTTAAGTTTAGTTTAAGTTAAGATTAGAATTAGGTTTAGGTGTAGTGGGTTAGGTTTAGGTTGAGGTATAGGTTAGGTTTTGGTGTAGGTTAGGTTAGGTTTAAACTAGGTTAAGGTTAGAATGAGGTTTAGGTGTAGTAAATTAAGTTGAGTTTGAAGTGTGGGTTAGGTTAGGTTTAGGCTAGGTCAATGTTAGAAGTAGGTTTAGGTGTAGGTTAGGTTTAGGTGTAGGTTAGGTAGTAGGTTAGGTTTAGGTGTAGGTTATGTTTAGGTTTAGGTGTCGTAGATTAAGTTTAGGTCTAAGTGTAGGTGAGGTTAGGTTTAGGTCTAAGTGTAGGTTAGAAGTAGGTTTGGGTGTAGTGGGTTATGTTTAGGTTTAGGTGTAGTGAGTTATGTTTGGGTTTAGGTGTAGTGAATTAGGTTTAGGTTTAGGTGTAGTGGGCTATGTTTAGGTTTAGGTGTAGTGAGTTATGTTTGGGTTTAGGTGTAGTGGGTTATGTTTAGCTTTAGGTGTAGTGGGCTATGTTTAGGTTTAGGTGTAGTGGGTTATGTGTGGGGTTAGGTGTAGTGGGTTATGTTTGGGTTTAGGTGTAGTGGGTTATGTGTGGGGTTAGGTGTAGTGGGTTATGTTTAGGTTTAGGTGTAGTGGGTTATGTTTAGGTTTAGGTGTAGTGGGTTATGTTTGGGTTTAGGTGTAGTGAGTTATGTTTGGGTTTAGGTGTAGTGGGTTATGTTTAGCTTTAGGTGTAGTGGGCTATGTTTAGGTTTAGGTGTAGTGGGTTATGTGTGGGGTTAGGTGTAGTGGGTTATGTTTGGGTTTAGGTGTAGTGGGTTATGTTTAGGTTTAGGTGTAGTGGGTTATGTTTGGGTTTAGGTGTAGTGGTCTATGTTTAGGTGTAGTGGGCTATGTTTAGGTTTAGATGTAGTGGGTTATGTTTAAGTTTAGGTGTAGTAGGTTATGTTTAGGTTTAGGTGTAGTGGGCTATGTTTAGGTTTAGGTGTAGTGGGTTATGTTTGGGTTTAGGTGTAGTGGTCTATGTTTAGGTTTAGATGTAGTGGGTTATGTTTGGGTTTAGGTGTAGTGGTCTATGTTTAGGTTTAGATGTAGTGGGTTATGTTTAAGTTTAGGTGTAGTAGGTTATATTTAGGTTTAGATGTAGTGGGCTATGTTTAGGTTTAGGTGTAGTGGATTAGGTTTAGATTTAGGTGTAGTGGGTTATGTTTATGTTTAGGTGTAGTGGGTTATGTTTGGGTTTAGGTGTAGTGGGTTAGGTTTATGTTTAGATGTAGTGGGTTATGTTTGGGTTTAGGTGTAGTGGGTTAGGTTTAGGTTTAGATGTAGTGGGCTATGTTTAGGTTTAGGTGTAGTGGATTAGGTTTACGTTGAAGTGTAGGTTGGGTTAAGTTTAGTTTAAGTTAAGATTAGGTTGTGTAGGTTAAGCTAATATAGCTCATCATAACCAAAGTCAGAAATACGCAAATCTAAATGCACATAATAAAACGGGGTGAAGGGAGGCATTGGGTGATGTAGGGAAGAAGGAAAGCCAGTATTTCTCTGCCCTGTCTCTGGTGAGAGAGCCTGAGTGAAAGAGAGAGAGAGAGAGAGAGAGAGAGAGAGTATGACACAATGAGGATAAGAGGTGTTTCTCTTGTCCTCTGTGTGTTTAGATGTAGTGGGTTATGTTTAGGTTTAGATGTAGTGGGTTATGTTTAGGTTTAGATGTAATGGGTTATGTTTGGGTTTAGGTGTAGTGGGTTATGTTTAGGTTTAGGTGTAGTGGGTTATGTCTAGGTTTAGGTGTAGTGGGTTATGTTTAGGTTTAGGTGTAGTGGACTATGTTTAGGTTTAGGTGTAGTGGGCTATGTTTAGGTTTAGGTGTAGTGAGTTATGTTTGGGTTTAGGTGTAGTGGGTTATGTTTAGGTTTAGGTGTAGTGGGTTATGTTTGGGTTTAGGTGTAGTGGGTTATGTTTGGGTTTAGGTGTAGTGGGCTATGTTTAGGTTTAGGTGTAGTGGGTTATGTTTGGGTTTAGGTGTAGTGGGTCATGTTTAGGTTTAGATGTAGTGGGTTATGTTTGGGTTTAGGTGTAGTGGGTTATGTTTGGGGTTAGGTGTAGTGGGTTATGTTTTGGTTTAGGTGTAGTGGGTTATGTTTGTGTTTAGGTGTAGTGGGCTATGTTTAGGTTTAGGTGTAGTGGGTTATATTTAGGTTTAGTGGGCTATGTTTAGGTTTAGATGTAGTGGGTTATATTTAGGTTTAGATGTAGTGGGTTATGTTTAGGTGTAGTGGGTTATATTTAGGTTTAGATGTAGTGGGTTATGTTTGGGTTTAGGTGTAGTGGTCTATGTTTAGGTGTAGTGGGCTATGTTTAGGTTTAGATGTAGTGGGTTATATTTAGGTTTAGGTGTAGTGGGTTATATTTAGGTTTAGATGTAGTGGGCTATGTTTAGGTTTAGATGTAGTGGGTTATATTTAGGTTTAGGTGTAGTGGGTTATATTTAGGTTTAGATGTAGTGGGCTATGTTTAGGTTTAGATGTAGTGGGTTATATTTAGGTTTAGATGTAGTGGGTTATATTTAGGTTTAGGTGTAGTGGGTTATATTTAGGTTTAGATGTAGTGGGCTATGTTTAGGTTTAGATGTAGTGGGTTATGTTTAGGTTTAGATGTAGTGGGTTATGTTTAGGTTTAGGTGTAGTGGGTTATGTTTAAATTTAGGTGTAGTGGGTTATATTTAGGTTTAGATGTAGTGGGTTATGTTTGGGTTTAGGTGTAGTGGGTTAGGTTTAGGTTTAGATGTAGTGGGCTATGTTTAGGTTTAGGTGTAGTGGATTAGGTTTACGTTGAAGTGTAGGTTGGGTTAAGTTTAGTTTAAGTTAAGATTAGGTTGTGTAGGTTAAGCTAATATAGCTCATCATAACCAAAGTCAGAAATACGCAAATCTAAATGCACATAATAAAACGGGGTGAAGGGAGGCATTGGGTGATGTAGGGAAGAAGGAAACCCGGTATTTCTCTGCCCTGTCTCTGGTGAGAGAGCCTAAGTGAAAGAGAGAGAGAGAGAGAGAGAGAGAGAGAGAGAGAGAGAGAGAGAGTATGACACAATGAGGATAAGAGGTGTTTCTCTTGTCCTCTGTGTCTGGTGAGAGAGAATGAGAGAACGAGGAATACAGTTTGACTAAATTAGGATAGATTGTGGACAATGAGTAAAACATGGTGTGATAGAATGATGTAGAGATGAACAAGGGTGGAAAAGCATTGTTTCTCCTGTGTGGTGAAAGAGAGAGAGAGAGAGAGAGAGAGAGAGAGAGGAGGGATGTGCCTTATCTTTCTAATTATTCCAATTATCATGGCACGCTATGAAAACGTGATTAATAACACTGAAGACATTGTTGTGGCAATTAGCCATATGGTGGTGGGACCCTGCTCTGTCACGATTTTGCCATTAGCATCTACTTATGTCTGTCAGGCGCGTGGGCCCATGACGGGCTGCAGTTCGGCTCACCTTGCTCCAACCTGAGCGCCCATCACTGGAGGAGCGCAGAGGCCTCGCAGCTTCTTGCCTGAGTGAATTTTTCATACGGCATCCGCTCGGACCGGGGACGGATGTCAGGTGGCATGTGGGGCAGCCCGTCAAAGCTTGTAGCTTAGCACTGGGAGTGAGATTTTGCCTCAGCTAAAGATCCGCGGAGCCGCTCTGGCAGATTCCCTGCTCTGCGGCCGACAACGCCGCTGCCGGCAAGTCTTAGGAAGCCATGCATGACAAGTTTGGGTGTCCGCAAAAATGCACAAGATCTGCTTGGACAACAGACAAAGAAAATTACTGGAACAGATACACTGTAAAGATGCAGTAAAATCATTTAATATATATATATATATATATATTTTCTGGTAAGTTTCTGACCACAGGGACGCTGTTGGGCAGGCATGATTTGGGTGGGAGGTCATTCTCAGTTCTCAGCACAGCAGTGACCCTGACATGCTAGTGTGTGTGGTGCTGGTATAAGTGTATCAGGCACAGCGGTCAGTGGTGCAGAGAGTGGGTCCACCATCCATATATATATCCCACCAGAACTCCTTTATGGTCTCAAAACTGACCACTGAAAATTAACGGTATTAAAAAAGTGTGTATCCTGCTTTTGTTGGAGTAACTGTCTGTACTGTCCAGTGGAGAAGGCTTTCTACTAGATTCAGGAGCATTGCTGTGAGGATTTGATTGCTTGGGTGAGGTTATTGAGGTGTGTTGGTACAAGATGTGTTGGTACTGAGACCCAGTTGGACTCCAAATGGTCTCCACAGTCCACCATAACCTCAAATGGGTCTCATCTAGGCCCCATGTGTAGTGTACAACCCAAATGGAGCCCACGTTTAAGCCCTCCTGGTCCCATCATTGACCCTGGTGGGACCCCGGTGGGCATCCGTATGTATGCAACCATCATTCCAGAGAGCACAGTTCTTCCACTGCTCCACAGCTTCATACTGGGGGGCTTTATGAAGGACTGTAAGATGGCTAACACTAATATTATGCCCCAGTCTCTTACAGTACACCGGCAAGGTGTATTAGGGGTTTCTAATAAAGTGGCCAATGAGTGCACATACAACAGAAATCTCAGATTAGGCAAAAAAAAAAAAAAACAATTCAGGGGCATTGCTGTGAGGATTTGATTGCTTTCGGTGACAAGAGTGGGCCTAGTGATGCCAGAATGTTGGATGACCACCACCCCACCTCATCATCATCCACTCATCCCAGAAGTATTGGCTGGAGCACCATCCATCATTCTAGAGGACACCGTTCTTCCACTGTGTCCACTGAACTAGAGGATGGCTAACACAAATGATATGCCCCAGTCTCTTACAGTACACCAACAAGGTGTATTAGGGGTTTCTAATAAAGTGGCCAATGAGTGCACATACAACTGAAATCTCAGATTAGGCAAAAACAAACCACCCCATAATGCTATTTCACCTCAGCAATCAGATCAATCAAGCCTCACCCACAGCAGAGAGGCGAAATCATTTCCGCCACAAATCCCCCTCAACGATCCTGACTTGCCAACATAAACAATACGCGGCGCTCAGGGAGGGGTGTGGAGATGGGACTGGCAGATTGAACTAGTTCCAGACCATACTGGGGACTTAATATAGGCTTCAAAAGAGGACTGGGAGATGGGCTTTTCATAGGATAATTAAAACAGCAAGATGGATTCTGTAATTGAGCGAAAAAACAGGATCCGAACAACATCTGTGCAATCCACATAAATCATTTCAATGAGAAGCCCAGACTACAATAAAAACGCTCAGCCTTGGAGTCGGAGAAGCTGTCAGCTACATTTTGGATGCGCAAATAGATGGCAGGATAACAGCCCACCTATCACCACTCTCTGACTCTCCTTCCCGCTCACGGAGGAACAATAGAGGTAGAGCGATGAGGGAAAACTGAGAGATGGGTTATGTATGTCCATTCCCTTTGGTTTAATCTTGAACAACTGATCTGTCAATGCTCCCTTCCAGCTACTGCTGTAAGGCTGTTTAGGACAAAAGTATTGGGACACCTGCTCATTCATTGTTTCTACTGAAATCAAGGGTATTTAAAAAAAGGGTTTATGCTGCTTTTGTTGGAGTAGCTGTCTCTACTGGCCAGAGAAGAAGGAGGCTTTCTACTAGATTCTGGAGGAGCATTGCTGTGAGGATTTGATCATTCCAGAGAACACAGTTCTTCCACTGCTCCACAGCTCAATGCTGCTGGGGGGCTTTATACCCCTCTAGGCCACGTCTAGCATTAGCCATGGTGCCAGTAGGTTCATGCTTTTCTGCTCCAGAGAGTCTTATTCTTTTGGCAGTACTGACCAGCATACCAGTGCTGAAAACCCATGCTGGTCTGGTGTTGGTGTTGTACTGGTTGCCAAGCACACCAACGTTTAAAACACAACATATGCTGGTCTGGTGTTGGCGTGGTGCTGGTTGACCAGCATACCAGTGTTTAAACCCCATCAAATGATGGTTTATACTGGTCTGGTGCTAGGTCTGGTGCTGGTTGACCAGAATAATAGTGTTGAAAACACAGCATATGCTGGGCTATGCTGGTTTGTGCTGATCTGTTGTTGGCGTATTGGTGGTTGACCAGCATACCAGTGTTTAAACCCCATCATATGCTGGTTGTGGGACAAAGCTATTGCAGAGCCGTGCAGCGAGGGCACGAATGCTCCTGTACCTTCTGCTGGACGGATAGCAGTGAAAAATTGTTCATATGAAGGATAATTGGGGTCCTTCACAATGCTGATGGTCTTACAGGTGCAGCGTGTGGTGTGAAGGTCTGTGGCAGAGGGGAGAGAGTTGATTTTCTATGATCCTATGATCTTCTCAGCCGTCCTCACTATTCGCTGTAGGGTCTTGCAGTCTGAGGCATTGCAATTCTCAAACCAGGCGATGATGCAGCTGCACAGTCCCTCTGTAGGACATGGTGAGGATTGGAGGAGGAAGATAAGCTGTCCTCAGTCTCCGCAGGAAGTAGAGGTGCTTCTGGGCTTTCTTGGCTATGGAGCTGGTGTTGAGGGACCATGTGAGGTTCTCTGTGATGTGGACGCCGAGGAACTTTGTGCTCTGGACGATTTCCACAACAGAGCCACTGATGTTCAGGGAGATGCGGTCGCCTCACACTCTTCTGAAGTCAACAACCATCTTTTTAGTTTTGTCCACATTCAGAGACAAGTTGTTGGTTCTGCACCAGTCCGTTAGCAGCTGCACCTCCTCTCTCCTCTCTGTTACTTGTGTTAAAAACCCAACAAGTGGTGGTTTATGCTGGTCTGGTGTTGGTGTGGTGTTGGTTAACCAGCATACCAGTGTTTGAACCCCATCAAATGCTGGTTTATACTGGTCTGGTGCTGGTTGACCAGCTTACCAGTGTTTGAACCCCATCATTCGCTGATTTTATACTGGTCTAGTGTTGGTGTTGTACTGGTTGACCAGCATACCAGCATTCAAAACACAACCTATGCAGGTCTGGTGTTGGCGTAGTGCTGGTTGACCAGTTAGTGGGATTTGGCTAACACTCGGTACAGCTTGTCTAGCTTCAAATAGGTAACACTGATAAACTGACTGGAGCTCAGCTATACTCAGGGCACTCTGGATTTCAGTGGGTTTTTTTCCCAGCCTTTGCCCTAGCAGTGTACGTGTGCTATGTACAGTGTGTGGTTGCGTGTACGGTGTGTGTTCGCTGTGAGCAGCAGATGCTGAGGGCAGTTTGAATGATTCCTTGCTGAATCTGCAGCAGAGCGGAGCATCAGCAGGCTGCAGAGCTCCAGCATGTAATACACACTGCGCTGTGGATGGGTAATCATCAGTTTTACATGGTGTGTGAGCAGGTCTCTCACACTATGCAAAAGGTTGGGTATTACAATAGATTTAAGGCCTTAATTAGCTTTGGGCACACTATGTGACAAAAAATGGAGTCACACTTACGCTGTTCACAGTATCAGATATCTTAACCTGGAGTGCCCAAACTTTTGCATACCTCTGTATATCACTCTTAAAGGCAGCCTGTTTGAATCTGAGGAATAAAGATAGGTTGGAATATGATCATAAAAATGAATTACGTGGCACCAATTAAAGGTGAAGGTGCACGTATTTGTCACTGTACAGCGAAATGTGTCCTCCGCATTTAACCCATCTGGTAGTGAACACACACTCACACATGTGTTAGGGGCAGTGAGTACACACACACACCCAGAGCAGTGGGCAGCCAACTCCAGCGCCCAGGGAGCAGAGAGGGTAAAGGGCCTTGCTCAAGGGCCCAACAGTGGCAGCTTGCCGAGCCCGGGAATCGAACCCACAACCCTGTTATTGACAGCCCGGAGCTCTAACCGCTGAGCCACCACTGCCCCAATTGCTGAAACAGATACAGCTTGTCTAGTTGCTGTAGAGAAGAACTGCCAAAAGAATAGGACTCTCTGGTGCAGATAAGCATGAACCTATTGGCACCATTGCTGCCTAATGCCAGGCGTGGGCTAGAGAGGTGCAAAGACCTCCAGCAGCATTGAGCTGTGGAGCAGTGGAAGAACTGTGTTCTCTGGAGTGATGGTTGGTGGAGCTCCATCCAGTATTTCTGCGATAAGTTGGGGATAAGATGAGGTGTGGAGGTGATCATACAGCATCCCGACCCTACTAAGTCCGCTCTAGTCACTGAATGCTATCGAATCCTCACAGTAATGCTCCTCCAAGCCTTCTTCGTCCATGGACAGTCGAGACAGGGCAATACCCTTGATTTTTTTGAAGAAACAATAAATGACCAGGTGTCCCAATACTTTTGTGTTGTACTGGTTGACCAGCATGCCAAGTCAAGTCAAGTCAAGTGGCTTTTATTGTCATTTCAGCTCTGTACAAGTGCACAAGGGTGCCACGTGGACCAAAACGAGAACAATACAGTACAGGACAGACTGTAGAAAGTGCAACGTGCAAGACAATGCAATAAAATTAATGCAATAAACTCAACGGCTCAATTCTCAGTAGAGGTATCAAGTGTATGGTGCATAGATATTTAACAGATAGGTAGTCAGAATAAGGTGCATAGAAAATTGAACATGCTGTGACATTATATGCAGACGAAACATGAAACATTAAAAACACAGCAGGTACTGAGATAGTAAAGTATAGAATATTTAAATATGATTAATATGATAGACAGATTTAAAATTGCTATTGGTGTCCAGGTGTCCCAATACTTTTGTCCATGATGCTTATGTTTCATCATTGGTTTCATACAGAACTCACATTTACAGTCAGACTCCAGATTGTCTGTTCAGATGTAGGATTCTTCTGAACACTGTGAAAGTTTGTTTGTTCAGGATTTCACACCCTGCACTGTAAGACGCTTTGAGTCCGCTCATCTTAAAGGTCACTGTGTGGCCTGTTACCATCACCTCACCTCCTCTACATTTTCTGTGAACAAACAAGCTTGTGAAGTTCAAAGGATGTGAGGCGTAAACACGCTGATTTCCTGAGAAGCCACCAGCCTCGTTTCTTTCCAGTGCAGACCGCAAACCGTCCGAATTGTTTTGTCTGCCTCGTCTGTACGGCCGAGGGTCGCGTTTAACACAAACGGCTGGTTTCAAGCGGCGGGGCGTGCTGTCCCACACAATCGCACCGTCGTTTTCTCTGACCCAGAAAATGGGTGGGGCATCTGAAAACCATAGGGGGGCCGTAGTAGATAAAAATAAAAATAAAAAAAACGTTCAAGATCTTACAATATATCCAATCAAATCGAATCAGATTTATTAGTATTGCCTTTTTATACAACTGCTGACGACAATATGTAATTATTAAATCCTTAATAATTATGAATTTGTTCATTTCAAGCAGAAATGTCCAGTGGAGCTTTATAGATAGAGCTACTGGAACACTGGCTCTCTGAATGCCCTCTCTGACCTCATCGAGGCCTGCGTCGTGTGGCTGTTCCTCAGTCTCTGTACAGCAGTGCTGGATGGGTTTGGGTTAAGCAGCCCAGTGCAGTCGGCCCCATTCATCCTTCGCTGTCACCGCAGACATGCCACCAATCAAACGCCACACATTATTCAGGGAGTCCGTAAATACAGTAGGAATGACGGCTGAAAAGCGCCGGGATGATTATTACTCAGCGCTCTGATGCGCCATCGTTGGAGTGATGAAGCATCTTGGCTCCGGAGCCGGGAGAAGAAAAACTGCGAGGTTCATTAATAAAACATTCCCAAAGATCCAGCCAGACGCTGTGAATTCAGTCTGTTTTAGAGCGCGTCTTCTATTAGCTTTCAGCCAAGATCAAAAACAAAAGCTGCCTTGATTTACACCGTACTTATTCACAGCTCCGTAAACCAGGAAAGTCCACATTCCTGCCCAGAGTTTGAGGAACTAATATTGAAGAGCCTGTATCAGTGAAAAAGTGTCTTTTTCATATAAAATAATTGATTTTTTTGCATAATTTTTGCAGTCATATCTTCTTAAATTTGTCTCTTTAACCCTAAGCAGCAAGGGTATCACACACTAATGTGTATTCCTCAGTAACTACAGGGACTTCTGTACAATCTGGTGGGGCTATTCTCTGGTAGTAGAAGTTTGCGATAACACCTAAGGGGTTAACCCTCTCTAACCTTACCTCCTTCATAATTTTTGCATAATTTTTACAATCATATCTTCTCAAATTTGTCTTTAACCCTAAGCAGCCAGGCTCATCACACACTAAGGTGTATTCCTCAGTAACTACAGGGACTTCTGTACACACTGCTGGGGCTATTTTCTGGTAGTAGAAGTTTGCGAGAACACCTAAGGGGTTAAGGGCACTTGTATATTAGATAATACCCACATATTTTATATCAGAACAGTCTCAGCTCTGGCTCTAATAAGACCCCATGTAACCCAGAGCACTGAGTGAAGAGATACTCCAACCTAAACCTGAACGATTGAGATCAGATTTTAGAAATTCTTCATATTTCCTGTAAAAACATCCCTTTACTCATGTGCACGGATTGTCTTAGTGCTTGAATTGGATTTACCAGAGTCTCAGCTTCACAAAAGCAGCAGAATGGGTAAATCAAATAGTATATTAATGGCGAGAGGCAGAGGATGAGTTTCTGATTGTCCACTGGTCAGTTTGACCATTCAAAGCCATAGACGGACGCACAATTCCACCAGTTAGAGACAGCGAGACGCAGAGACGAGTATCTCGACCCGTCTTTTTAGCCATGTAACTCTGGACATGTGTCAAGTACGACCTTGCGATTAAATGCTAATGAAGGGGCGGGGTCTACAGATACAGGAAATGTTTAAACTGTATCTCCTCAAAGATATAAACCCCTTAAACCACCTATGGTCCGCTGGCTGGCCGAAGGTGTTTTACCAAATAACATCTATTACCAAAGAATAGTCCCACCAGAACAGATCTTTTTGAACCAGGACAGCCAATCAGAGCACAGTTTGTTTGCATATATCAAATGTTGTTAAAGTGCCTTCCATCGCATGAGGTTGATTGTATGGGGACAGTGTACAGTGTATGTCTTCCAAATGCTAATAATGCTAAAGCAAATGACAAAAGCTAGAGCACACACGGTATTTGGGTACAAGGTAACATGGGATTTATCAGATTGGCAGCCAGCAACATCCAGCACAATGCACACTGGAGGGTGGCTTACATCACATTTTCCCAACCCAGGCCTTGAAGACACGCAGCCAAGCTCCATTTTTGTTCTTTCCTGGCTCCCGGCACACCTGGACCAGGTACTCGAGGCCTACGACGCTGATTACTGGCTCGGCTACACTGGCAGCTAGCTCTGAGCGCAAAATTTGGCCTGTCGCTAAAAGTTGAGCGCTGGTGGGTGGAAACCCAGGCGAAACCCAGAGATGTTTGTAGCTTTCCGCTGAAGCTGCAGTAGCTGGTGTCGCCTTTCACCGCTGTGAGCTGAGAGTGGTTTCGTAAGAGTGGTAAACTCACAGGAAGAAGACCAGTCAGGCTCACTGTGTGGCGGTCAGACTCGCTTCTCTTTGATTACCTCCTGTAAAATCTTGTGTAATACTCTTTAGCCTTTTCAGCAGCTATTTCGGGGGTTCGGGCGAGCACAGTAACCTGCAGTGCTAGTGTTATTCTGGCTGTTCTGCTGTGTAGTTCTTTTACAATGTGCAATTATTCCAACCCAGTTACAGGATTAGTTTCAGAGCTCTATGATGAATGTAGGTGTGTTAACTACGAGTTGGCCTACATTTCACTTATGTTTTATCAGGGTCAAGCCAGCATTTGGACTTTTTCCTGTTTGTTTTAGTCATAAACCATCATTATTTTGTCATAAATCATATTTAAATATCTCCTCACACACAAATGTGGTGTGGCTTGAGTGTTTAGCAATATTTACCACTTCTAGCAATATTTACCACTTTCGTGCTTTAGGAAGGTCACACATTTTGGTAACTGACCAAACCCTTTGCTCTAAGCAAAAAGGGTTCTATATAGTTCTACCAGAAGAACCATGCAGTTCTCTAATCTTGGCAAATAATGAGAAGGGAACAATGTTAGCAGGTTAAACATTTTTTGATAGCTAAAATTTTCCCGTAGGCCCCGTCGTCAGCCCATGGGCCCTTTTTTAGCAGTCTTTAGTGTAAGATAGACTAAGGTGCTGTCACTATGAACAGAGGATCGCTGGTTCGAATCCCAGTCATGCTGCTAGCCCGAGAGAGTCCAGTTGGCCTTGCTCTCTCCCGGTTGGGTAGATGGTGCTCTCTCCCCACATTGCTTTGCTGCGGTGCTGTCCATTACTGGCCATCACTGGCCGTCACTGGCGTCTGCAGACTGGTGCTCATGTGTCAGAGGGGGTGTGTGTTAGTCCAAATTGACATGGAAATGGCTAAAAAAATATGCTAAAATATATATTGGTAAAATTTTAGATACATAACCACAGATAATTACACAGTTTATTATTTTATTATTGAACAAATTTCTGGTGTTCTCAAAAATCCTGAAAACCTCCCTATACCTTCTGATGTGTTGCGAACAGTAGCTCAGTCTACACTGTATCATTTCAAAGGGGATAAACTAACATAAATTATTAATATCAGTTCCCTCCAAACCTTTGAACACCAGTGTTCCTGTATTCAGTACCCTTATCCAAATGTTTCACCCAATGCATAAATACATATAATGACATTTATGGGTTTAAATGCTGATATTTCATTATTTGTATCCATAACCAGATCTAGCAAATTAGAGCTCGGCCTTCAGTTTGGCTAATACTTTTAAATGTGTCCTCCTCCAGTGCAGAGGTCATTTCTTCTAGTCAAGTCCTGACCTAAAGGTTAGAGAAGCAGCCTTGTTAACAGAAGGTCGCGGCTTGATCCCTTGAACCGACATGACACCATTGAAGTGCCCCTGAGCAAGGCACTAAACCCTAACTGCTCCCTAGTGCCGGGCACTATGATCACGCGCCTCTTCTTCCTAATAGTATGTTAGCGCTAATGATAGTAAATTTTTTGTCTGTTCCAGATTAAACAGACATTTGAAGCTATAACACACCAGTACCAGTGTCTCCAGTGTTCTTATTACTTTATATGCGTGGTCAATCAGTGCCATGACATGCTTCTCAATAATACTCCATATGGCGTCATTCCAAACATCTTAAATAAAGGTGCTGGGCTCCGAGTGGCTCAGCGGTCTACTGGGCTACCACTACGGCTATTCTTCTTATGGCTCAGGGGTCAGGAGTTCAAATCCTGAGCCATTGCGAAATTAAATCCTGAGCCATGCCGCTTTGCCATCAGCAGCCGGAGTCTGAGAGAGCACAACTGGCCATGCTCTCTCTGGGTGGGTAGATAGCACTCTTCTTCCCCCTCATCACTTCATCACTCTTAAGCGATGTTGCCCAGCACAGGAGTCTGTTAGCTGGTGCGGTGAAGCTGGGGACCTGGCACTTTCCTCCGAGCGTGCCACATCCAACGGCAGTTGGAAAAGAGGCTTCACATGTATCTGAGGAGGCGTGGTAAGCTCTTATCCTCCTAGTGTTGGGAGCATTGCTAGTGCTAGGGGGAGCTACGAACAGGTGGGTTATGTGGCAGAACCAAAAGGGGAGAAAAAGGTAAAAATTCAACAAATAATTATAATTAATAAACAAATAAATGAATAAACATGCTACAAAGAAAGGTTCTTCAGAAAGGGCCAGTTGTGATTCCATGAAGAACCATGTTTGTGTAAGAAATGGTACAAAAATGGTAGGCCGCTCTTCTCATCCTTTTGAGGGTTCTTCAAAGAACCTCTGTGGATCACACTTAAAAAAAGGCTTAAAATATGCATAGAACCATGACGGCCTAAGAAACTATTCTGGTGGTAAAACATTTGTAGCATACAAATACATTACATTGCATATAATGAGTCAAACCCTTCTTACACATTCATTGTTTAGGAGCGCGGCTCTTCTTTTCTACAGAGTTCTGTATTTTTTGGAAAGCTTTATATATCACATGTAAGCGAGTCATTTTTGCCTCCAACATATGTTGAAGTGATGCCTGGAATATTCATTTATTTTAATGACCCTCTGGGTATTCAGTAGCACAATTGGTCATGGCGGATGCTAGTGCTATTGATGGCAGATGGCAGAATTTGGTGCTGAAATCCATAACGGCGGGCGCGTTCTTCTAAACAGGTGCCGCTCGATACTACATTCCCTGCACATCTCTCCAGATATCTGTATTAAACAACACCAGGTCAGGACGGCATATGTGGGATACGTGGGGGGGGAGCGAGGAGAAAAGGAGGCAGCATGGGGAGAAAGGATCCTGGCTCACGAGAGCCAAATATGGAAAATATGGGATCGTTTGTTGCTAAAACAATGCCAGTATACCTCCGTCCACATATGGAAATTCTCACATATGCCCTCGCAGTGAGTGGGCTTGGGCTCATGTTTTACACATTTCGGCACGCTCTGACCCCGACCGGCACGGGTTAACGGAGGCCTGCTTTCGTGGCGACTGGAAGGATGGTCTAAATAAACCCTGGCGAAGCGCATGGAGGCATTTACCCAATGAGGAACTTTGAAAACAATCTCCAAGATAATGAATCGCTTAATCATAAATGACAGCTTTGCGTTTCGACTGTTTGCCATATCTAAAGATAGGCCATTAAAGCTGGAGCGACGTCTCCTAACGTCAGTCTAGCAGATGTTATTAATGCTAGCGGGGGCTGGCAGCGCTACGGAGAAGAACGTGGGCATTTTGTACTCCTCTGACAAGAGCATATCAAAATGCGGTCAAACATATAACGACGTATTATAGCGCATAATAGCTACATATTGACATGCTTTGAACAAACTTCGAGGCGACGCCGCCGAGCTTTCTTTCACAACAAGCCGTCATGGCCTTGTTTTTTCCCCGCTGTATATATCTGTGTTACTTCAAAGCTCAGAGCGGCAGAGACAATCCGAGGTGGGATGAAGCGGCTCGGCGCGTGAAGATAACTGGGGTTGACTTCTGATAAGGCTTTGATTAGCCTGATGCGTTCATTAATGAGGCTTTATCTCTCACACACCTCTCCTCTGTGTCTGAGAACTTAGAGCAGGAGTGTGTGACAGAGCGTTCGCGCCTCTAACAGGATTACACACACCGCAGCACCTTCCTATCTCTCTTCTTGCTCTTTTTCAGCAGTCTTTGCGTGTGTGTTGCGTGTGCAGTTGTGTGTGTGTGTGTGTGAGAGTTTTTTTGCGGCTGTTGTCGCTGTTTTTGTTCTTGTGGTTCTCGTCGCTGTTGGTTTTGACGCGCCGTGCTGAATTGGCACTTCAGTCTTGTCTGATTTTATAGTCCCACACTGAGCCCTTTATCAGACCCTGATTAGTTCCACACGCCAGGGAAAAAGCATGACAAGCCCTTGAATCGGCGCATTATATGTGTTTCTACATGGCATGTGTTAATGTTGGGCGGGGCTGGGGGGCTCCAGATGGAAACAGACGCCATTATCGTGTCTTATCTGTCTTATTCTCAAAGCTGTTCAACATGTTTAAGAAAAAAAAAAGAGCTGCACTTTGACGAGGTTTCACGAAGTGTTTCATAGCGCAAAATGAAGAACGGCGTGGTGCCACTTCCATAGGTGCACCTACCCTGTACTTGCACTTAGTGGTCATTTAGTCAGAAACACCTACCATATAGGTGTGCTTTGTAGGTTAACTGAGTTAAGCCCACCTGTTGTTGCTTAGGGGCAGTGGTGGCTCAGCGGTTAGAGTGCCGGGTTATTGATAACAGGGTTGTGGGTTCAATTCCCAGGCTCGGCAAGCTGCCACTGTTGGGCCTTTGAGCAAGGCCCTTTACTCTCTCTGCTTTCCCGGGTGCTGGAGTTGGCTGCCCACCGCTCTGGGGGTGTGTGTGTGTACTCCCTGCCCCTAGTTCACTAGTGTGTGTGTGTGTGTCCACAGATGAGTTAAATGCGGAGGACACGTTTTGCCAAACCACCATAAGACCACTGCTGGCCAGAGCATGTTGTTGTAGAGGTGATTTGTTCTTAGGACAGCAGTGACACTGAGCTCGGTGGGAGGTCTCAAAAACAGCCAATGTGGTGGTCAGGACCAGTGACAGTCAGGGCGAGGTCTTAGAATGAACAATGTTGTAATTAGGACCCATTTGATTGGAGGTCTCAGAACAAGCAACCTGGAGATTAGGACCAATCATAATTGTAAATCATAACATACACCATGGCGGCAGACAGACAAAGAAAGATAGACGAGCAAACGGATAGACATGGATATATAGGTAGACAGACAGGTAGATAGATAGATAGATAGATAGACAGACAGACAGACAGACAGACAGATAGAAAGATAGACAGACAGACAGACAGATAGACAGACAGACAGACAGATGGATAAATAGACAGACAGATGGATAAACAGACAGACAGACAGACAGATAGATGGACAGACAGACAGACAGATAGATAGATATAGTCTGTTAAGTTTAACCAGTTACCGGTTTATAATAAATGCAGCTGAAGGAATGTCCAGCTCCACCACACCAGGTCAACTGAAATGTGTTAGCGTTTCTTTCCCTGCAGCCGGCCACAGCACGACAGCATGAGCCGGCCTTCTCGATTAGGAAGAACTCAGGATGGATGGCGTAGTCGGCACAGAGACGGCACGGAAACGGCACAGACTAGTGTGACCTGTGAGTCTTAACAAATGTGAGATAAAATATACATGATGTTTGCCTACGTGCCTCTTCCTCAAACATAATGAATTGCTTGCTATGTATAGAGCGGTGCAATCTTCCCTCTGTGATTCATCGCATCAACTTTTAAATGAGCTTTTACAACTCGAATGAGCTTTTATGGCTCTTCTCGATAATCCTAATATTGTTTACTTTAGAATAAAGTTTTGTTTGTTTATATTGCCTTTTCCTCCAGATTTATTTATGATTTATGATGGTGTCGTAATTAGCCTGGAGAATGCACCGGTGGTTTATGGAAGAGATGGTTTTTATGTCCTTATATAAATCAAGCACATTTATGAAGCGCCGCCAATTAACGACGAGCCTCCATATTACTGAAAAGCTCATTTCAATGTGCCCAAGTGTGCACCGACGTTTACGGGGAGCTCCAGCGCTATTAATAATCGCCAACGGTTCTCTTACTCGCATTTGAGGAGAACGCTTTACCCTTTTCCTTCTTCATAAGTAACAGCCACACGTCCCTGAGCTTAGCTTTGGCTAATAATTACGAAGTTCCTCCTTTTAGGCCTGTTTTTGACCCTCCGGCCGTTTGATTGCTCGTCTGAAGCCGCGGACAGTATATATATAAATGTGTGTGTTTACGCTTCTGTCTAATTTCCGCACAGAAAGGCAAGAACAACAGCGATCAGTTCTCTCTGCCTTGAGAGCTAAGGCGCCAACCGGTTGGGCTGACATCAATATAGTCGGAGCATATGTGCTTTGATTTGGCCCTTTGTTTCGCGCCTGCTTTGTCTCGCAACTGAAGCCTTGCCAGCAAAATCATCAGGGTACCAAAATATCTCGTTCCTCCCTTTTAAAGTAATTGTCCCTTTGAATTTATCTGGCGGCAACATGTGGCAAAGTAAAGACTCATGTAGTGTAACGCCGATTCTGTAATGTCCTCCTGCAACACAGGATGAGAGTGCCGAACACAGCGCTCCAGACTAGTCTCCCAAGCCGAGCAAATCAAAGTGACCAATTGTTGCCGTTGTAGGGGAGCCTTGTACTTCTCATTGATAACTATAACATCAGGGGGAATTCCACCTGTTTTTCCAAATTTCCTGCATAATTCAATCGTTTAGCTACAAATAAGCTCATTCCGGGTTGTGGGTTTGGTGTGAAACGCTCCAATGTAGAGAAACCCACCAAGAGTTTAACGCCTCTAAAAGCTCCTTTACAGAAAGTTATTACATTTAGTATAGGCATGAATTCATGGCTCTTAAAATGTATATTTAGTAAATACATTCGTAGTGGAGGGATACATGCAGGGTGTCATGAGGAGGTCTAAATAACTAAATAACAAAGTGGAATTTCACCAGATTTCCAGTTTTTCTGCATAATTCAATCGTTTAGCTACAAATGAGTTCATTCCGAGTGGGTTTGGTGTGAAACGCTCCAATGTAGAGAAACCTACCAAGTCAGAATTCTTCATAGTGGTGGTGAATGGAACCACGGACGCGCCCTCACGGAAAGTTATTAAATAGGATGTAAAGTCATGTACAGTTAGGAATTCACTGCCTCATAAACTGTAAAATGTATTTTTTGGAAATTCAGTCATGGTGGAGGGATACATGTAAGGAGTTGTAGGAAAAAATAGTCCCCAAAGAAAAGTGGTGGTGAATAGAGTCAGATATCTGAAAAGTCTAATGCCTCTAAAAGCTCCTTTACAGAAAATTGTCTCTCTCTAACGTAAAGTTAGGAATGCACTGTCCCCAGAAAAGTGCACTGTTTCCTATTGTCCACTGTTGTACCACCATCAACATTGGGGCAGTGGTGGCTCAGCGGTTAGAGTGCCGGGCTATTGATGACAGGTTTGTGGGTTCGATTCCCGGGCTCGGCAAGCTGCCGCTGTTGGGCCCTTGAGCAAGGCCCTTTACCCTCTCTACTCCCCGGGTGCTGGAGTTGGCTGCCCACCACTGTGGGTATGTGTGTGTGTGTGTGTGTGTGTGTGTGTGTGTGTGTGTGTTCACTACCTTTACCTTTTATTATCATCAACATTACCTATAAACCTCAGAGACGTGTAGCTTCACTGGTGGGCTTGGATAGGAAATGAAATGCCTATATCTATGTCGTAGTCGTAGTGACGTCTGATTCTATTTACCATCACGGTAAAGAAATCTAGCTGATAATTTACATCTAAGTATACATCCAATATACAGAATTCCTCCTTTAAAATTCTAAAACATAAAAAGTATTTGGACACCTGCTCATTCATAGTTTCTTCCAAACTCAAGGGCATTAAAAAAGAGTGTATTCTGCTTCTGTTGGAGTAACTGTCTCTACTCACCAGGGAGGAAGAAGGCTTTCTACTAGATTTTGGAGGAGCATTGCTGTGAGGATTTGATTGCAGTCAGCGACAAGAGCGCTAGTGTGGTCAGTGTATTGGATGATGATGCTCACCACCCCTCCTCTTCAACCCCAACTCCCTAACTCATCCAACCAAGTATTGGATAGAGAATTATTCATCCGTTATTCCAGGCAACACAGTTGTTCCACTGCTCCACAGCTCAGCTCAATGCTGCTGGTGGGCTTTAGCCACCCCTCTAGCCCACGCCTGGCATTATTCAGCATGGTGCCAACAGGTTCATCATGTTTATTTATCTGCTCCAGAGAGTCCTATTCTACTGGCAGTATTATGCATACTGAATAATAAGGATTGCATTCATTAGAAGGGGTGTCCACAAACATTTGGAAATACAGTGTGGTATACTTTTGGCTTCAAATGCAAGAGTTGTGTGTTCCACTGTTCCACTGTTTGGTGGCGAGTTTAGCGTAGCGCAGAAAATCTGGTTGATTTCTAAGCAGAAGTTGAACAAGGCTCGCTGATGGGCTTAAAAAAAGAAAAGCATCTCAGACGAGATGCGAAAAACGAAATCTGTCCTGTTCGCTTGTGACGGACTTGGCGGGAGCAGATGACTCGGGAGAGAGGGAGTCAAAAAGAAGAACAGAAAAGAAAGGAAAAAGCATGACATCAGAAATCTGCTGTTCCCCTGCTTCCCTCTTACGACGGTGAATGGTAACCCTCCCCCTCCCCAACCCTTTAGTCGGCGCACCTTCCAGCAGCCAGTTTGGAAGGCGACGCTCCTGCATTTTGTCCATTAATCCCTGCCTGTCGGATCCCGGCCAGGTAATTACTGTTTAAAAATATTTCATCCCATTCTCTTCCCGCGGAAAAGGAGAAAAGTGGGAACAAAGGCGTACACAGTCATAAACAACCACAAAGGCCCGTTCCGAATTCGCACGCCTTTTCTCTCTCAGAATCGCCGGCTTTGTTCGCCACAATGTACAAGGTGTCTGCGACAGAAATCTTTCAGCGCTTCATATTCAAATGCCGCAGTCACGCTCCGGTTTCTTACGCCCGGGAAGTTAGGTCTGTTTCATTGTGATGGAGGGAGGAGGGGGAAAAAAACCCAGACACTTTCTGTTCCTGTCAGTTTCCAAAACCCCGGAAAATAAGCCCAAATCTCTCTCTCTCACTACCCACAGCTGTCTCCCACAAATGTATATGGAGCGGAAACCTGGCCCCAGCACTGCCGTGATTATTCACTGTGTAAGTTGTGTATCCGCAGCAGGGAGCCACAGACTCTGATATGATACCATAGCCAAAAGTGCTAACACTGCTAATAATGAATGTGAATGAGTGTGTGTGTGTGTGTGTGTGTGTGGGGGGGGGGGGGTCAATTAGCAGGACTCGAACTGGGATTGTGCTAACTTGCACTTTCATTAGAACCTGTGGGTGAATCGGACAACTCCTTCAACCCCTTCATCTCCAGGCTTATTACTTTATTAGTCTTGTTATTAAATATTTAGACTTTTTATCCAGTATCTGAACATCAAAAATTAACGACAAAATTCAGAATATGAGTTCATGTGAAATAGATCGCTACTCCCTCGTTAGTGCTGCGCTACATAGGGATTAGTTTACTAGGTTGCAATAAAAATACTATTAAATTTGGACACTTCCTCTTCTCTTCATCCTCTTCATCATGCAAAACAAACGTGAGCCGCTGATCCGAATTTGAAGCTTCGTACACACCAAACTGAATCCTGAATCAGTTAAAGCACTGCGCTGTTCATGGGATAAGCATTGACTGCAAAGTTGCTGAGCAACCTGAACCAACTGTTAATGAACTACATGGGAAATATCTGCAATTCACGGCGTTCAGTTGCTTGTAAATATGAGATGAAATGCCATAGACTATGTCTATATAGTATGTTCCACTGACTGTTGCTTAGTAACAAAAGCCGCAATGCATTCTGGTCCACATATAGCAGATGTAGCGAGCTTACTGTAAATTACATAGTTATAAAGTGCATTATGGGAGACTCTAGTGGCTTTAAAATTGTAGGGCTCACTTTACGATTTTGACACCCAGTGAAAAATGGATGTGCCCTAAATGTAAAAATTAAGCTATTTAGGTTATTACTTATTACTATTAGTCTTGTTGTTAAATATTTAGACTTATTATCCAGTATCTGAACAACAAAAATGTACGTCAAAAATCAAAATGTAAACAGTGAGCCATTTTGGTCACAGCCTATATTTTCAAACAAACTTTTGTGTGTGTGTGTGTCGGGGGGTTGGGGCAATTAGCAGGACTCGAACTGGCAAATTGGGATTGTACTGCACTGGCATTGGCACCTGTGGGCGAATCGGACGACTCCTTCAACCTCTTCATCTTCAGGCTTATTATTTTATTAGTCTTGATGTTAAATATTTTATAACATCTGAACGTATCTGAGCGTAAAACATTTCAAATTCAATATATAAGTTATTAATTATATACAACATTATGGCTGTAACTACATGGGAAAATGTCTGAAATGAACATCGTTGGTTGTTTTTTGTAGTGCCCACTTTGCAATTCTGAAACTCAGCGAAAAATGGCCGACCTACTCAGTAGTGCCCCTTAAATGTAAACAGTGAGACTTTTTGGTCACAGCCTCTATTTTCAAAAATACAGTTTTTAGCCAGTTTTTAGCAGGACTTGAACTGGGATTGTGCTAACTTGCACTTCCATTACAACCAATTTTAGGGTTCTTCCTAGAAATGTTACATCACAATCTTAAAAATACAGGCGCTACAAAGGGTTTGTTTGAGTGATGCCATAGTAGAGCAATGTTTGGTTCCATAAAGAGCCAAAATAATTATATATAATAATTATTATATATTATATATTAATTTATAATAAATAATACATTTTGGGGGAAAAGAGATGTGAGTATGAAGCACCTTTGAATTGGTAAAGGACATTTCCAACGGTTCTCCACACAAACCTCTTAACGAGAATAGTTCTTTATGGAGCAAAAATAAGGTTCCTCTATGGCATCACTTAAAGAACCCTTTGTAGCACCTTTATTTTTACAAGTGTATGTCAATGTTTTTTACATCCTTTTTTCAACCATAGTTACTATACCCAAATAATGGTCCATTTCATTTGTCACAGTGTAGCTGATGAGTGATGAGGTATGGATTAATCCATTGTATCTCAGAGAAGGTAAAACCATCAGTACCTCTGAACCCCGTCACATATCTCTGACATAGTCATGCCATACATGTTTGATGACAGACGCTTCAGTGTTTGATGTCTTGACTTTAAATGAGCATGTGACATGAGAAATTGCTATGACATTAAACACTGTAGTGTCTGTCGTGACAGTTACTGGTAACAGGCAGTGGTGGTATATTAATACACATAATCAGTCCTGACAGTGGAGGCAGTCTGTTTATGACGTGGTTGGAGGTTGGTGTGGTGTAGTGGATAACAACACCACCCTCCCTGTGGCTGATTGGGGTTCAATTCTTGGTCCCTGGGTCAAGATAAGTACCAGTGAACGAATGCTAAAAGACAAAAGTCAATAAGCACTATATGTCCAAATGTTTGTGGACACCCCTTCTAATATATGCATTCAGATGCGTTAAGCTGCACCTATTGCTGACACAGATGTGCAACTTGTAAAGTCTTTGTAGAGAGGTACTGCCAATTCAATAGGACGCTCCGGAGCAGATAAACATGAGCATGTAGGAACCTGTGCTTTCTGGAATGATGGTTGGTACTTTGGGGTACTTTTGGGATTGAGATGGGGTGCTGGGGATGATGAGGTGGGGTGGTGATCATCCAACATCCTGCCCTCACTAGCATTCTCTTGCCGATGGATGCAATAAATTCCTCACAGCAATGCTCTGTCAATATCTAGTAGACAGCTTTGTGTTACACTATATTTTGATACTGACTTGGTTCTGAACCAAGTTAAGGGTTCTTCCTGGAACATCTACAGAATATGGAGGTCTTTTAGGTTCTTCTTGTTCCCACATCTCATTCAAATATTCAATGGTTGTACGGCGTAGTGGGTAACAACACTGCCTTCCCTGTGGCAGACTAAGGTTAGCACACCACCCTACACCAATAAGAGTCCTTGAGTAAGGCTCCTAACTCTACATTCTCACACCTGTGTAACCGTATTCAAATGTAAGTCACTCTGGATCAGACAAGAGCATCAGATAAATGGTATAGAGGTAAAGTAGATGTAAACTTTTACTCTATTAAACAAGATTGAAGTAATTCTGGACCATTTTATTAGTCTCTTCATCATAAAAGTACAACTGTCATTTCTAAACATGAATAAAAACACTAGAAAATTAATATTCTAAGAGTTTTGAGCAATGACAGTGACCGTATCTCGAAATGAGAGTCAGGATGTAAAGTTTGGACCAGACCTTGCAGTTTAAGGGGTTAAGGGTTGACCTCCTGATCACAAGGTCACTATTGAGGGGCTCGACAAAGCCTCTTCTGTTACCGAGGGCTCTCAGCGTTTAAAGATAAGTGCAGGTGACAGGGACTAATACAAGACGGCAGAGGGGCCATGCCAGCTGGGTGAGCCTGGAGTGCTCATACATGCCTGCCCAGTTAAGAGGGTTCAAATCTGATTAGGTTAATCAGGTCCGTGTGATCCATGGTGTACCGCCACACGTCCACATACAAACCATCTGACCACAGGTTGACCACAGTTGGACCTCCATCTGATCCCTGTAAAGGTAAAGGATGCCTCTTAAACCTGATGGTGGTAACCCTCACTCAGAAAAGTCATGCTATGGCATACTTTACACCATTCTTCTACAGAAAAGGCTAGGCTGGGATCACCAAATATATCTTAAGATGGGTCTTAGGTGGTAGAGCTCAAGTATACAACAGGACACCCTTAGAAGTCTTGTGACCATGCCTCGATGGGTCAGAGCTGGTGGTCCTCCACCACAAAGATGATCCTGGACAGAGATTAAGCCAAGTCCAGAACTATATGTTCCTTTCAATAGAAAATTTCCACAGAGTTATGTGGAGTCCAGGACTAATCCCTGTCTGTGAAACTTGACCCAAATGGACACAGGATCAAAAAACAGGATCAATCAAAGACTCAAGACCAAAACACAAAGATTCAACTCCTTCTCTTTTTAAGAAACAGCAACCAGATCTAGTGACTTGGACACTAATTGGACACTACTTGGACAGTTCTTGGACACTACTTGGACACGACTTGGAAACTACTTGGAAACTACTTGGGCACTATGTGTTACAGTGACATCCACATCTACTGGAAATCAAAATGTGACTGGTTTATTCCTTGATATCTAATTATGTTGGTGGTTAATCTAATTTGTAAGGCCTTCAGTTATAAGACCTGACCCAATAGGCCTTCAGGAGCTTGACTGAAGACCTTACACATTAGATTAACCACCAACAAGTTTAGGAATCAAGGAAGAACACAATCCAATTGGTGAGCCCTATTTCAGTGGACAGAAAAGTGGCTTTAGGTCATCTGGAGGTTCTCGATATGAATATTAGTGCGTATTAGTAGTATAAGCTCAGTCAGTTGAAAATGGAAAAAAGCAGTGGTGTTGGCTATGCTCCAGTGACAGAGTCGCAGTAAAGCTGCTACACACCCGCTCAAATATATAAATATATTAGTATATGTTTATGTCATCAAATGAAAAACGAATTGTGTTTAATAAGCTTCAGATATCTGCATTCAATCAAGACCCGGGGGGGAGGGGGGGGGGGGGGTTGGTAGTATTGAGGAGATGGGTTTGAATCAAGTTTTTGACAAGGTTTGTAAATCGTCACTCTCGCGCAACAACCTTTACAGCTTTACAGGAGACGAAAAAAAAAAACGTCTTAATTTTTTATGAAAATCAATGTGAAAAGATTTTATTATATAACTGTGGGGTATTTCTATTGGTCCATTCAAATTGCTAGATTCACACTATACTAAAAACACAAAACCAGCAAAAATAGAGATATTAGGTTTTTGCAGGAGAGCAACAATACAGTTGTGGTCAGAAGTTCACATACACTCATCATGGACATTATGCCATATATCATAGAAATATGGCAATATTGGGCTTTCCAGTGGTTTAAACTGTTAGTTTTCTGGGGAAGAAAGTCAGAGTGATGACACACATGGTTAATTGAAAAAACATTTTCCTGAATTTGGCGCACACGTAAATTTTTTTTAAATTATACATACATTTATTACAAGCATACATACAGTACACCCACTCAGACTGTTAAGTCAGTAGTGCTGAAAGTTCCTAAGTGTTCCTTAACTTACCAAAACCAAAGCCTCAGAACATCCTGTTAGTGATACTGATTCAAAAGACTGCAGCATTTGTAAAGCTACATAAGCTTTTCACATTCATATGGGCTTATTCCATCAAACGCCAGCACTGCCTTTGGTGAAGTGACATCAGAATTGTTAAAAGTAGTCTATGTGACGACTGATGGCGCATTGGAGTAAGCCTTTATAAAGGATAATGTGGGCTAGGTTCATGCAGTCATAGGCAGTTGTCATGGAAAGCTTACGTAGCCTTATGAATGTAGCGTTACTTTTAGAAGCCTTGTATACGAAGAAGTGGAGGGTGCTCGGCATTAGCTGTGTTAGCCTAACTGCTGAATTATTGTTTTAATGTAAATAATGCCTTTTAATTACGTTGCCTTCACTGACACAGTGGTTACTGTTAGTCAGCTTATTAAAAAAAACACTCAGTATTAAAAATCAATTTGGTGTGAAGGTGTTAAATAATAACGCTACGTTCTGTAATCTTCCTATTGATGAAATAATTAGTGGCTTTTTTTTATTTCTAGCGAGCTAAAAGCTTCAGCGTCACCCCGTGTCCCGCTGGTTTGACGACATTTCAAGATGACACATGACTCCGTGGCATTAGGCCTCGTCACTCATGCTAAGTGATCAACACCAGCAGATTTCACACATTAGCTGCTAATGCTCTGAGCGCAATTAATAAATCCCGTGGAAGGTGCGCCTTCCGCTGAGGGACGGGCCCCCCGAAGGCCCCTGGGGCTGCCGCTCTGTAACGCTGGCTGATCTTTCCGCTAATTTGAGCGCGGCGGCTTGTGTCAGCGCTCCTGGCGGCTAATGCTAATGCGGCGGAGCACAGGTGTGCTGACAGGTAGCGTTTCGCAGCAGCTCGGGGGAAATCACGGCAGCGCTCGTCCTCCGCTCTCCAAACGAGTCTGTTTACCGTGCGGAGGGGAAAAACAAACAGGGGCCGGCGCGGCGAGGGCGTACAAACAAGGCTCACTTCCACAGCTGCGGCAGTGGTAGAGTGTGTGTGAGCGCGTTAAGGTTTGTGCAGTCGCGCCAGTTCTCTGAGGACAAGCATGCCTTGACCTTCTTGACCTTTGGAAAATAGAAGGACAGTGTAGAATTGCAGTAGCTCGCTAGTTTAGTAAAAAAACAAACAGTCCCAGGCTTAATACATCTGAAGTATTCAAAAACAGCTCTTATAGGCCCATATCAAGACAAGTCAAGATTTATTTGACATTTGTATAAAATGTCAGGACATTCATGCATTGAAATCCTTGTGGTAAAGCTCAGGAAATCACTCCATAGCAGAACAGCACTAGTAAATAGGACTAAATATACAGAAATAGACTACATATATCGAATTAAATGTACAAAACTATATAACAATATTCTACATATACAGAATTAAATATAAAAAAACATAAGAATATACTACATATACAGAATTAAATATGCAAAATATATGGAATTAAATATAAATATACTAAATAGGCATAATTAAATACTCCACATATACAAATATATAAAATATACAGAATCAAATTTCCTAAATACACAATACTAAATATAACAAATATACAGAATTACACATACCAAATATATAAAAATATACTAAAGTTATAGCATTAAATATACCAAATATATAGAAAATATTTTATAGAAAAGAATTTAAAAGAAACTTCCTCTTGGTTTAGTATATAAACACTGGTAAAGCTCTAAATCATGATATGCACTCCCAGTCCATGCAGTTCATATATGGAATATAAGCTGCAAAAACAGCCTTGTTAGAATTTTTTGTGTTTTGTTTTTGATTTCACAAAATGGTTGCATTTACATTTATCCACCTATAAACAGCCTCCAGCAGTTTATCTCCACCCATTCACCATGCAGTCAAAAGTATGGATTCATGATGATACTGGAATCTGTATCTGCGGATATTAGTGAAATATCCAATATCGGCATTAACCCAAAATTCCCACATCAGTGCATCTCTAGTTAGAAGCAGTGTTGTAGTCTAGACTGTTTTTTATGAGGTAGCCAATCAGAACAAAGCTCATTTACATATACAGTTTGAACATCCAAGTCAAAGTTTCTGTTACTGTGAATAGATAAGCGAGTAAAGAGGACCTGATTTCCAAAACACATAAAGTTCCAGATGAGGCCTTTCTTTAATGTTGCTTTTTTTAATTGTCATTTTTTGGGGTATATCCACAGATTTATGATGATGTTTAGGTCAGATATTGCAGATATTTAATTAAATCCATTCCTCTCCTACCAGTGAAATGTTCCCATGTCACTGGCTGCAACACAAGCCCAAAGCAAGATCGACCCACTCCCATGCTTAACAGTTGGAAAGATGTTCTTTTCATTAAATTCTGCCCCTTTTTTCTCCAAACATACCTTTGATACATTTGCCAAAAATGTGAACTTTGTTGTTTACCTTTTCAAAAAGCTTCAGGTTTGTTTAGAAAGCACATGAGGCTGAATTTTGTGGCGAGAACGTAGGGTATGTTTTCTTCTGATGACTCTTGACTCTTGATTTGCCTTTCTAGCAATCTTGTGAGCAGTTCTTTCTGAATGTAGTCTTGAGCGTCCAGATCTTAACTTGACCCCCACCATTCCTGTTAGCTGCCATTTCTTAATTCCATTATGAACTGAGGAAACAGTAATCTGAAAACACTCTGCTATCTTCTAATCGTCCTCTCCTGCTTTGTAGGCATCACTTATGGTAATGTTCAGAGCTGCTAGGCAGCTGCTTAGAGGAGCCCATAGCTGCTCATTGTTGGGACGAGGTTTGAGGAGTCTTTTAGTTATTAGAAAGCTATGAAATTCGCATCACCAGGCCTTTCCTATCAATGATTATGAAGAAGTCACAACCCTGACCAACTAATTAAGGTCTGAGACCTTGGTAAAAGCTATATGATGGCTCAAATTTTTTGCCAAAAGTTTTAAAAGCTTTTTTTACTCTTATATTGTACAAAAATAATGCACTTATTAATCTTAATTTTATCATTAAATGTAACCCCTTAACACAGAGAGGCTTATTACACACTAAAGTGTATTACTCAGTAGCTACAGGGACTTGTGTACAAACTGGTGGGGCTATTATTTGGTAATAGAAGTTTCTGCCTGCCGACAGGAGATTGGCTATTTAAGGGGTTACTATACAATACCTACAAGAAAATATTCACTCACTCTTATTCAGTATTAGTAAAAAACTACAATTTAGTCAAGTTATACTGGAAGTTTAACTGTGACTCCCTTTCTGTGCATAAGCTGTGTAGTCTTCTCTTTACCTGAGCACTAGCTACTATACTTATTAATGCACTGTACACTCGGTTTACATATGTACAACACCAGACTGGCCTGCCTCAGCATACACTCCTGAACTCACTCTTTTACTCTACATTTACACACACACAGCACATCGCTGCTCATCATATTTATTCCATTTTACTATTAGTGTAGTAACTAGGTTTAGACCTTAATCACTCAGCCTTCATTCACACATTTGCACTTTTTGTGTATTATTGTATTTATTGTACTTCTTGTCTTTTTGTATTAATTGTCTATGCACCCTGTCTGGTGTTTTGTCTATTGTCCTTGCACATATCACGTTTCACACATTCCCACCTATTACCGACCTGGAGACTAACTGGTTGAACTGTACAAGCCTGTATTAGTATAAAGACAATAAAGTTTAACTGAACTGAATTTAATTATGAGTGTGTGCAACTGAAGTAGGCCTACAAACCCACCCTTAGAGTTTAGGGGCCTGAAGGAGAAAGTCCATCAGCACTGAAACAGCAGCAGCAGAAAGTTTAGGGAATGAGCTGCTTTGTTAAACTGTGGCGTAAACGTTAGCGCACCTCTTTTGTTGGGAGAATTTCGAAACTTGTGAATATTCATTGCTGCTGCTGTGATTTCATTAACACCCCCTTTATCCACTCCTCTAAATCGTCCGACACGTTTCTTTACGTTTGATTTGTAATACCGCCGCTCTGTGCCGCTCTCCTGAAAGCCTGGACACCGAGCGCTGCGCTCGATTCTGGTGGATACTGGGCAGATTCAGGGAAGGCTGTTCCCCTTGGGATTATGGGGGATCCAGAGGATGTGCTGAGTTTTAGAGCCAGCGAGGGTGTATGCCTTAAACCCCTATGTGTACTGTTAATACCATACATCCAACACACACTCACACACACACATGCATGCACACACTGGAAGTCCTTAGGGTTTACCGCCCAAACATGGGAGGAAAAGAAATTATCAGGGGGAAACAGCAGTGTGCAAAAAGAGGTTTTGAGCAGTGTGTGCGCACACACACACACACACACACACACACACGCACACACACACTAACACACACATACACACACATACACACACACACACACACACACACACGCGCACACACACACTAACACACACATACACGGCTACTTTTGTCTCAACAGTTTTCTAAATCTGGCTGCTCGTGCTGTTACTCACTGCAGCATATGCTGTGAATATGTAAGTGGAATAAAAGAGAGGATAAAAAAGTGTCCAGAAATCAGCGAGAGTTACGCTGATCGAACAGTTCGATGGGGTCTCAGCTGCTGAACCCCTCATTTCAGCCTTTGTTTAAAAGAATCAGCTCTCCCCAGCTCTCATCTGCAGATATATGTACCAATTCAATAATAACTCAATCAATAATCCGTCATTAAGTAGTTTATCAATATGTAGCTGATTAATGAATGTCAGCAAATTAAGTAGCTCTTTAGCAATAAACAAGTCAGTGCATAGCTGAAGTTATTAAATAAACAGCTGAGCTTTACTAAATCAACCAATGAGCAGCTGATTATTAGTCCTCATAAGTCCTCATAAACAGTAGATCATAAACAAACCAGACAATAAACTGTTGACTATTAAGAAATCAGACTTTAATCAGTTAATTATTAAGAAATCAGACTTTAATCAGTTAATTATTAAGAAATTAGACAATAAACTGTTGATTATTAAGAAATCAGACTTTAAACAGTTAATTATTAAGAAATTAGACAATAAACTGTTGATTATTAAGAAATCAGACTTTAAACAGTTAATTATTAAGAAATTAGACAATAAACTGTTGATTATTAAAAAACTAGTGCCTGATTTGTGAGTCACTACGCATCTGATTATTAAAGTGTGTAATTTTTAGAGAAGACCATATTTATGTGATGATTAATAAACCAATGAATGTTTTATTAATAAGTCAATAATAATATTATATAATAATATATGCATCAGATGCTTGAGAAGTAAGTGAAAAGTGGATTATGCATAAGTGACTTAATATCTGTCTGATTATTAATAAGTAATATCATGTTAATCTGAATATTCTTTTAAAAATCAGTGCATGTTTATTAATAAGCCAATAAGAAGCTGAATATAAATGATTAAGTCAATATGGATCTGATGAATAAGATGTTGATGAGAATTAGTATTATGTTGATTATTAATAAGCCAATGTTTATCTATTTTTATTAGCATGTTTTTAAATGTTTATTATTGTGTCAGCAAAGGCTGAATATTAATAAGTAATAAATCAATACATCTTTGATTATTAATAAGTCAGTATGTGTCTATTAAAACCTTAGTTGATGTGTGTCCATAAAAGCCTGGTTAATAATAATTGATGTGTTTGACTATTAATAAAAGTGTTCAGTTATTAATATTCATTCAATATAAAGTTGACTATTGAAAAGCCATGCAATAAATAGCTCACTGATAATACTCAATCAATCAATAATGATTTGACTATTACTAATAAATATAATTAATATTGACAACGGACTGATTAACAATGAGTATGTTATGTAGCTGATTACTCAATACATGCATCAAAACGTACACCAGATTATTAATAAGTAGCTGATTATTGAAGTTAATAAACGTATAAATGAAGTGACTCTTTATTATGAAGTAAGTCAGTGAGTATCTGAACTACAGTTGGACTCCAGGCTGTAAAAATTCACTCAGGTCCAATAAAGCACTTCATTTCATCTGTGCTTGTAAATCTCCTCTGCAGTGTAGGCCGTGAGAGGAGGCCGACCTCAGAGACTCATCCTCAGAGAGAGAGAGAGAGCGAGAGAGGTAGTCCGTAAACAGTCTTACCTTTGGGCAGAAACAAATCACTGAACTGTGAACATGAACTCTTTAAAGAAACTCAGGCTTGTGAGAATTGAGCAGAGTCTGAGCAGAATGTGAGAGATGACTTATTGCCCCTTCAGGGTGAAAGAAGGGCTGGTGTTTGTGTGACTGCCACCCACGCCAGTCACGTCCCTGCGGCCCCTCTTTCCCTCTCCTCTGCTTTTATAATGAAACTGTTCTTTATGTCGAACTGGATTTCAGAACATTTCAAACTCCTTCCCTCCTCTTGTCTGTGGTTTGTACTGGGAGGCATGTCGTTTTGTCCTCAGTGTTTGGGTCAGTAACAGGCAGCTGCCGTTAGGGGGCGCTACAATTCTACAGCAGGCAGCACCTCCAAACTCCAGAGTTGAGTTTTTTCCCCCTCTCTTGGCTCAGCAGCTTTCACGGCCTGCTAATGCGGAAAAACACAAACTTTTGCTAACACTTTCTGCAAAAGAGGGAAGGAGGGGATTTGGGGGGATAAGGGGAGAGTGAACTTTTCCTTCAATAAAAAGATTTAGACCAAAATTAAGGAGGTGGGGGGGTATTTTTTTTAAAGTGCACCGTTGCCTTCTTAAACAAAAGCATGCCTTTTGCTCAGTTTTTCATATTAACAGTATGAAATAGCAGATTAAGCCGCACGCATCAGCAGACGTGCTCTTAATTTGAAGTAAAAACAAAAAAAAGCTAAAGACATTTTCTCCCCATTTAAGTTCCTCTGTTAACTTTTACTTCGGAAAAAAATTGAATAAAATAAAAGGCTGGATGTAAATTCTGAAGATGCAAACATCTGGATTCCCCCCAAACGCTGCTAAAGTGACTTCCACATCCTTCCCACCCCCTCAAAAGTATGACAGCTGATGAATTATGGAAATGCACCCATTCTGCCCTTGTGTCATTTAAAAAAATGCATTTTTTATCAGTTTTACTTTGGATAATGTGAATCTGGCACTTGTTCTTTACATTCATGGGATTTCATGAAGAATGGACCAATAGAAATGCTCTTAAATAACTTGGAATAAATCATTTTTACACTAAATTGCATTGAAAGCTAAGAAGGTTCTTCCCTTCCCAATCAATGTATCTGTGTATCTACCTAATTTTATATATCTATAGTAAGAGAGAGAGAGAGTCTTCTTCAAACGTTTAGGCAACCCTGGTCAAATTTCATGCATTGTAATCAGTTTAAATCCTCACGCTGAACTTTTACTTTGGAAGAAATAGAATAAAATAAAAGGCTGGATGGAAATTCTTGCAGATTTAAGCCTTGACATTCCCCCCAATGTCGCTAAGGTCACTTCCACAATTTCCACAATTGAATTTTGAAATAAACCCATTTTGAACTTGTGTAAAAAAACAAAAATGACATTTTGTCATTGTTCAATTGCTGACATAATAGTTTATGTCTTTATATTGTGCCAAAATGTCATGTTGACCAATAGAAACGCTCCAAAATGACTTAATAAAATACTTTTACATTGACTTCCATTGAAAGCTAAGAAGGTTTTTTCATTCTACTGTAAAGTTGCTGTTGTGAATCAATTTATCTATCAATCTCTCTCTCTATATATTTTTTTTTTTCATTTTTTTTTATGCAAAAGTTGTAACCCTGGTCAAATGATATGTGTTGTAAATCACTTCACATCCTCGACAGAGCTTAACTTTTACTTTGGAAAAAATAGAATGAAATAAAAGGCTGGATGGAAATTCTGCAGATGTAAACATTGAAATTCCCCCCCAATGTCACTAAGGTCACTTCCACATCCTTATCACCCCTTCAAAAGTATGACATCTGATGAATTTTGGAAATAAACCCATTTTGAACTTGCAATTTTTAAAGCAATTTTGTCATTGTTCAATCACTGACATAATTGTTTTTGTCTTTACATTGTGCCAAAATGTCATGTTGACCAATAGAAACGCTCCAAAATGACTTAATAAAATACTTTTACATTGACTTCCATTGAAAGCTTAGAAGGATTTTTCTTTCTACTGTAAAGTTGCTGTTGTGAATCAATTTATCTATCTATATATATTTATATATGCAAAATTTATGCAAAAGTTGTAACCCTGGTCAAATGATATGTGTTGTAAATCACTTCACATCCTCGACAGAGCTTAACTTTTACTTTGGAAAAATAAAAGTATAACATAAAAGGCCATATATGTAAATTCTGCAGATGCAAACATCGAAATTCCCCCCAAATGTTTCTAAAGTCAAGTCACTTCCGTCTCCCACCCCCTCAAAAGAAACGACAGCTGATGAATTATGGAAATGAACCCATTCTGCCCTTGTTTATTTATATATACATATGTATAAAATCATTTATTCTAATAGGGCCTATAAATCAAAAAGGATTGTCAGCGAATAAGAGATAAGTGAGGTTATTGTGCGATGAGGCCAGCTGGTGGTAATAATTTAATGAAGTTTTACAGGCACTATAAAGGCAGAAAGCAGATGTGGCATTAAGTATTATAAACTTGGTAAAACTTTTAACAAGTGAGATGGATTTTTCAGTCGGCGCTGCCGCCACGGCTGCACAGAAGTGCGGAATAAAAAAAAAGGCAGGAATTTACACATCCTTCAATTGCAAAGCTATCAATCACACGCGTGTTATTCCTCTGGGAACGTCTTTACATGCATATTTATCAGCTCGACATGCTAATTCCCGCTGCTCCAGGCCCCCTCGGCTGCGTCTCCGAGCCTGTTTATGACTCATAATTGTTGATATCCTTTGATATATTTCTCCCGACTAAGACATCATTTGCTTTTTGTGGTCTTAAGTCAATGAGGCACAATGACCCGGCCTTTCAATTCAAATTTACAGTTCAATATCTTATTCTCTCTCCAGCCGCGAGCTCCCGCGGGGCACCGGGCCCTTTGTGCTCGGCTTTAGCTTCGCGCCGAGCGGGCGAGCGCAGGAGGGGCTGGAGAGCGATCTGATAGAAGGTGGAATTGAAATGTGTATATTGTGGAATTAGGAATTTCTGCAGTGGGAAAAAACAAAAAAACAATTGGGTAATTAATTCTCATTGTTCTTTTGAAATAGCGTAAACGTAGGCCGCAGAAAGGTCGGGGCTACAATGGCTTAGATACATTCCAGTGGCACAGCTAAGCTGCTGATGCTAAGATATGTTATGAACATTCCAGTGATACAAAGTGTGTGAAAGTGTGTGTGTGTGTGTGTGTGTAGGTGTTTAGCTCGTTGTGGGGGCCAGATGTGTGCAAAAGCTGAAAGTGTGTGAAAAAATATTTAGAGATAATTTGCTGAAAAAGAAGGGGATAAGAAACCTATATATATATATATATATATATATATATATATATATATATATATATATATATATATATACTTAATAAATCATAACTATTTATGTAAAAGTCACATTTTTAAGGGTAAAAGTCACATCCTCTACATATAAACACTTCTGCACACTCTAAAGCTTAATTACTGTCTTAATAACTTTATTTATTTTAAATAAATGTGCTAATAAGGCGCAATAAATATGAAATAAATCTTTTAAATTCAGAAAATAAAGAAATTTAAATGGAGGTGTGTTTTTATCTCAACATTTGTTTGTTTCCTGTTGAAGATTTATTCACTCATTTCGCATTTTTAAAAAATCAACAACTTTTGGGTCATTTGACCCAGGGTATATACTGTGTATCTACTGTGTATAAATGTAGCTTTTATAAGAATCTGCTTTTCTTTTCTGAGGTTAAAAGTTACTTTTAAGCTGCGTCTAAGGTGATAACAGGGCCTAAAATGTAACATCTTGATGTTTATGCAGTTTGAATTGATGACCCTGCTTTTGGTCATCTTCTTGTGTTTCCATAGCAGGTTTGACAGCAACCGTAGTGAGTCGTTAAGAGAGCGTTGTTGTTGGTACCATAAAAAAGCTCTTTTAATTGACAGTACAGCCTCCACACGAGGGGATTAGTTGTGCCACATTGTTACATATAAACCTCTCAAAGTAAACAATGAGGGAATATATATATATATATATATATATATATATATATATATATATATATATATATATATATATATATATATATTCAAAATTAATGTTTACATTCTGAACAGATGAAGATGAACAGATTCTTTAAAAACATACTATAGAAACTATAAGACTGTATCTGTGTTCTGCTCATTTCTGCATCTTATATCTGGGGTTACACACAGGAACTAGCCTATTACCTTTACCCCTATGTGAATCACCCACTGTATTACAACCTCTTCACAGGGGCAACCCGCTATGCACTTCCCTCCATCTGAAAAACAGCAAATATTCAAGGATAAAATATATATTTATATATTTATGTTCAGGCCATCTTTGCCTTCTCCTGTAAAGTCCTCATTTTGGAGATACATGTTTTTCTTTGGACAGGGACTTATATATATATATATATATATATATATATATATATATATATATACATATTTTTTCCTGCTAATATTTGCTTTGATACTAAATGTGTGTGTTGACACACCTTGAATGGAAATATTCATTTGGACGCAGATATTCAGTAACACTTTATTGAATCGTCTCGTTCAAAAGGCCACATGACTCATCCGCAAACCTTTTATGATTACTGACATAAACGTACTAAAGTTACACTATTAGAGGTGAAACTACAGCAACATGAACAGTCAGCTGACACTTGTTGGAATGAGCCTGTTTATACATGTAGATTTGGCTGGGGGTCAGTGGGGGCAGGTTATGCTGGCCCTCAGTAATGTGTTACTAATATTTAATTACATTCCAGTAGGGGAGCTTGTGTGATTCAAACAGATTAGAATTGTACTGTACTTACCAGACTGTTCCAACTAGCCCCTCAGTCCATCACAGTGTATCCCAGCTTAGTGGGATACAGTTAGAGGACAACCCTGTAACCCTTCTAATGAATACATGCAGCTACTTTAGGTTGCACCCATTTCTGACACTAATGAGCAAATGCACACACACACACACACAGCTAGTCTAGTCTCTTTAGAGAAGTGTTGCCAATAGAATAGGACTCAGATAAGCATGACCCTATTGGCACCATGCTGCCTAATGCCAGGCGTGGGCTAGAGGGGTCTAAATCCCCATTGCATTGAGCTGTGGAGCAGTGGAAGAACTGTGTTCTCATTTACATTTACATTTACATTTACGGCATTTAGCTGACGCTCTTATCCAGAGCGACTTACAAGGTTACTCGTATTACAGAGGAGGGCCAATGTAGTGTTAGGAGTCTGGCCCAAGGACTCTTATTGGTGTAGCGCAGTATAGGCACCCAGACCGGGAATCAAACCCCAGTCTCCCACATGGTGTGGTAGCTCAGTGGCAGGTAGTGGTGTTATCTGTTGCGCCACACCAACCAGAACGCCAACTCTGAATGCAATCAAATCCTCACAGCAATGCTCCTCCAAAATCTAGCAAAAAGCCTTCTTCTCTGGACAGTAGAGACAGTCACGCCACCAAAACGGGATCAGCTCTTATTAAAACAATGAATGAGCAGGTATCCCAATACTTTTGTCCATATCGTGTAATTTGTAAATCTTGCCGTTGTTCTTCAGGCTGTATCTGAATTTTCTGTGTGTGTGTGTGTGTGTGTGTGTAAGTGTGTGTCTTCTCCATACAGCACACTCTCTTTCCTGTATGAAAGTAAGCTCTTATGAATTGTTCGTAATGGGATAGAAGTTGATTCCAATGGCAAGATACCCCCCCCCCCCCCACACACACACACACACCCTCCCCCCTCCCAACAACCCCCAAAACGTTCAACTTGAGGGGGGAAAAGTCGACAGGAACACAAAGAGGCATATTGAAAACACACGTTCTCAGTATCATCAGCATGCATTTCCATAGCTAAGAAGTGTGTATAGCAGATGTATTAATGACGACTGGGAGCGGAGCGGAGCTGGCAGTGGAGGAGTGAGTGTGTGTGTGTGTGTGCGTGTGTGTATGTGTGGGAGAAGGCTCCTCCAGACACCTGCCGCCTTGCCGGCTCCTCCTGGGAACCAACATCTGAGAAATGCAATTTGAGCGTTTTCCGAGCCACAAAGAGAAAGTAAACACAATGTTTGGGGAGCGAGGAGGAGTAAACACAAATACAGTTGACGCTGGACAAACATGTATTTTTTTTTTTTTCGAGGAAAAACAAAAAAACTAGGGAGAGTTTGGGAGAGAGAGAATAATCAGAAACGGTCCCGCTGTCTCACAGGTGTGGGAATTCAAGGACAAACTCAATTGTGGTAGCCACGGCCACTTGTGTTTTTTACGGTTGTTTGTTTGTTTGTTTGTTTGTTTGTTTTTCAGCATTGTTTTCGCAGTCCGCTACATGAAGGCTGACAGGACTACAGTCTGATAGGCAGCAAAACGGACACGGTTTGAGATGAACAACGTTAAATCATTGAGATACGCATGTCGATCAACACCTGTAAAGGTTCTAAAAACAAATCTAATAAAAAGCTTCTAAAAGCGATTCTTCTTTCACATCACAAGAACACGTTTAGGGCCTTTATTATTTTTACAGTGTTTTAAGAGACTCAGGACTTTTTCAGGACTAATATCAGAACTCACAACTGCTTGTAGAAACTTAATAGCAGACACTAAATAATTGATAGAAGATTCATATAGAATTCATAGTAGTTACTCAGTAATTCATCATGAATCATTTATAGTAGATACTGAATCTTCATAATAGTTACTGAATACTGAATATCACAGTTACTTAATACTTTATAGTAGATACTGAATACTTTATAGTAGATACTGAATAATTCATAGTAGATATGGAATATTTTATTGCAGATACTGAATAATACTTCATACTTCATAATAGTTGTTGAATACCTTTAGTAGATATTGAATAATTCATAGTGGATATTGAATAATTCATAGTAGATACTGAATAATTCATAGTGGATACTGAATAATTTATTGTACATACTGAATAATTCATGGTAGATACTGAAAACATTATAGTAGATGCTGAATAATTTGTTGCAGATACATAATAATTTATAGTAAATATTGAATAATTTATAGTAGATACTGAATAATTAATAGTAGATATGGAATATGTTATTGCAGATACTGAATAATACTTCATACTTCATAATAGTTGTTGAATACCTTTAGTAGATATTGAATAATTCATAGTAGATACTGAATAATTCATAGTAGACACTGAATAATTGATAGTGGATACTGAATAATTTGTAGTAGATACTGAATAATTTTTTGTAGAGACTGAATAATTCATAGTGGATACTGAATAATTCATAGTAGACACTGAATAATTCATAGTGGATACTGAATAATTTATTGTAGAGACTGAATAATTCATAGTGGATATTGAATAATTCATAGTAGACACTGAATAATTGATAGTGGATACTGAATAATTCATAGTAGATACTGAATAATTTATTGTAGAGACTGAATAATTCATAGTGGATACTGAATAATTCATAGTAGACACTGAATAATTGATAGTGGAAACTGAATAATTTATTGTAGATACTGAATAATTCATAGTGGATATTGAATAATTCATAGTAGACACTGAATAATTGATAGTGGATACTGAATAATTTTTTGTAGAGACTGAATAATTGATAGTGGATACTGAATAATTTTTTGTAGAGACTGAATAATTGATAGTGGATACTGAATAATTTATTGTAGACACTGAATAATTGATAGTAGACACTGAATAATTGATAGTAGATACTGAATAATTGATAGTAGATACTGAATAATTTATAGTAGATACTGAATAATTAATAGTAGTTGCTGAATAATTTATAGTAGATACTGAATCATTTATTGTAGATAGTGAATAATTCATAGTAGGCTGGGTACTAAGCACTGAATTGCTACTAATATCAGGTATTATAAAGGTACATATCACTTGTAGCTCATAGCAGACAAATTGTGTCCAAAGGGCAGACTTTAAACTTTCCAACACAGGTTTGGTTGCTGATCTTCTCTCTGAACTCCAGACACTGTGTGGATTTGTTCAGTTCCACCAGCAGCTCACCTGATCTACTTTAATGAAGGACTAATTAGGTAAACTAGGTTTTGGAAAGGAACTAGAAATGCTGGCCTTCCTCCAGGAGAGTGCTGGGGATGGTTAGGCTAATGCAGCACAAGCACAATGCAGTGTTTATTTGTGTTCATGTGTTTTTTGCTTTTGAACAAACTCTTTCAGCCCAGATAAACGAAGGGCAGGACAGATCGCTTTCTCAGAAGCATCAGTAGACTTTTATACAATGCGAGACACTGGATACAATAATGCTGGAAGAGGGGCTCTTTCATTCCATTTTCGGTGCTAGAAAAGACCTGTTTGAAAAAGTTCTTTAAAGAACGAGTTATTAGTGGTTCTCCATCAAACAATTTCAACATCTAGATGTTTTTTGATGTTGCTCTATGTTAGAAACATAGTTTTTTCTAAAGAAACCCCTGAAGAACCATTTTACAAGTATACTTTTCAAAGTTCTGCATATAATAATAAATATTCTTATGTTATTTATTACGGTATATTGTGTATTTTATTTTATGCAATTTAACCAGGGAAATATATATAGAAATTATACATGTAATTATATATATATATATATATATATATATATATATATATATATATATATATACATGAAAAGGGAAAAGGGATTCCAATCTTTGCAGCTCTATTGACCCCTTAAGAATCCCCTCTGTAAACTTAATAGAAGCACCAGGGCTGTTTGTGTTATTCCTGACTGAGCTTAAGCAGTCCCTGGGGTCTCTGACTGAAGGCAGCTTTATAGGACTGGGTAGAGAAACATCGGCACTGCAGAATCTCACAACACTTACATCTGAATCATCTTATACAGGTCGGAAAATGTAGTGTTAGGAGTCCTACCCAAGGAGTCTTATTGGTGTGGTGTGGTGGGCTTGTCCAGCCAGGGAATCCAAACCCTAGTCATCCAGGTCATGTGAAAACCACACCAACATCAGTACCTGATCAATAAGACACTGTGGAGAGTGTACTAACAGACAGCGTGTCCCACTTGCTGTACACATTATTCCAAATGCTTGGTCATTACACTTAGACACACTGACCTGCCGGCTGCTTTGTTTCCCACCTGAGTGTGTATTTGATTGTACCGTGAAGAAATCAAATGTCTACTTTTCTCCCACGCCATGAATTTCAGGCCTCAAGATGGCTGTAACTGCTTAGCATTGCAATATGATTTTGTTCAGGTTTACAGAGGAACAGTGGGTCATAAAGTATTCAGCTACTGCTATAAATGATTCAGTAACTACTAAGAATTATTCAGGATTTACTATGGATGATTCAGTAACTACAGTGAATTATTCAGTATCCACTATGAACTATTTAGAATCTACAATGAATTATGCAGCATTTACTGTAATTTATCCGGTATCCACTATGAATTGTTCAGTATCCACTATGAATTGTTCAGTCCATATATACTATAAATTATTCAGTATCCACTATGATTGTTCAGTCCGTATCCACTATAAATTATTCATTCAGTATCCACTATGAATTGTTCAGTATCCACTATAAATTATTAATTTAGTATCCACTATGAATTGTTCTGTATCCACTATGCATTATTCTGTATCCACTATACATTTTTTAGTATCCACTATGAATTATTCTGTATCTACTATGAATTGTTCAGCATACACTATGGATTATTTACTATTTACTGTAATTTATTCAGTGTCCACTATGAATTGTTTACTATCCACTATGAATTATTCAATGTCTACTATGAATTATTCAGTATCTACTATAAATTATTCAGTATCCACTCTGAATTATTCAGTATCTACTATAAATGATTCGGTATCCACTGTGAATTGTTTAGTATCCACTATGAATTATTCAATGTCTACTATGAATTATTCAGTATCTACTATAAATTATTCAGTATCCACTCTGAATTATTCAGTATCTACTATAAATTATTCAGTATCCACTCTGAATTATTCAGTATCTACTATAAATGATTCGGTATCCACTATGAATTGTTTAGTATCCACTATGAATTATTTAGTACCTACTATGAGTTATTCAGTATCTACTATACATTTTTCAGTATACACTCTGAACACTATGAAACTAAATTCAATTTCCTGTAACTACTACGAATTATTCACTATCGACTATAAATTATTCAGCAACTACTGTGATTTGTTCAAGATCCACTATGAATTATTCAGTTTCTACTATGTTTTACACTCTAACTTCTATGAATGCATCAGTAAATATTATACAGTACTCAGTAACTCTTATTAAAGGTTGTGTAATACTTTTAAACACACAGTAGTTATGAAAGTGAGAAACTGAAGGACAGGCCTACATCCCAAGTTTAAGGTGGTTAGTTAGGATACAGAGGGGTGATGTCACCAACACCTGCACTGTTCAGCCCTCCAGAGTATCACACCCTTGTTAAAAGTATCACTTGTGCTAACAGGAGACACACAGCTTTCCAGACGACAAGCGAGAGGCTCTTCTGTCTACAAGGACTTCTCATGGTGGGCATCAGAATGACCTCGGGCCCATCAGTGAGAACCCTTCCTCTGCGGCATTCCCGGAGCACATCCCCTATGAAAGAACAGCAGCAGAGTCTGTGATTTTTTTGATACAACAGACAAACACGCACACGTTTGATGATCAGAGACAATTAGAATTTGAGGGGGGAGGAAAAAGCAGCAGCAACTCCGGAGCGCTGCGATTTGATTGATTTCCGTGTCATCTGCTGGAGGTTAAGAATAAACTAATCAAAAACATTAAAATCATGAATTTCACATCAAAATAAAATAGGCCCTAACAGGTTGTTTTACATAATCAAGTATACAGCCATCACCTGTTTTGACACAGCTAAAGAAACAGCGAAACCCTCTTCCCTTCATTAAAACCAATAATAACGCAGGTGTGCGCAAAACGGCACGCTGGCAGCAATATGAATTATTAATGCCGAACTTAAGTATTATAACAGGAAATCGATGAACTTACCTGGCACAATTAAAATGCAAAACGCCCTCATTTTTTCCATAATCCGGCACAGTATAATTATGTCTCTCTATTCTGGAACACGATAACTTTGGATTTTTTTTTTCCCTTTTTTTTTTTTTTTTCCCGAAAGCACACAACACCTGCTCGCTTTGTTTACACTTGTGTGTTCTCTCTCGTACTGCGAAGGGGGTGCTCAGATGTCCTCCTACCCGCAGCTCGGGAAAGACACATTCTGACAACTTGTCAAGCCACAATCATAAATGTGAAATACACAAATTCTCATATAGGTAGGAGACTTTAATGCCACCCTGCTACGGCTATGCAAATGATATACGACGCGGCGGCATGTGGGCGTCGCAGGTAAATTGCAATGAGGGGTTCGTTCGTTTTGCCCTTTGGAAAGTGCCAAGTATGATCACAAAGTGGAGGAAACAAATCAATACCTTGTGCATGATTACTAATTATTAAGCTGCAGTTATGAAGGCTGGCATATTAAATGCCTGTGCGCGTTGACTGCGTGCGTACAGGGTATAGTGGGAGTCACTAGAGGATGCGTGATGAAAGATCATGATACTTAATAATAAATAAATAAATATATGTATGTATTTAAACATATGTATATATTTATATATATATATAAATACATGTATTGGAATTTTTGGAGATTTGTGATATTGTGGCATCACATGTAATAAACAGCTATTTCTTTTTACTTATTGTAAAGGCCACATGATATAATAATAATAAAATAGGATTTGTTAAAGGATTTTTTGTTAAAAAACAAATCTATAATGTGTTATATATTTCAGTGTCACAAATTATACCCTATTGCAATTTCTTATATGTAAGATTTTCCACATATAACAAAGGCAGGTTGGAAATCAGCAATGGCTGCATATAATATATTGTCATGATACTAGAGCCACAGTACAATGCGATATGACATATTGTGAAAACTGTATATTAGCATTTGTTACATATGGGATTAGGCTCTAATAACAAATTGCAATTTATTTTATAAAGGGTTATATGATGCTATGATGCTATGATATTATCATGATACTAAAGCCACAGTGTGTTTCTATAGGTTCCAAACACTGTGTAGGAATGCTGTGTAATGTGATATAACATACTGCAACAAACAGTATATTAGCATTTATTAAATATGGGATTTTGCATTTATAACATACAACATTGCAATTTATTATATAATGGGTTATGCATATAGTACAGTGGGGTTGGGAATCACCAAAGGCTGTATGGTTTGTTATTATGATACTAGAGCCACAGTGTAATACCATATGACATATGACAACAAACTGTATATTAGCATTATTTTTTATATATGGGGTTATGCACTTATAACATATTGCAATTGCTTATATAAAGGGTTATACACATAGTATACTATGGTTGAGAATCACTAAAGGGTGCATATACTATGATATTATTATGATACTAGAGCCACAATATGTTTTTTTTTCTATAGGTTTGATAATACTTCCATTGGAAATGTTTAACACTGTGCAGAAATGCTGTGTAATGTGATATGACATATTACGACAAGCAGTATATTAGCATTTATTTTATATGGAGTTATGCATTTATAACATACTGCATTGCATAGTCCATAGGTTTTAGAATAATTTCATTGGAAAATTTAAACACTTAAGAAATGCTGTGTAATGTGACATGACATATTGTGACAAACAGTATATTAGCATGTATTATATATGGGGTTATGCACGTATAAAAGACAATCTGGCAATTTATTATATAAAGGGTTAAACGCATAGCATAGTACGGTTGGGAATCACCAAATGCTGTATGGATATGTTTCTATAGGTACCATGATAATTTAAGAAAACTTAAACACTTAAGAAATGCTGTGTAATGTGATATGACATCTGTTCCACAAACTGTATATTAGCATTTATTATATACGTGGCTATGCACTTATACTATATTGCAATTTATTATATAAATACATATAGCATACTAGGGTTGGGAATCACCAAAGGCTGCATGGTATATGCTATGTAATATGATATGACATGTTGCAACAAATAGTATATTAGCATTTATTATATATATATATATATATATATATATATACTACACTTAATACTTAGTAGGGATTTAACACCAGAGGCTGATGCTATGACAAAACTTGAGCCATAATACAGATTTTTTGCAATTTTGAAATATTTGTGATATATGCTACACATTGGAATTGACAGTGGTTCCAGCACATACCGCTGTTTATTAGGTGTTATGGACATTACGCTATGTATGGTAGTAGAAGAAGTGCACAATATCACAATGTAATTTTAATGCAATCTTAAAGATTTGTACTGTGTTACATAGTGCGGGATAATAATTTGTAATATATCACAGCTGTCCCAAAAACCTCAAAAAAGGCTTAATTTTTGCTGTTTTGACATAATGTAAATCAGGCAGTTGTTCATTGTTGTTTATTGTATCCGGATTTCATGATGAACAGACCAATAGAATTGCTCTGAAAAGACTTGGGATTAAATCTGTTTACATTGACTTCCATTAAAAGTTAGGAAGGTTGTTCCCTGCTCCTGTAAAGTTGACACTTTAGAAATATGGCATGACAGTATTGCATATTTAACCTTTTGACCCCATATCATGACTCTAACTACTCCTACCTTTGCATGTTTACTGTGTGTTCAGGACACGGCGTGTCTTTCAGGAGGGACGAGACTGCAGTAGGCCTGTGTCAGATCCAGATTTCAGCCCCGCTGTTAAAATATGAGGGAATGTGGATCCGGCCCTATAATACAGTACATTGCAATATACTGCAATTCATCACACCTGACTGCACAAGCCAAAAATCTGTTTAATTTACAAAAGAATTATATCTAGTTTACATGCTGTTTATCTAGGCCTCTGATGGAGTAAACAAAGCATCTTCCACACATCCCTCTGTTTACTGTGTGTTCGGGTAAAGTGAAATGTTCAGGGTACACATTCCAATGCAACGGATGCCTCCCCAGCTCTGCTGACCAATGGCAGGTCCAGATTCCAGTCCCATTCTTAAAGAACGAGAGAGAACAGCTTGCGCCGTCTCCAGCATGGGACCGGCCATTTTTTTTTTTTCCTTTTGGCAAGTCAAACTTTATCAGCACAAACACACACAAATGAAAACAAACACATCCCGGCTTGCTAATTACGCACACGTCGGGCTCTCTGCGTGCCGGCTTTGGACGGCGGGCCTTCCTCTTGGCCGGACTTCCCACGGCGACTTGGGACAACCTGGCCGTACTTACAGTACACACTCCTGGAGCAAACTGTTTGATTAGATAACACGCTCGCCGGCACATCAGTGGCCCGCGCCCATTTTTCATACCCATTATTCCGCGCGCGAAGTTACAAATTACGGCGGTGACACCAGACTGGTATCTCTCGGGCCATGTGGCCCTGTACCCTCGCCAAATCCTGCGCCACTAATTTTACTAATTGCCTGGGCCCGGCCAGCCGTTTTCATTGGTCCATATAGCCGGCGATGTCACAGCAAGCTAATGAGGACTAAATAACGCATGTGAACCCCTCTAATTGCTTCATTTCTCATTGTAGATACCATTTCTGTAATAAGAGCAGGGATGCCAAAATGTTCGCAATATAATTATTTTGGAGGGAAGCATCAACACAAGCCGGACTATTTCCAAAAAACATTATGAGGCCTGGAGTGGTATTTGTTTATTTATTTATTTATTTATTTATATATTTATTTTCTTCGAGGGCAGCGCAGTGCATGGTCAGTGCTAGGAAGAAAATATCTTGCAGTACCATAATAAATTACATTTACCTAAAAACTAACATGTAAAATATGTAAGAGCTTTATTTTAGGCCTATGTGATTTTGTCTCCAGCATGTATTTTCTCCATCAAGCTAGTAAACACACTAGATTTCTGTCTGTCCAAGTGCTAATGAATGCAACAGACTGCCTTTCTTACTCTGCTTTCTGAGGAACTGTGGTAGACGGTATCCACATGGCTGAAGTAATGTAAGTTTGTTTGGTTTTATTTAATTATTTATTAATGTATTTGAAAATACTGCAGTGCATGACCAGTGCTAAAGAAGAAAATATCTAATAAACAAATCTACTTTAAAAACCTTACATGTAAAATATGTAAGAGCTTAATTTAGGCCTATGTGATTTTGTCTCCAGTATGTATTTCATCCATCAAGCTAGTAAACACACTAGATTTCTGCCTTCTGCTTCTTTCTGATGAGCCACAATTATCAGAAATGTTTGTTTTTATTATCTTGTTGTTGAAACTATTTATTTCTTTGGGGTAGAAAGGCCTTGTAATGTCTGCCTTGCAATGCCATGTGTATTTCTAGGGATTTTCTGAATGTAATCTGAATGTAGAAATTTATGGTTAAAACCTTTTTACATTTTTTTTATAGGAGTTTATGTACAGTATTTATTTTCTCCAGCAAGTGCTCTTGGATACAACAGACTGCTTTTCTTACTCTGCTTTCTGAGGAACTGTGGTAGACGGTATCCACATGGCTGAAGTAATGTAAGTTTGTTTGGTTTTTATTTATTTATTTATTTATTTATTTGAAAACAGTGCAGTGCATGACCAGTGCTAAAGAAAAAAAAACCCAATAAACAAATCTACTTTAAAAATCTTAAATAAAATATATAAGAGCTTTATTTTAGGCCTATGTGATATTGTCTCCAGTATGTATTTCATCCATCAAGCTAGTAAACACACTAGATTTCTGTCTGTCCATGTTTCTCCTTCTTTCTGATGAGCTACAATAGTCAGAAATGTTTGTTTTTATTATCTTGTAGTTTAAACTATCTGCCTTAAACTGTCTGCCTTGCAATGCTGTGTGTATTCCTAGAGATTTTTTTTTAATCGAAATGTAGAAATTCCTGGTTAAAAGTAGCTTAGAAGTTTATGTACAGTATGAATTTTCTCCAGCAAGTGCTCTTGGATACAACAGACTGCATTTCTTGCTCTATTTCCCAAAGAGCTGTTTGTTTTGATACTTAAATACAATCTTAAATTACATCTACTTAAAAAAGTAGTCAAATCTCCATTTCAGGACTATACAATTTAGCCTCCAGTATGTATTTTCTGCATCAAGCTAGTAAACACACAGCTTTCTGTCTGTCCATGTTTCTGTTACTTTCTGATGAGCTACAGTAGACAGTGTCTGAAGGCCTCAAGAACTGTTAGCATATTTATTTAGTATCGTTTAGTCTTTCCTTACCTTCCTTACAACCCCTCAAACCTTTATTTTAGGACTCTGCAACATTTTCTCCAGACTGAATTTCTGGTGATGAAGCCTTTATTTATTTTATGGTAAATAAATCAACCAATAAATAAAATATTTGTGTTAGAACTATATATTTTCCCTCCAGTATGTTATATTTACTCTAGCAGTTCTTAATGAGTGCAGCAGACAGCGTTTGTCTCCATCTCTTCCTCTATCCTTTTCCAATCAGCTCTGGTAGACTGTATCCAAACAACTGTAGTTATGTTTGTTTGTTTGTTTGTTTATATATTTATTTCTTTGAGAGAAATGCAGACTATGGTTTGGAGCTAGCAAAAACATGTGAAATGAGCCTGGCTCAATGACACTTGCATAGAAAAATGTTTACATTTATAACATTTAAAACATAATATCTGGAATCTTTGTTTTAGGAGTATGCAGCATGTTCTCCAGTGTGTATTTTGCTGGTTATGTCATGGCAAAGTGCATCACACTAGATTTCTCTCGCTCTCCTAGGTGCCCAGGCACCTGGAGTAATGTTTATTTATTTATTTATTTATTTATTTATTAAAAGGCAGTGCGGTCCACTCTGGATGCCAACAGCAAATAAATATTCTATAAAATACCAAAATAATTTTATTTTAGGACTATGTAATATTGTAGTGTATCCAGTATGTATTTTTTTCAACACTAAATATTTCTCTCTCTCTCTCTCTCTCTCTCTCTATATATATATATATATATATATATATATATATATATATATATATATATATATATTCAGATGCACTGGTAGCTGTATGTTATAAAGTCAGCAGTAATTATTCATTTATTTCTTGAGGAAAGTGCCTCCCATGGTCAGCGCCAACAAAATCTATAATTTATAATAACCCGGCTAATTTACATTTCCAACTACGTACATCAATGTACAGGAATGTTCAGTATTTGTGATGTCTAAAACAGATTATTTGATGAGTATGCAGTATCTTCTTCTCCAGTATGAATTCTGTTGATTAAGTGCTACACACTGTTTCTCTTTTTATTTGCTCTGTTCTGTAATGAGATAGGATGCTGGTGGTTTCTGGAGGCCTGAAGTTACATTTGTTTGTTTGTTTGTTCACTGGTTTATGTGTTCATGTATTGAAGAGCTGTGTGGTCAGTGGTCAGTCCTAGAAAAAAACATCAAACGGCAATAAGGAAAAATGACAATACCAAATATTTGACTTTTTCTAAGGCCTGTGCAACATAGTCTCCAGTATGTATTTTCTTCAACAAGCTAGTCAAGTGCTTAGACATGCAACATGCTGCAGTTCGCTCTCTCTCTCTCTCTCTTTCTCTCTCTCTATTTTCCCATGAGATGTGGTAGATGTTATTTCCAAAGATTTGGCATACTATTGTTTATTTATTAATCCATTTATTTATTTATTAATTTTGAAGGCAGTGCAGTCCACAGTCGTTTCTACCACAGTAATCGTGCGTTAGTTTTGCTAATTACTGCAGTTAAATGAGTCAATGTAAAATGATGTGAATTATTAAATGTAAAGGCTTCATTTTAGGAGTACGCAGTATTTTGTGCACTGTGTGTTTTGCTGGTACAGTGTGACACACTGGGTTTCTCTCTGTCTCTCTCTCTCTCACTCTCTCTCTTGCTCTATTTTCCCATGAGCTACAGTTTATGGCGTGTGTGTGTGAATGTGTGTGTGTGTGTGTTTTCTGTGGTAGCCTGTGTTGTGGTGCACATTTCGCTAATGCGCACCTATCTTCATGCCACCTGGGGGCCAGAAGTGTGTGTGATGTTCCTGGCCTGGCCACATTCCCATTTCTGCATGTGTTTGTGTGTGTGCATCTGTGTGTGTGTGTGTGCGTCTGTGTGTGTAAGTGTGTATGTGTTTTCTCTGTCTTTCTCTCTCTCTCTCTCTGTGTCTCGCCCGCTTTGCCTCCTCACATCTACAGAAGAACATGTGCTGAATATTTGAATATTTAATGCTATTAAAGCTGGAGCAAAAAGAAGGCTATTACTTATTTACCGCCTTATATCCAGGGCCGAGCATCAGGTGGTCCCAGGACGAGGGGCCCCTGCAGCCGACCCGTCGCGAATTATTGACCAATAATCCGTCTTAATTCATGTCACAGGGAAGTTAATAATTCAGGCGGGACGGGTGTTGTGTTTTTTTTTTTTTTTGCCGGAGAAGGGGCTCAGAACTGCACGGTTTGTCTTAGTTGGTGATACGCTGCGGCGGCGAGGGAGCGATACGGGACGGAGGGGGATGGGGGAAGGTATGGTGGAATATGATTAAATAAATTATGATGACAGACAAAACAGGGTTTAGGTTGAGAACATTTGCCATGCTGGGGAATATGGGTGACACAGCTGCCAATCATACGCACAGTGTGCACACACACACACACACACACACACACTTACACTGTTTACATCACGGCAGTGCTGGTGCTGGTTTCGCTGCAAGAGTCTTTACTGCACAAGGGCACTGGTTCATTCATTCATCCATGCAGTCATTCAGTCATTGTATAAAGTGTAGGTACCATAAACTGAGCCTGAGAGCATTATTTTCTATGATACGGTTTCTGGTCCTACACACATTCAATTAATACTGTAACCCAACAACCCTCTAACCCCCTCACTCATTCACACAGTACTCATTCATTCATTCATTCATTCATTTATTCATTGAGATTCATATAATGTAGGTTAATATAATCATATTCTGAGCTTGAGGGCACCTGGTTTTATATGAATTCTGGTTCTAGTCTTAGACATCAGTCAATACAATACCCCGGCAGTCTCTTCACTCATTCACACAGCATTCACTCAGTCATGTTTAGTGAAAGTAAAGCTTAAAGTACAATATCTGCAAAAACTGAGCATGTTTCTCTCATTAATGTTATTTCTAAATTTGTCAAATAACCTGGTTGTTGTTGATTCATCCATTCATTTTATTTATTTATTTCCTTTTGGGGAAATTTAAATCTAATTTAAAGCTCCTGAGACCCAGACTTTTGCTCGGTGTGCATTTTGTTTTTTTCATTTCTCCCATTTGGGATTAGTAGGACATAATAAGTAGTTGTTTGCTAAACAAACAAACAAACAAACAAACAAAAAACAATGTCTTCATAAGAGGCCAGAGGGTCAACGTTTAAAAAAATGAAGTATCATGGTGCAGAGAAGCAGAAATGTAATGTCCCCATATGAGGACACAGGGTCTCAAGAGGTCAATGTTATTTGTGACCTTAGAGATGATGTTAAAATACCATTTATTTGTCCATTTTCCCATTAATCTGTCTATTCATTCATTCATTTTATATTCATTCATCCATCCATCTATTTTTATGAATTAATTTAGTTTCTAATCATTTTCATTCATTCATTCATTTATCTGATGTTTATTCATCCATTCATCCCATTTTATTTATCCATTTATCCATTTTTCATTCATTTACTTTCTAATCATATTTTTTTCATTCATTCATTCATTCATCCATTCATTCATTTATCTGATGTTTATTCATCCATACATTTCATTTTATTCATCCATTTATCCATTTTTCATTAATTAATTTACTTTCTAATCATATTTTTTCATTCATTCATTTAGCTGGTGTTTATTCATCCATTCATCTCATTTTATTTATTCATTCATCTATTTTTATTAACTCATTTATTTATTCATCCCTTCATTTATCAATTTCTTCATTAATTCTTTTTATTAATTCATACATTCTTTCAGTTATTCATTAATTTATCTCAGCATTAATTCATGCATTCATCCATTCATTTTTCATTCACTTATTTGTTCATTCATTCACAGCAAATATACCATTTTAGGGGCCAAAACTGAGCTACCGAAAATCATTTATATATTTATTCATTCATTTATTCACACACATCATATATTTATTTATTCAGGGCAAATATTATGCTTTAGTTTCTAACAACTGAGCATAAGAAAAAAATGTTTCTGGCCTTAGAAACGACACACAGTTCAAAAAATGATACAAATTCACTTCATTTATGCATAAAAGGAAATATAATCTTTTCATTTTTACATTAATGTTAACTCTTAAGAATGATAGGAATCCCAGCAAACAGTCCCTGCACAGAAGAACTGAGGAAATAATATACAGAATTTCACGCGTCATTTTACATAAATAAATACATTCATTCATTCCGGCTATTTGGCTTTAGATACCATATTAATATAATCACAGTGGTGGTGGATGGAAGCAGATGTAGAGCTTTAATGCCTTTTAAAAGCTAACTCACAGAAGGCTAATACTCGATTACTGTTGTGATGTCTGATGAGACTGAAGGCACTATTATGATAGTTTTGGGCCTAAAGAATCTATTTATGGTGGAGAGGCACACTCACAGTACTGTATGGCAAAAACAACCCTTAAGAAAACTTTATTTCTTTACATTTTCCATTATTTTACCTTTTTCAAAACTCTGGAAAAGGAGGGTTAAGGGTGACTGGTGGGATTCGATAGCAGATAAAATGACTGTATGTGTGTTTTAGTCATGGCGGCACCTGGCTGTGTTCATCACCACTGTAAAGAAATCAGAATCAGTCAGTTTCTTTACAATGAACCATTTCACACCAACCCCCTGCTCTGAATGACTGTTTACGTCTCAACCACTGAATTATGCAGCAGAAATTTTGAACAATCGCTGGAATTCCCCTCTAAACAAAACAGAAACCTGTTACCTGCTGCCCAAACCAGTCTAAGATGCAGTGAAATTGAGTTAACGGTGCCTTATTTCTACTGCATGTACCTAATTTCTATGTGTAAGAGTACTCTAAGAAAATTAGTAGAACTTACAGTGAACATCTGCAACCCCATGGACCAAACAGTTGGACCAAGCAGCAAAGTCCAGCAGCAAAAGTGAAAGAAATTAGCCAATTAAAGGCAAAAGGTTGATATTCTATTTTTTTTTTTAATTTTAAACATCTAGAGCTCCACAAGGTTCCCTCGTGGACATCATTAGTATTAAAAGCACAAAATTAACAGCAATTAAAAGACGTAACCAGAAGAAGCCAGTTTGAGAAGGGCCTCCTCACTTGACCGCCCTAACCATTAGTATCAGAATAACAACTTGGCCTCGAACCCTCGAACTGACGACTGGAATAAATGTTTTAACGGAGCGATAATTGAACCAAAAGCAAACATTTCCTGTTCATTTTTGGGTAATTGCGGTCACGGTGCAGCGGAGGCTTGGTAATTTAAGCTCCTGGGCTTTTCTCGTCACTGCGGCTTCCTTGCAGCCTCAGTGACTGCCCCAAATAGCTGTGCATTTAATAAAAATATGTGCCCATTATCAACCTGTTTGAAAGGGAATCCCGAACGAGAGGGGGAAGCACACTGTGAAAAACAGCGTCATACTGCAGGAACTCTGACGTGAAGTGAAAAAAGACACCATGTCTGACTCACTGTGGTCAGACGAGGTCCTTTTTTTACTCAGGTAATAATGCGAAAGGAAAATGCTGGTGTTTCCCAGACTGCTAAGTTCTTGCTTTTAGCTCACAAGAGCTTAGCTTAGCTTAGCTTTAGCATAGTATCAGTATCTCTGCAGCGCAAACTTCATGGAACATGTAAGTACTGATCACCTGAGGCCCGTTTGAGACCCATTTCGGGTCTCCTTGACAAAACAAGCTACACTGCTGGATTAACCAAATATGGCTAACATTAGATTCAGCTAGCCTGGTTCATTTGGAGTGCAAATTTAAGGAGACATCAACATCAGTTTGACTAAAAACCTCTCAACTAAACAGGCCAACATGGCTAACAATGAATGGCTTAGCAGAACTCTCCATAGCAGACCTCTACACTGGTAAAAGTGTAAGATCTTAGAGAAATGTTTGGAGCTTCTTCAATTTGAAACGGTGGAGGAACCTCTTAAGGTGTTTGAGGAACCTTCAGGAAAAGGTTTTTAGCATTATTTTATCTCTATCTTAAAGACTCTATCTTAAAGACTATCTATATTATCACTATCTTAAAGACTATTAGGACTTCAACATCAGACTGGAGACCAAGAGTCTGCAAGTCTACAGTATTAGCTAGCTAGCTACTTCTTAACCATCCCTGAGGCTAAATGATATCTAACCAAAACAACACACACCTCACAGTCAAAAAGAGCAATTTTCAGTCAGGATTATTACGGTTAAGTTAGTTTTAAGTTAGTTTAGCCACTCGGATTGATGCTAACACCTTCCTACTGGGCCACATTAGCTACAAGTCTGCGCTACAATCAGCGCTATATGAAGTGACCTGGGCTTTCCGCACTGCTTGGAGCTTGATGTGATGTGCAGAGACAAACTTTAGGGCTTTATTTACTTTCAAATATGTGAAATATTATTATATATAGTACTATAAATACTACAGAATTATTATGTTATTACATTTTGTTAATTATACTTATGTATATTTTTTATAAGTAATTTAAATTGTATTCTTAAATTACTCTTAAAGCAACATCACGGTAAATGAGCCAGTATTAGCTAGCTAGTTTATTTTCAAACATCCCTAAATATATACGTCTAACCAAAACAACACACACCTCACAGTCAAAAAGAGCAATTTCCAGTCAGAATTATTACGGATAATTATTTAGTTTAGCTACTTGAATTGATGCTAACACCTTCCGCCGCCTTTACTGGGCCACGTTAGCTACAAGTCTGCGCTACAATCAGCGCTATATGAAGAGAACTGGGCTTTCCACACTACTTGGAGCTTGAACCAAACTTCAGGGCTTTAAAGGTAAAGGTGCACGTATTTGTCACTGTACAGCGAAATGTGTCCTCCGCATTTAACCCATCTGGTAGTGAACACACACTCACACACACACACACACATGTGTTAGGGGCAGTGAGTACACACACACACCCAGAGCGGTGGGCAGCCAACTCCAGCGCCCGGGGAGCAGAGAGGGTAAAGGGCCTTGCTCAAGGGCCCAACAGTGGCAGCTTGCCGAGCCCGGGAATCGAACCCACAACCCTGTTATCAATATCCCAGCGCTCTAACCGCTGAGCCACCACTGCACCACTGCACCACTGCTTTATTTACTTTCAAATATATATATAGTATTATGAATGTTATAAAATTATACTGAACATTTTATTAAATATTGCTTGTGTCTCTTATTTATAATTAATTTAAATTGTAACCATTTTTCTCAGAAAGTACTCTTAAAGCAACATCACGGTAAATGAGCCAGTATTAGCTATCTAGCTCATTTTCTAACCGTCCCTAAGGATATACGATGTCTAACCAAAACAACACACACCTCTCAGTCAAAAAGAACAATTTCCAGTCAGAATTATTACAGTTAAGTTAGTTTAGCTACTTGAATTGATGCTAACACCTTCCGCCACCTTTACTGGGCCACGTTAGTGTCGTCTCGGTTCGTCTTCCTCATGTATATTTGGTCAAGAAACGGGGCCCCCTTTCTTTTCTACATCTACCCTGTGTGGCTAACCATATCACTCCTCAACTCCATACCATTCCTTCAGGCCTATGAACATCTGCATAGCCAATGAATATACTACATTAGCTACAAGCCTGCGCTACAATCAGCGCTATATGAAGTGACCTGGGCTTTCCGCACTGCTTGGTGCTTGATGTGACGCGCAGAGACAAACTTCAGGGCTTTATTTACTTTCAAATACGTGAGGTACATCTGCGTGCCACTGCTGATGGTCATAAAAGTCGAGCTTTCTTGGCAGTGATGGAACTTGTGCCCAGTGTCTTGTTTGTGTATCCTATCGACGCTTCATTAATGTAACTATGAATATGAGTAATGGATTAAAATGTGGTCAGTGGCGCAGAGCCCGAGTGCGTGTGCATGTGCATATGTGCATGTGCGTATTTGTGAGGGTGTGTGTGTATGTGTATGTGTGTGTGTATGTGTGTGTGTGTGACAGCTGCTTGATTAGGCACACAGCACCATTTGCAGTCTGCATACTGAAGCGCGTTGCATAGATGGTAGATAACACATAACCACATACATGGCGCTCAGCACAGATATTCGAAAGGAAACATATCAACCATGTTTTCAGTACAGATGTACAATGTGCGAGGAAAAAAAGCTCTATTTTTAGAGCTGTCAGCCTGTGCTTGCTCCTCTTCATCTGTTTTTGGTGTGACAACTTCCAAGAAGTGGTGTGAAATTCCGCTTACGTTGTTTTTAACGTAACTTTACTAGGTCACAATAAGAAACGGCTTGTTTTTCGAAGGAACGCGTCCGAAAAAACAAACAGAAAAAAAAAGAAGGGCCTTGTAACCGACACACAGCTAGCCTTCTTTATTCGGCCTAACTGGAGACGAAGGTCACCTGAGGATGGTGGCGAAAAGAGCCGTTTTAGTGTCCGACGTGTGGAAATTCGTCCGAAAACCGACAACCCGAGCTAACTTTCCAGCCGTTTCACTGGAAGACCTACTTTCATGGTGCCATGTGGGGTGTTTATGTGCGTGCGTGTGTGTGTGTGTGTGTGTATGTGTGTGATGCTTTATTTACCAGTGCCCTGCATTTGCAGGTGGCTTCCCTGTACAATATTTAAACGTGCTACACACAGACAGACTCCCCGTGAAGCCGCTATGAGCTTGGTGTTTCAGCTTTGAACAGCGTCGCTATCAGTCCAGTGTAAATAACAAGAAGTGGCAACTGATAAATATGTAATGATACACCCCCCCCCACACACACACACACACACCACCATGCCTTTTCCCTGCTGCTCGACCTGCTCCAACTGGGAAAAGATCTCAGTCATGTGAGTGTGAGGCTGGTGACACACTGCTGTCTGGACTGAAACACTGGGCTGAGGGTAACAAGTGACTGAAGAGTCCGAAAAGCTCCATTAAGAGCATTAAAACATTATGTAGCATTTTTAGCTTCAAATAACAAGTCACTGTGATGCTCCACTGACCTGTTCTACTGTCGTCTCCCACTGCGAATTATACGTCCCGACTGTAGGGGGAGCCCAGGAGCATTAATCGGTCTAGAGCACCAACTAACGCTAACCGTACACTGGAAGACTTAGAAAAGACTAAAGACTGACTCTCTCTCACAGCTAGGGAGGGAACCTTCCTGCCTTCGTCTGCTGCCTGAGTCGGCAGCTTTTCTGACATTTCAGACACAGCCTAAAAATCTGAGGTTTTAATAAAACAGGCTCCTCCAGAAATTATTTTTTTACTCCTTTTATATATATATATATATATATATATATATATATATATACATTATTTATATATAACTGATTTATTTGACTTAATTTCTATTTGTTTTTATTTATAATACAGAGCATTTCCATAAATTGTTTTTCCCCTTTTCCAGCTTTTGATCTTCCATTCTTCAGTTGAGTTTTCTCCCTTCTTTCCCATTCCTCCTTTTGTCTTCCTTTTTCCTATTTTCTTTTTTCATTTTTCCCCCCAAATTACAATAACAAAGAGTATCCACTCCACAATACATAATAGCCACATAACATGAAAGGTGATTATAATTATTAGTAATAATAATAATAATAATAATAATAATAATAAAATCTCTTGTTGTATTAATAAATCAGTGACTGGCCTCCATTGCTTAGTAAATATCTATTTTTGGAGTCTTAATAACTAGGTTATTTGCTCCATATGTCCCTAGTCTTAATCTACATCCTAACCTCATTTTAACCCACACCTTAATCTATATCTAAACCTAAACCATTATCTAAACCTAGTCTTAATCTTCATCCTAACCTAATCTTAATCTACATCCTAACCTCATTTTAACCCACACCTTAATCTATATCTAAACCTAAACCATTATCTAAACCTAGTCTTAATCTACATCCTAATCTAATCTTACCCTACACCTTAATCTATACCTAAACCATTATCTAAACCTAGTCTTAATCTACATCCTAACCTAATCTTAACCTACATCTTAATCTATACCTAAACCTAAACCATTATCTAAACCTAGTCTTAATCTACATCCTAACCTCATTTTAACCCACACCTTAATCTATATCTAAACCTAAACCATTATCTAAACCTAGTCTTAATCTACATCCTAATCTAATCTTACCCTACACCTTAATCTATACCTAAACCATTATCTAAACCTAGTCTTAATCTACATCCTAACCTAATCTTAACCTACATCTTAATCTATACCTAAACCTAAACCATTATCTAAACCTAGTCTTAATCTTCATCCTAACCTAATCTTATCCCACACCTTAATCTATACCTAAAACATTATCTAAACCTAGTCTTAATCTACATCCTAACCTAATCTTAACCTACACCTTAATCTATACCTAAACCTAAACTGTTATCTAAACCTAGTCTTAATTTACATCCTAACCTAATCTTAACCTACATCTTAATCTATACCTAAACCTAAACCATTATCTAAACATAGTCTTAATCTACATCCTAACCTAATCTTAACCTACACCTTAATCTATACCTAAACCTAAACCATTATCTAAACCTAGTCTTAATCTACATCCTAACCTAATCTTAACCTATACCTTAATCTATATCTAAACCTAAACCATTATCTAAACCTAGTCTTAATCTTCATCCTAACCTAATCTTAACCTATACCTTAATCTATATCTAAACCTAAACCATTATCTAAACCTAGTCTTAATCTTCATTCTAACCTAATCTTAATCTACATCCTAACCTAATCTTAACCTACACCTTAATCTATATCTAAACCTAAACCATTATCTAAACCTAGTCTTAATCTACATCCTAACCTAATCTTAACCTATACCTTAATCTATATCTAAACCTAAACCATTATCTAAACCTAGTCTTAATATTCATCCTAACCTAATCTTAACCTACACATTAATCTACACCCTAATCTAATCTTAACCTACACCTTAATCTACACCTAAACCTAACCTGATTTTAACATACACCTTTATCTACACCTAACCCTAACCTAATCTTAACCTACACCCAAACCTAATCTTAATCTACACCCAAACTTAATTTTAACCTACACCTAAACCTAACCTTATTTCTCGACCGCTACGTCTTAGAAGGCTGCCCTAAACTAAAAGGAGCCTTCATATACTGCCCAGAAAAACAGCCCGCGTTCAGAGCGATTTCAAGGACGCAACTGATGTATCCTTGCAATAAAAAAAAAACAGCTCCGCAAAAATGGCGGAAAACTAAGCTTCCGGAGCAGAGCTGGTTTAACATGTTCATTTTTATCAATATTTAATTTTAATGTTTCAATTTCAAGAGGCGGGATCTTTCTTGTGATGTCACCATGCAGCCTGGTTAGACTGTTCCATCTGTATGACCAATAGGCTACTAAAAGGAGTAGCCATGACCCGTCCTGCCTTGGCTGCCTAGGCTTTGGGACGTAGCTACAATCTCCAAGCGCTGTTTTCTCAATTCTTCTTCAGCACATGACAGGCCGTGTGAGCATTCGTGTATTTCATGCATTCAACTCAACAGCGCCACCAGTGGCCGTGCAGAAAAACAAACAAATAGATCATATTTTTGGACTGGAACAGTCGACCTATATGGACGTTTCTATGTGTGTGTGTGTGTGAGCTGCTCTTACTATGTTAGCTACTATTTCAGCTTTAGGAGTTTTTTAGCTGCGCTGATGTTTTCCCTCACTGCTGCAATAAATATGATGGAATATCTGTTCAATGCAGAAGAGCTGAGCACGGCCACAGCCTGGCTTAAAAACAACAAACAAGAAAAGAAAAAAAAGGAATCGAGGCACGGGCCACACAGAAGGAGCATCCTGGAAGGAGGCTGGCCCCAGGGGGACAACACTCGCGCCATCGCCGGACTGCATTTGCTCATGCTAATCATCAGAGGGAAGATATTAATGCAGAGAGAGATGGCACTCCGAAACAGCTGCTCTCGCCATGGCCAATAATAACACCAGAGAGCGAGCGAGCGAGACGGGGAACGAGAGAGAGAGAGAGAGAGAGAGAGAGAGAGAGGGGAACTAACTAACAAGTGAAGGAGGGTGGTGGGAGTAAACTAGCTGCACACACACACACATACACACACACACACATACACAGAGATACACAGCTTTGGTGGGCTCTCTCCAATGAATTGTTTCTCCTCTGACAAGCAGCTCATTGAATTTCCCATCATGCACCTGATCGGTCATTCAGAAACACAAAACACAAATAAGTCAAGTCGACCATCTGCTTGTTAGCGGCAGCCATAAAAGTGCATCTCTTTTTTCGTTGTTTTTTTTTTTTTTTTAATAAACAATCAAATGACTGCTGAAGGGCCGGAGAGAGAGCACCTGAATGGAAAATCAAATACCTTACCTTTTACTTAAGGTTTCGTTGCTGTGGGCTATTAAAAAAAGAGAGAGAGAGAGAGAGAGACAGGAAGCAGTGCACACAGACGCGCCTTCGTCTTTAATTTATTACCACAACACGCACAATCCTCGTGTCATCCTCATTTTCTAAATCAATAATCAGCACAGCATGCTTCATTAACAGTGACCAATCAGAGGCAAGCTGGGGAGCTCATTTTACAACATGAGCATTCCTAAGACATAAACCATCTGCTACTTGTAGAAACAGAAAAATCAAATTAATCCATTTCTATCATGCATTCCGATTTTAAAGCAATTAAAGATGTTCTTTGTCTAATCGCAGGCGCAGAAGTAGCTCGGTAATGAGCGAGGCAAACTCTTCGCTGAACTTTCCAGGGTTCTCAACAACACGTTTGGAAAGTTTACAAGCCCACCATCCTCCAGTGGGTCGTCACAGCTACAATACAGATGTTGGCAACAACAATGAATTTTTTATTAAGCATTTAATCATTGTGCGAAAAAAAAAGAAAAAAAAAACCAACAACAACAATAACAAAAAAAAAACCTGAGAATTCCCATAATATGAGGCCCCGGCATAAACTGAGAAGATGCCAAATCATCCAATGTAATGTTTCTCTTTTTAATATGAGACATAAACAGATGCCAATAAGCAGAACTTGTTGTAAGATTATATAAAGCCAATGATGAAGTGGAATACTGAATTTACCTTAATTAAGCCTGGGGATAGATCTCTCGCAGAATGCTAATTTTTGTTAAAAAAAATCTCTGCTCTGTTTCTCCCCCAATCCCACCGACTTTAATGTCTAATCATAATGAACAAAGGCGGGGGGAGGGTGAAGGGGGGGGGTACAACAATTGGTTTGCTTTAAAAGTGCTGAAATATTAAGAAAGTGCTCATTTGCTGTGATGATACACACACACACATAAACATGCACACATAAATACATACACATTTCATCTGTGTCGTGCTAATATTGCAATAACCTCGTATCTCCAAAACAGCAACTTTACAGGAGAAGAAAAAAAAAACCTTCCTAACTTAACTTAATAGAAGTCAATGGAAAAAGATTTTAGTGCAAGTCAATTTGGAGCGTTTCTATTGGTCGGTTTATTGTGGTATTCTTACACATCTGGCAGATTCACTTTATGTGAATAAGTGAAGGTCTATAAGGCTTTCCGTTACCGTATTATCTTGGCAAAAGTGTTTATTTACCTGGAAAAGTGAAACTCCAGACATCTCCCGATCCGGATTTCCTGTTCATTTCCTGTGGATTTCTTATCTTCTTGTCTTCATGTTAAGTATCATGTTCTGTTGTTTGCGTTTTCACATGTACTGTAGGTACAACATCCTGTCCAGTCTGATGATTAATGCTGCAGTAAAATCCACATTTTTTTACATTTTTCCCAATTTTCCCAATTTCACCATCGCCAATTCCCAACCACTAGCTTCACACAGCGTTAGGGTGAAGTCTAGCATGTGTTAAGACCCGGACCTCATTGTGGAGGAGAACACCTAACTGCTAATTCACTCACTGTGTTACATTAGCTAACAGGCGCATGCATTAGTTAGCATGACGCTGCGTGAAGAGGGCCGGGGGATGCCATCAGCAGCCAGAGTCCAAGAGAGCACAATTGGATATGCTCTGACCTACTGTGATGTTGGTCAGCACAGGTGTTTGTTAGCTGTTGTATCGGCGCTTTCCTCAGAGTGCGCTGGCTGCCTAGCAATGCTGCATCAGCGGCAGCTGGAAAAGAGGCGGTGGCTGGCCTCACATGTGTATTCTTCACATGTTATCACTGCTAGTGATGGGGGGAGACTACATAAGCAGGGGGTTGGGTAATCAGCCTTCCAAATTGGGTTGAAAAAAGGGGCAAAGATCCAAATGAATTATTAAAAATAAATACCACAATGATTCCCACCACTTGTGACGCCATGCGCATAGCCTCTATAGTGCACTTCCTTAAGCAGGGGTTTGACAGTAGTTAAGTGAACGATAACCAAATCACGACCTTTTGGATGAATGTTATTAAAGCTTCAGAAAGTTCGAGAAAGTTCGTCTCCCATTTAGAGTTTATTATAATTTTTGTCTACTTGTTGATTGTTAGTGTGTTTTCTTCTCTTAATCCATGTATCCTTGAATGTCTGGTTTTAGGTCGTTCTTGTTTTCTGTGCTTTAGGACATTTACATACTTTTTGGTGCATTCTAAGATGTATAGTTACGGCGTTCAGCTGAAGTGCTACAGTGTTAATGCAAAAAATATGCTGTTCTGGTGAAATACCAGCAAAGTTAGAACACTTCTTAACCAATCAGCTCATGTGGACGATGCTAACTGTTGTATTAGGGCCGGGCGATATGGTAAAAACACTACATCACAATTTTTTTTAAAGACATTTATCATGAAACATGATATTTACCACAATACATGTAATCTAAATACTTCAGTAGTGACAGATTCTGAAAAACGACTATTCAGAGACTCTCCTGAACTGAATACAGTGATTTTTACTCAATATCTGCAGTTCTTCATCTAATTAAACCAGTCTACTTACACTGTTTATGATGAAACCTGCAGCTGATCAGTGTTTATTAAGCACTCACAATATCCTGGATATCCTCAAAAAGCATATTGTATATCACAATAACAAAATTCATCATGATACGATCAAATAACGTCATATTGCCCAGATCTAATGTTGCATAATTGCATTTATTCTAATATTAGTGCTTTACTAAGCAAATAAACACTTACTGTCCACACTGTAAACTCTAAAAGTCTACTCAAATAATGTGAGCCCATTCGTTTCGTCAAATGAATGAAATTAAGTTAGTTTTCCAGTGAAAAGTAATACTGTATTGAGTTGAACGACAACATCTTTCAGCAGACAAGCCATAAGTCCTTGACACTCAAAATGATGAGTACCTGTAACTTCAACTGTATTTTAATTCTGAGTTCAGTTAACTTAACTAATAAAAATAGTTAAATAAAGTTTGACCTGAATGTAAATGAGGATAAATATATAAAGAAAGAAATATATCAAACAATATATAAAAATGTATATATATAAGGTCATATAAAAATATAAAAATATGTTTAAAAAGCTGCTTATACTCATTTACATTCAGTTGAAACTTTATTTAACTCTTTTTATTAGTTTTAAGGTTAAGTGAACTCAGTAAGAGTTAAAGTAGAGTTGAAGATACAGGTACTCAACATTTTTAGTGTCAAGGACTTATGGCTTGTCTGCTGAACTTAAAGATGTTGTTGATGTACATATATATATATATATATATATATATATATATATATATATATATATATATATATATATAATGCAAATATCCTTAAATGTCATTATATTTGTTAATATATTTGACATATTATTAAGTGGTTCAAACATCTGCACAGTACTGTATGTACCCATACCGACAGACACACACACATATGTGTGTACGCATACACCCGCACATGCATGCACACTGCAAAATAAGGAAGAGATGGAGCAGATAAGAGGAAATGCAGCACATTACCTGAGCACAGTTCAACAAACTAAACCCCAGTCTCTCAGCCTCAGTCAGAGCTAACCTGGGCCGTAGAGTGAGTCAAGGCCGTAGAACCTTCGAGAGCATGTCTGTAGGCCTTCTGAAGTCATATTAATTATTCAAGTATTAAAATACTAACATGAAATATTAAGTATTTACCCCACATTAATGCTGCAGCTTATGCTGCTGTCAGTAAGATGGAGAGATATTGAAAAAAAGAACAAACCCAGAACCGCAGAGAAATTTACTACTGATGAAAGTATTGATGTATTGATGTGTATCTATGAATATATGAGCACGTGAGTGAAGGGGAAATTTTACTGCAGTGTTTTCACTCATGCCTCGATTTTCACTGAGCAAAGCACTTTATGCTGATACGTGTGAAACGTTTGCTCAAAGTTGTGAATTACTCACAGAAGTTTTTTTTTGGTCAAAATATGTAAATTTAAAGTGTATTACTGTTAGAGCTATTAGCAGCAGGCCTTAGTCACCAACCTGTCTTAAGAAAGATCTCCTTAAAGCCCACTAAAGCTTTTTAACCCGTTAAACAGCCTATGGTCCACCAGTGGGCCAAAAGTCTTATTATTAACCTCTATTACCAGAGAATAGCCCCACCAGAGGCCCATATAGTTACTGAGTAATACACCTTAGTGTGTAATAAGCCTTTCTGAGCTAAGGGCTTAAAGTCAACACAACTGGGTATCTTAAACTTCCCAACTTCCAGAGTTTTGCTGATTTTTACAAAAAAATATTCAGCCCCCACTAAGCAACTATGGATCATCCACTACAGGACTTTAAGCTGTTGCCGGACCGAACCAAACACGTCCCAAAACCATTTGCGCTGCTGACCAAAAAACAGAGAAAGGTTTATGCCTTTGGGTGAGCACTTGGGTGGGAAGACAGAGTTAGCATGCTCTGTGCAGACTGCAGAGGGATTAGAGATGAGTAGCACATCCAGCACATGTTGTAGGCTACCCTACGCACAAGGCAGATGTTGGCTTATTATACGAAGTTCCGTTCCACCTTAAATGGTAGATTTGTTCAATTTAAGGCTCATTAACACTCCCTTTATGTACGAAAATGAATATGCCAGTTTAAAACGATGTGACCACCACTGCCCACATACTTCTATACGTCCTTTATGTTGGAATGGATGTCAAGAAATACATCCACTAGAGGGCAGTTTGGAGTTCAAATTTTACGACAGCAAGAACTAAGGTGACGGTGGAGGAGGTTGTGATTATGTACGTGTTATAATATATAATGGTGTAAATATTCGTAAAAATGATGTAAACAGAGTAAACAGAGTTCCGCTTCTTCGCCTTTTGTCTATATGGCAGCAGTCGTGGTTCGCTTGACCTACTGGCTACACTGCTCCCACGGTTTCCAGTGGTACTGCCCCTGTTTCGGCCATATCCGTGATCTTTCGGAAAACATTGTGAGTTAGCAAAGTGCTGCTTCACTTGTTGCTGCTAAGCAATCCAGCAGGACTAGAGCAACATCCTCATCCCAGCCACTTTCTTTATTTCCCATTCAGACAGCCTGGGCTGGGTATGAACGCTGGACTTTTTCCCAGCATGCAAATGGACCGCAGAGCTAGGAACCATCGTGTGAAAACATCATCAGGTTGATTGGTTGGTTGGGGTGAAAAATGCCCAGATATGGTTTTACAAGCCTATTTACCACCCTGTTATTTCACCTGATTTTGCTTCTAAGGTGGACTTAGAAGTGGACTCCACTGTTATTGGCTGATTTCCAGCCAATAACACAGAGACGGATTACAGTAGCTGCATAACATAACATAGCATAGCACATCCTAGCTTAGCCTTGCATAGCTTAGCACGTTAGAGCATTGTAATGATTTTTGTACATTATTATGTTGTCCAAGTCTTACCGGATAGTGTTGTTGTTGCTGTCCAGGCTGCATGGTGCGGTGAGCTTCCTGAAGAGATTCTAGCTGATTGGCTAGTGTTAGCTTTTAGCCTTTTCGCTTATTAAGCCCTACTCCCGGCTTCCAACACAGATATCTGCAGCAGTACTTTATCCAGTACTAGTGTTTATCCAGCGTTTCACTCCCAGAATTTGACAAGTTGACGAGTTACTTGCTAAGTTTGCTGTGAAAGAATGCATCTGTGAGTGGAGCATAACGTCAGCTATCAAAATATCAAAATATGAATTTGTATTTATTTATTTTTTTACACATGAAACTTCCGTTTAATGGCTAATTAAGAGCCCAGCAAATGTGTGGTCATGGAGCCAGCGTGATCCCAGCTGAATGTTACAGAGCAAGTTTGCCTCCCCTCTGCTGGCGGTGCTTGGGCCCCTTCAATCAGCTGCTGTTTGTGGCTGTGGTTGAAATTCATGAGGCGGCCCAGTGCAGGGCCGAGTTGGCGACTGAACTGCAAGAGCAATGAGCTCATTGTCACGCTCTGGATGCTTTTCTCGATTTTCGGAGCAATCAACAGCTGTCGATCGAGATGTCCTGGACCTCATCCATCAATCACACACCAGCGTCAGGAGACACAACAACAACAGCCATAACCATAACACACACACACACACACACACACACACACACAGATATACAGTCCTGAATAAAACCTGCTGCCACACAAGCACAGGCATGTGCATATGAAGACATTATCACACGCTTATACAGGCACTCATGTATGCTACATATACACACATATATATATATATATATATATATATATATATATATATATATACACAAGTCAGCCATAACATTAAAACCACCAGCCTAATGTTGTGTAGGTTCCTCTCATGCCGCCCTCTGATCCGCCAAGGCATGGACTCCACAAGACCTCTGAAGGAGGCCTGTGGTATCTGGCACCAAGACATTACCAGCAGATCCTTTAGGTCCTGTAAGTTAAAAGGTGGAGCCTCCATAGATCACAGTAAGATCCTCTTACTGGTTCACTGTTTTTCTTTTCTTGGAACACTTTTGCATACTGAGAACACCCCACAAGTCTTGCCTGAGGTTTTGGAGAGGTTCTGACCCAGTCTTCTAGCCATTGTAATTAGGTTCTTGTCAAAGTGGCTCAGATTCATACGCTTGCCCGAATGCTTGTCCTGCTTTTAACCATAAAACCACTGACTGTTCACTTGCTGCCTAATATATAGGTCCTAAGCCATGACAGGTGCCATTAGAACCAGATATTCAATTATTAGAACCAGTTAATCCATGTCATTCACTTTGCTGGTCAGTGTTTAATCTTATGGCTGATTAGTATTAGTAAGGTTAACCCACATATATTGTCACTGCCATGTTCTGCCACTGCCAACTTCCTAACTTTCAATGGAAGTGAATGTAAAAAGACTTTTTTCCAAGACATTTTGGTGCATTTCTATTGGTTCATTCATCATGAAATTCTGATAGTAGCACAGGGCAAGACAGCATAGAAGAAGACCCCAATTGACCTTCACAGTGCAATGCTAAGGTCAGTAGCCCTTTGGTAAGTTCTGAAAATATTGTATAGGTCAAATCTCAAGACCCCAGAAATGCCAACACTGCGAGTGTTTATTTTTAACACAGTGTTGAGTCAAGACAAGCACCATTTGTGTAGGAAACACACACTAGTAATCAAACACACAGTGGCAGAGATCACACATGCCCGAAGCGGTGGGCAGTCATTGCTGCGACGCCCAGGGAGTAAAGAGGGTTAAGGGGCTTTGCTCAAGGGCCCAACAGTGGCAGCTTGCCGAGCCCGGGTATCAAACCCACAATCCTGGCATCACTAGCCTGCTGCTCTAACCACTGAGCCTCCGCTGCCCCACAAATAAAAAAGGGTAGAACGTGAATACAGTCCCCCAATACCAGACATTATGCAGTCGAGATTCCTGCATCTGGGCAATTTGCAAGGGGTCGGCGCAACCCAGGTGCAATGGCTGAGTGTCAGGGTGGACCCACCCAGGAACCACCTTTGTGATCATGGTGTCCCCCAGGTAATAATTATATATATATATATATATATATATATATATATATATATATATATATATATATATATATATATATATATTTATACAGTATATCCCCCAGATATATAGATATATAGATATATAGATTACAGTTATGCATATTGATGTACCTTTTTATTAGATAATAAAAGCTATGCATATACATCAATATGCATTATTGTAATCTATACATCTATCGTCTATATCATCTATATATATATATATAATTATTGTAATAAAAGGGTACAGCTAATAAAACCTAATAAAAGGGTACATTATATATCTATAGATCTGAGAGTCTATATAGCAATATTTATCTATCTATATATATATATGTACAATTATGCATATTGTCTTTATTAATACAAATTTCATTAATAGACAGACATGCATACACTACTAGACACATACAGTCAATATAAGATGTTTTAAATGCAGCTAGAAAAGCAGCTTCAGTATAATTCTGCTTTGCTCCGCTGCAGAACAGAACACTGTGGCTCAGACTAGTTACTGAGAGCAGCACCACAGATGAGCGAGAGCCTGCTAATGGCTGAATGACCAAACGTGAGTGAAAACTACAGGCTCTCTCGCGTTTGGCATCACATCTGAGACCCATCGAGGTCACAGATGTTTTCCAATTTTGGCCACAAAGATAAAGACTCCCTGCTCTCTATGGAAATGTCACGTCGCATCATGGGGAACGAGCTTTATTGGCACAAAGGGGTCTGCGTTTCAGGCTACGCACTTAACTGCACTCAGTTAACGAACAGACGTCGAAAAAAATACAGTGATGAATCAAACCAAGTTGGGGGGGCAAAGAAAACATCAAGGCCTCTTTTGTGTGCACACACTCTCTCTCTCTGCAGATCTCTTCCGAAACACAAGCACAAATCAGTGCTTTTAAACTACTACTGTTTCTTTTTTTTTGATGCTTCGGAAATCACTTGGCTGTGGCAAACCGTTCAATCACAATAGCGCTGACCCTTTTCCTGTTCAACTCGAGCGAGAAAAGAAACACTTCTCGCAACATTCGTTTGCGTTTCTGTGCCAGTACAGTGCAGGCAGATGCTGGCTGGATGTGTGTGTGTGTGTGAGTTTGAGTTTGAGAGTGTGTGTGTGTGTGTGTGTGTGTGTGTGTGGAGGAGCCCCACCTCGTAGCGAAACAATAAGCGAGGAAATTGTCTTAATATGGGGAAGTTGAGGTTGGTAATATGATTAGCATGTGGATGGCACTAATAAAGTGAAGCTTAATAAATCACAGCGAATCTTTCCCTGCACTAACTCGAGCTTACCTGACTGAGCCATCTGCTAACATCAATACTACAGGACCAAAAAGTCCATAAGCAATTAATACGTAAACAACAATCTAATTACAATGGACAAATCTGATGCCCCGGCCACTGGGGAACTTCCATCATGGAGCAAACCGTAAAATAAAATTGAATATTGGAGCCACAGGGTTGTCGACTAGTCCGGAATGCATTCATATGAACTCGTAGAGTTGATTTTCTGATGGGATTGCAGAAATGGGATTAGGTTCATCAAAGTGGTTACTAATTGTTAGGTTGTGCTGTGCCACCATATGCACAGCAGTGCCAGCGTGGACCCCCCGAAAGGCCTCGGCTGTATCCATCCCCATCTCTAATCTGGTTTACCCCATGCTAATGAACTCTCCCGATTCGCTAGAGGGAAAACACCAATGTCAGCCTAGTCAGCTGGGTCCACATCAGCTGGGTCAGATGAAGAGAACTCAGAGTTGCTTATTGAAGTGAGAAACTATTTTTTTTGTTGTTGTTGGGCCACATTTACAGGCCACATTTAGGCATCCCCATATCCAGACATGAAATCTCATGAGCAGTAAAAAGGAAAAGGGATGTGTTTAGAAACCATGTCCCCATTTGTGAAGATGGACAGCATTAATAAAGGGTTGAACTTGGGAATTGTGGTGTATTCTGGTGCACCCAGAGCAAAACACAGGGCTAATTTCTGTAGAAAATGTCATACATTGAGTGTAAAATCTTCATAAAAACACATTATGTCCATTTTTCCAGAAGACATTTGTTACAGATCTGTTTCTTCAGAAACCAAGGTCAGAAAGTCAGAAATCTGTTGGAAATATCCTTTTCAGAATCCACATTAGCTTTAGACAAAGGCCCTTCTAAAAACATTGGCCATCATTCGTGCTCTGCTGCCTCCTTAATGGGGCGCAGTGCTTGAACCCCTATGATTGCCACTGGCGGTGCAATTTGTAGACCACCCTCATAGTTCTACCAGAAGACTCTGGAGACATGAGGGCAGGAAATCGTAAAGGAGATGAGAATAATGTTAGAAAGTTGGAACTGTTGATTGTTTTTTGTTTTTTTTTGGCGTAGGCCCCATCGTCAGCCCAGGTCTTGCACCATTAGGACTCTCCCAGATCCTGCCGAAGTTAAAGGCAGTGGGTGGAGCCTACCCCGGGCAACCGCAGAGGACCAAACTGGTGGCGGTGGGGAGGAAGGAGAGAGAGATGTGACTTCTGAAAGCAGCTAAAAAAAAAAACAGAATCAGAATCAAAATCAGATTTTTTGGCCAAGTATGTTCACATGCTTAACACTAATATTAACAATATTTACAAGGCATTTAGCAGATGCTCTTCTCCAGAGCGACTTACAAAAGTGCTTTGCTATTTACTCAAGAAAAACCTCAGCTAGTTTGAATAGACTAAAAATTCAAAGATCCTCTAAGTTCAGACTCTACTAAACACAAGTCAGTAAGGAGACCACTCTACTATTCGCCCAAGTCCTCTCAGAAGAGGAGGGTCTTCAGTTTGGGTTTGAAGACAGCGAGCGTTGGACTCTGCTGTTCGGACACCCAGGGGAAGCTCGTTCCACCACTTTGGTGCAGGTCAGTAAAAACTCTGGACGCTCGTCTTCCATGGATTTTAAAGGATGGCGGGTCGAGCCGAGACGTACTTGAAGCTGGAAGGGCTCTTGGTGCAGATCGGCTTTTGACCATTGCCATCAAGTACGGAGGGGCTGGTCTGTTCTGGGCGGTGTGATGTGAGCAGCAGCTACAGGAAGCCAGTGATACAGCTACTCTATATATAATAAACACACAATACAGAATATGCACAGAACAATAGTACAATACGATACACAGTATATATAGACTATACAAACACATTTCTATACAGTGTTACTGTATATACTGTGTCTTTATAGTGTTGTTCACAGAACACCAGTATGCAACACTATACAGTGCTGTAAACACAGCAGTGTAAATGTGAAATGAATAGTGGTGCAGTAATGCAGTAACTGTAGGATAAGAGTGGTAACAAGAGTTTATCAGTAGTATCTATGGCCTATAGCTGATGATGGTGATCAGATGTTGAGGATGTTGATGGCGTGAGGGTAAAAGCTGTTCTTGTGTCTGACAGTCTTAGTGGATCATAGTTCTGTAGCGTCTGCCAGACAGGAGCAGCTGAAAGAGGTTGTGACCAGGGTGCGAGGAGTCTGTAAGGGTTTTCTCTGCCCGTTTTCTGGTTCTTGTGCAGTACAAGTCCTGAATGGAGGGCAGTGTGTAATTAGAGGTCTTTTAACACAGGCGGAGAACTTTTGGTAGAGCTTTCATTTCTCAAAGCTCTGCTGATTGCCTTGGTTGCTTATAGTCATAATAACCTTTGTTCTCTTCATTGTTGAAGAAGGAAGAGGTAGAGCTCGGTGAGGTAAAATGAAGGTTGGTTAGCAGTGGCTAACTATATCTGTGATTGTATGGACGTTTTCTATGAAATCTCTAAATTAGCAAACTGTCATCAACATAAGTAAATATATATTTATATATATTTAAGTTGTTTACTATAATTCTATTTACAGTCAAAATCACAGAGGCCCCTGCTGGCCAGGGCCCTGTACTACAGCCCCTTAAGCCCAGAGGGTTAATATAGCCTTGCAAAACTGAGAAGACAAATGAAACATGACACAGCTTAATACTCATCAGTCCCAGTGTCAGCCCTAATCCTAACCTCTTGTATGATCTTGTTAATGCTGCAGGATTCACAAGTAAAGCAAGTTTGGACTCCAGAACAGCCAGGAAGTGAGTGCAAGACTTTCAACTGTTCAAGCACTTTTCATCCGAGGCCATGCACTTTTTCTCCCTCCATCCCTCCTTTATATCCTTCTCTGATTTCCCTCACACAGACATAAACAGACACACACACATACACACACCCACGGCAGTAATACGATGTTTCCCACAGGGCCCATCAATTCCTATGTGTTGCAACTACGGATTCGGAGCCGCCATCAAAATCCAAAACAAGATCCGTCAGCAATTAAGGGAATGCGGAGGGACATTAGAAAGTCGAGCCGCTTATCCGGCCTACTTTTCCCCCCCAGTTCCCTTCTCAGCGGGCGCAAGGAATGAGCCTGGCAAGCGGAACCCTCTGTGCGTGTATACCCACGCATACCCTGGGTCATCTATATTCCACCCATGCTTTGGCAATATTGATATTGGCAGGCAGGCCGCTGATATTGGGGACGTAATGATGCAATTAAAACTAGAAGCATTTTACTATTATTGGCAAGTGAAGTCTACAGCAGCACCCCCCTCTCCCCGCCAACACCCTCCACCCCCACCCCCCCGACCACCCGCTTTATTTTAGGAGGCAAATACGATTTGGAATCCATAAGCGCGGACCTGGAACGAGTGTAGTCGTAATAAAGAAATTCATCTTGTTGTCTTTAGTCAATCCATCATCACGTTGTTCAAAGGGTATCGGTGTGGCTGACGGTTGCTTGATGCACTGGCGGAATGGGCTCAGTGATCTTGTAATATCCGTATTTACTGTGTTTAAGTAGTGATACATCTCGCGCAATGATTAATCTTCAGTCGAAGGAAAATTTCATCTTTGACACGAACACATGCCGATGGGGAATAAATAACAGATTACGCCCCTTCCTTGGAATCTTGACACGCTATTGAAGCCATCAACAAAGATGTGAAGAATGTGTCCACGCCGATATAAGCATTCTCTGGCGGAGCGAAAATGCAAATCAACCCCGTAACGTGCAGGGGCTTCTCTGTGTAGGTTATATACCTTGGAAATAAAAAAGAGCAGAGGGCTTTTGAGCCATATGCTGCTCCTCTTTTTCCCGAGAGGGGAGATGGCTTCGTGTCACTTATGTTTCTGATTAGCGGAATGATTTATGCCACGTTCACTCAAAAATTCAGCTTGCAAATGAGAAAATGCATTGTGACTCAACCAGATGTGCACAATAAAACAGCATTCCCATTGTAATCTGGGGTACTTAGTTTATATGAAGCTAATATAAGGCACACTTGGATGTGGCAAAGTCACTCTTTTTAAAATTTGACTATAAATGATTGGAAATAAATTGTGTGTTTTATGCCCGATGGCATGAGTGGGTTGATAAATTAGGAACAGTTTTGTACCCCGACTTATCTACAAGACAAACCTGGCGAAGATCACAGGGATTAATTGCCTCAGAGGTGTGAAACGGCGCGTTCCCATTCTTCTCCACACACTCGGTGCCTAAACAATGATTAATCACCCTTTAACTATCCTCCAGAGGATCCCGCCGCTTGCCAAGATGGGCCTTATCCGCGGAAATCCGCGCGGCGCGGGTTGGGAGGTACTTGCCAGGTACAGGGAACACAACCTGTCCCCATCCGTTATCAGATTAGGGGGGTGTCACCCAGCAGACATCCAGGAGGGAGGGCTGTCGTTGCGCGCCTGCGGCCCCCGAGTCCACCAGACTTACGTTTGGGTGTGATGTGGTCATCACTAAGTCTAGTGGGAAAGTGTTGGGGTGGATGGAGGGACACTTTGGTAAGAACTCTCCCATGAGTGCATTCTTTCATCTACCTTTTGCAACTCTTGGACAAGCTTTGCAGAACATTGACAGAACTGTAACTCCGGAGAATACTTAGGATTTGAGCTTGGGAATTCTGGTGCAGTCTGAGATTAAAACACAGGGCCAATTACTGTAGAACTGTAAACTCTTGCGTTCAACATATCTGTAAATGCAAGTAATGTCCAAATATTCAAATCACGTCTATAATAAACCTTCTCAAACCGTTGCCCATCATTTGTGCTCTACTGGCTTCGTAATATTGTGCAGTGCTTGGACCCCGGTGATTGCCACCGGCGATGTAATTTGTGCAGCACAAAACTAAACGGACGCTAATTGTCCCTGATCCATCAGCCTTCGCTCTATGATGTGGTCATCACTGGGTCTAGTGGGGAAGTTTTAGGGTGGATTGAGGGACAATTTTGTGCAAACTCTCCCATGAGTGCTTTTTTTCATCTAGCTTTTGCAACTCTTGGACAAGCTTTGCAGAACATTGACAGAACTGCAATTCAGAACTAATCCTAGGGATTTGAGTTTGGGTATTCTGGTGCACTCTGAGATTAAAACAGAGCTTATTACTGTAGAATTATTCAATCTTTTAAGTTCAACATCTCCGTAAATACAAGTAATGTACAAATATTTCATGGTTTTCTAGATGAAATCTATTACTTCACATACCATGCTCAACAAGTCAGTGTGTACTAAATTTGTAGGAAATCACGTCTATCATAAACGTCTAAAACCGTTGCCCACCATTTGTGCTCTATTGGCTTTATAATATTGTGCAGTGCTTGGACCCCGGTGATTGCCACCGGCGATGTAATTTGTGGATGGCCCCCAAGCTCCCATAGCAGCAGTCCACAGGAATTAATGTGTTCAACATCTACATTTCAGCACAAAACTAAACGGACGCTAATTGTCCCTGATCCATCAGCCTTCGGTCTATGATGTGGTCATCACCGGGTCCGGTGGGACAGTGTTGGTGTGGATACACAGACACTTTGCTAGGAACTCTCCCACAAATGTCTTCTTTAAGCTTTGCGGAACATTGACAAAACTCTAATTCAACCTAATGTGAGATTGTTCAGCACAACTTCTTAGTCAAAACACTTCAGTTGTTCACATCAGACGCTTTCAGGGCGTGTTTAAAGCAGAGCTTCTCAAACCAGTCCTCGGGGACCCCTCGACAGTCCTCATTTTTACTCCAATCCAACACACAGCACAAAATGTGGACAGTCTGGGTGTCCCTGAAGACTAGTTTGAGAACCACTGCTTTGGATTCACTACTGTTGCATTTCCAGTTTTAAAATGCTGCGCTCAGTGGTGGAGTTGTGTGTGCATAGGCGGGTATACTGTGCATACTTAAGGACCTACTCTACGGTAACACTCCCACTAACAGACCCTAACAAATTGTCTAATAGTTTGTTAATGACTGCTAATAGCTGTACCATAACTGTAAGTGTGCATTAATGCATATGTATAATTGTACATATGCAATAACCCATGCCTGCTTTCCAATTATTAAACATTTAAATATGATTTCATGTTAGGAAAATATTCCGCACAGTGGATCCCATAGTGGAATTTGGGTACCCCCAAATTTCTATTACTGTGTATAGTTGAGTGAGTAGATGATCTCCCGATCTCCAAAAGACATAAAGTTAAATATGTCTTGGCATCGTCCGTGGAGCGGTTGGGACGATATGCAAATTGCAGGGGGTCCAATGAAGTTAATAATTGAGGCAGGACACCGTGGGCTCCTCTAAGCAGCTGCCTAGCAGTTCTGCACATTAACAAAGCAGGATAAGACTATAAAAAGACTAGTAATGGTCACCATAGTTTGTAATGTAATTAAAAGGTGGTCAAGTTGAGGTCTGGAAGAACTCACTCCCAGGATTGCAAGAAAAATGAATAAAACGTCCTTCAGGACGATGTAGCAGACTGTAGCTGCCAGTTTTTAAAGGAACATGTATACACGCCTGATGCAGTTTGGAAACAAGTCCTGTGGACTAATTAAGTTCACATGGAACTTATGGCCACAACGAGAAATGGCATCTTTGAAGATTGTAGGATTTCATGAAAAGAACACCTGTCCAACTGTTAAGTACAGGGTGGAGTGATGTCATTTGTCATGTTAAACTTGGTGCCTTTTGGAAATCAGGTCATTTCTAACTAGCTTAGCTATTCTACACTGTTCTACCAAGCCTTTCCATCCTGGAAAGAATGTGTTAGTGGGTGGAGCATGTGATGGCTGTCTAACATCTGAGGTTCATGGACATGACTACCATTTCTTACCTCTTTTAATGACTTCTAACTAATTTTCTGTTTTTCAGCATCAAGTTATCAAGGAATCTATAAAGAAGAACAATGGTAGAGGACTGGGAGGCTCTGAGGCCTTCTAGTAAGCACAGGATCTGCGTAAACAATGGCAAGTGACGGTTATAGTGATGTACCTTTCCCTGTGATTAGACTCTAAAGCAGCGGAAGTAGCTTGAAGTGATGAAGCAATACTGGATACTCTTGGGATGAGGTGATCCAGAACTAATCATTCACATCAGTAACTGACCTTACTAATGCTTTTGTGGCTACATGCAACCAAATCCTGGAAGGTAGCGCCTTCCTGTTACTGCAACAAAGTGGTGGTGGTGGTGGTGATGGTGGGGGGGGGGGGTCAAACTCTTTATTTATCTCTCTTTATGATGCTTTCATTATTTATCTTGATAACAATGGAATCTTTGTGATGATTCATCTGGACACTGTTGGACTTTTCAATTCAACCACCCTTCAGCTATCTTCATGTTCAGACTCGTGGAGCAAATCAGTTAAATAATTACAGTGGTTAAAAACTAGACCTGGGATTTAAGGTAGGGCTGAGTTTTGGATTAGGGTAGGATTAAGGTGTGGGTGAGAGTAGCTTTGGTGTCTAGGCCTGGAGACGCCACACTGCTAAACTGACCCATTTTAGAAAACGGGAGCATGTTGCTGTTCAGTATAGTCATTCATTTTCGTCTAGTGAATCAAATACCCACTGAGACATAACAAGGGGAGATTAGGGGCCTAAAACCACTGCAGTCTAGTCCAAAGCTGAGTTATGCCATATCCAGAAGATAACTCTGTGAACCTGGATTACTTAACTGGAGTCAAGACAGCAGTTACTCTCAGGATCATTCTTTTAAAAACCAAGCTTTCTTTATAAAGCCTGTAACTGTGGTGAGCAATACAACTAGAGACTAGGACCCCACTCAGCCCACACAAGCCAAATGCTAATACCAAACAGCCGTAACATTAAAACCACCTGCCTAATATTGTGTAGGTCTCCTTTGTGCCACCAAAACAGCTCTGACCCATTAAAGCATGGGCTCCACAAGACCTCTTAGGGTGTCATGTGGTATCTGGCCTTTCTTTATGTCCTGTCAGTTGAGAGGTGGGGCCTCCATGAGCATGTGACGACTACACACTGGCCGCCGCATACCGGGAACACCCCTCTTGACCTGCCGTTTTTTCTTTGAGATGCAAATTTCTGTTCATTTTCTGATTCGTTTTCATATACAAAGAGTCTTGAGTAAAAATATTTTATGATAAGGCAAAAGTTTGGATACATAAGTTCAAGGTTAGCAGTTGCTAACAGAGCTTTTAGTGGTCAACCTTGTAACATTTGGCCCTGTTATCAGAATATCACATTTGTGGTGACTTCATAGCCCAAAAGGTTAAAAATTATTGGTGCAAATCAATGTTTTTGTCAATAGCTGCTTAATCTGCGGATGGCTAATGTCGACCTTTGTCGGTGAGGTGTGAGTTGATTGTACACTGACATCACCGAAGCTCCATACTGGAGGTATAGTTACAGTCTTGCTTTTGTAATCTTTAGAAGCATTAAAACCTGTACAATCGGAGAAGGAGTAGCACAGTGAGAGGACTCCATACCAAGACAAACATGGAGGCCATGGACATTTACTTGGAGAAAGTGTCATCTGTTAACATCACTGATCCAAATAACCTGACACCACATTGCTGACTTCGACATCATACTTGGATATTACCAACTAAATAAGTAAGTATACATGTAGCATGTAGTTAAAATAGGAACTTTAGGAGGTTCTTCAGTTTGAAACTGTGGAGGAACCTCTTAAGATGCTTTGAGGAACCTTCAAGGAACTTTTTCTTCTAAAAACTATTTCTTGAAGGTTCCTCAAAGCACCTTAAAAGGTCCTTTCATAGTTTCAAAGAATCAACGAAGGCGTTTCATAGGTGCAGGATTTGTTTCAGCCGAAGAACTGCAACAACATGGTCCTAACAGCAATGCAAAGCTTGCTGTAATCAATGAACGTTGTGCTTAGCATAGCAGCCCTCACTTGCATTCAATTTTCTTTTAATTAAATCAAGATATTACAAATCTATTTACAAATCTAACAAATTTAGGCTGTATTAATGATGATCAAGATGCTGTTCAACCCAAATAAATAAGTAAACAAGAACATGCCATCACCATGAAACAAGCCAATGTCTGACATAGTCCTAAAGTAAAGCAGAAAGTGGAATTCAGGATATTTTACAGTCTTAACAAGACCAGATTAACCAGTAAACCCCTAACCCATAAACAACATATTAATATAATGTAAGTGTTAGCTGTTTTTCATAATCCCAAACATTATGTCATTGTTTCTTCTAAAACCAAGGCTTTTAAAAAAGAGTTGATCCTGCTTTTTGGAAGTAACTGTCTTTACTATCCAGAGAAAAAGGCTTTCTACTAGATTCTGAAGCATTGCTGTGAGCATTTGATTGCATCCAGTCACAAGAGCATTAAGGGAGTCAGAATGTTTGATTCTCCACCTCATCACCCCCAACTCCTCAACTCATCCCACCCAAAAGTATTGGATGGAGCACCACTATCATTCCACAGAACACAATTTATCCACTTCTCCACAGCTCAGTGCTTGGGGGCTTTTTACCCCTCTAGCCCACACCTGGCATTAGGCAGCATGGTGCCAATAGGTTCACTAGACAATTTGTGTGTATGTGTGTGCATTTGCATTATGTGTAGTGCATTTGCATTATGTGTAGCTCATTGCGTTTATTAGAAGGGGTGTCCACAAACTTTTGGACAAATAGTAGAAGCAAGACGTCAGTAGTTCTTTTGTATTTAGTGCCTCAGTGCCCTCTCAAATTGCTCAGGGTGGGGCTCCAGTGCAAGGACGTCGATCTGCGGCACTCTGATGTCAGAAGCGGTCCTCCTTCATCACTTCAGAGAGACCACGGCAACATGTGGCCAACTCCGCAAAGGCCCCAGGCCGTCCTCCCCACAACTGAGTAGACGTTTACTTTTGTGTCTGAAATCAATGGAAGAGAGGGGATGAAAGAAGCATGGATATTCCTCGGAGAGGAGGCTAAGCGACCGGTTTAGTGTGGTCAGTTAAGAAAAAGGGGTTAGCGTTAAATATTTGATGCCACCTGCGGGGAGTGACGGCTGCAGCTAATGTAGGTGACGGATAAGCAGGGAGTGGTCCCCTGGCACCTCTCCTAGAACTGCGGGGACTAAGTGCACGCCTTTATCTCTATTCCAACTCCATATCTCAAATGGATAACTTGTGTAGCCTCTAATTTGCATTAGGAGTGGAGTGAGGCGTGGAAGCTGTGGTGAAGGCCATGACACCTCCAATTAACGCAGCCATGCTTTTGAACATCCTCCGCTGGGCGCTGCGCAAAAGCCCACAGACATGCAGTCTCACACGTGCACACACTGCTCTACACTGTGAGCTCTATGAGGGGATCAGGACTGCGCTACGTCTTTAGCCTTACTCCCTTGCTGATATTGGAGATGTGCTATCTGTTAGCCACTGTATGGTTATCAGCCTGAAATGCTTGAAGATACCGGATCTGACCTCACGATTCAGGGTCTGGCTGGAGTCGCGCTAGCTTGGTGTAGGCCTGCCACTGTGGGGGCAGCAATCAACAAAGTAGCCTTCTAGGAAGAGCCAGACAGGGCCTGACTGCCCATGCTGGGGTTCAGGCGTCTTATGTTGGCCTCAGGTTGGGTTGAAAATTTGGGTTTATTGATTGTCTGCTTACAGTGGCACCAGTCAAGGTGGGATCAGTTAGTTCTTAAAGGTGAAACATAGAAAAATGGCCAAGCTTAAGAATCTGAGCCACTTTGACAAAAGCCAATCTGTGATGGCTAGACGACTGGAGGGTCAGAACATTGCCAAAACATAAGGCAAGTCTTGTGGGGTGCTCATGGAATGCAGTGGGCAGTACCTACCTAAAGAGCTCTGAAAAAGACAGCCTTGCAACTTGCAATAAGAGTCCTTGGGCAAGACTCCTAACATTACCTTGGCCCACCTCTGTAATATGAGTAACCTTGTAAGTTGCTCTGGACAAGAGCATCAGCTAAATGCTATAAATGTAATGTTAATGTAAACGTCCTGTTGTTGGAGTCCGGCCTGGGAAATCCAACTGCCCACCGTAAGATTTACTTTGGGTGCTGGGTTGGGTCACAATGGATGACCTTTTGGAACCTGTCAAACTGTATCTTCTCAATGGATACAGTGACATTGGCCTAGTAACAAAAGCCCACCTGACCACCCACCATCTCAACCAGTTGGTAATGACCAAGATCGTGGATAGTCTCAGCATTCCTGTACCGAACGGTCAAACCCTAGCTGCTGGGCTCAGCTCTGCCATCGCTAATCATCGTCATTATCAGGCGTGCTAATCAAGAAGCATGCGGAACCAGATTGTGATCTAGGGATCCACACCATTGTTGAAGAACTGTAATACTCCTAATAAACTGCTTATCAAGCACCCCAGTGTTTTTGCCTTCATTTGAAAGTGTGACAAAACGTGGACGTTTTTGACACGTCTCGGAAACGCTAACAATGGCAGCGCGTCGTCGGCAGAGCGCGGAATTAAAAAGACGTTTTTGCACCTTGCGACGTATTTTCGCCTCGCTACAATATGCAATCTGTTGTGTTGAAATAAAGCGAAAATACATATGAACGCTCAACAGTGTTAATCAGCATAATTTATACGTTCATAAAAAGGGGGTTAGGCTGGGGTGACATTAGATGTGCTGTTAAGAAGCTATGATTATGAGCATTGACTTAATCAGTGCAGATAGAAGACAATTCAAAACATATTATTTTCTTTCATCACATAACAGGTTTTCAAGGAAATAATTCAGGGGGCCGAAGAAAAGGAGAAGGAGATAAGGGCCGTCGCGAGCTCCATGGCTCGGCACGTGAAATCTTGGGCCTTTTCAATTTGGTGCCACATTCATCTCTGCTCTTTCTGGGAGGAAAAAAAAAAAAAAAAAAAAAAAAAAACAGGCTCCTCGAATCCAGTGCTTCCTTTTGTCCCCTTTCTGCGAAAAACACAATCTCAACTTGATTACCTCCTACTCTGTCATTACCTAATAAGATTCCATGCTCGGCAGACGCGCGGCTTTCTCCAATGCCACGCCGTGCACTCCCGTGCAGTGATTGCACCTTGTGCAAGAAGACTGTTTGCTCAACACTTCCCGGCTTCAAGGGCCATTTCGCCTCATTCCGGCACAGGTGGCGAATGTGCTGGAGGTCGGCTGCTGTAAGTAACAGCTAATTAACATTTGAATCACTTTTCTTTTTGAAATGTAGAGCGTAAGATTGAGGGGGGTGGTGGAGGGGAGGGGGGGGAGAGTCACGTGCCAGGAGAGAAAGCTGAGATGTCCCCGAGGAGAGTGTTTCTCAGGTCTGACGGCGCTTCAGCATTCATTATTGGTGTAAATCACCGAGAGAGAAAAGTAACAGTCGCGCGAGAGGGGGAAGAGAGAAAAAAAAAACTAGACGGAGAAAAAACAGCAACCTTATTGTGTCATCTGTATCTTATTAGAGACACAACATGACCGATATACACTATATAAAGTCAGAAAGTTTGTGGACACCCCTACTAATGAACGCATTCAGCTACTTTAATTGCACCCATCGCTGACATAGGTGCACAAATGCACACAGACACACACATAGCTTGTCTAGTCTCTGTTATGAAGCACTGCCAATAGAATAGGACTCTCTGGAGCAGAGAACCCAACCATAAACTGATTGGCACCATGCTGCCTAATGCCAGGCGTGGACTAGAGGGGTTTAAACCCCCCCCCCCCCCAGCAGCATTGAGCTGTGGAGCAGTGGAAGAAGAACTGTGTTCTCAGGAATGATGGCTGGTGCTCCATCTAATTCTTTTGGGATGGGCTGAGGAGTTTACGACGATGTGGGGTGGAGTGGTGATCATCCAACATCCTGACCTCACTAACACTCTTGTCACTAAATGAAATCAGTCAAATCCTCACAGCAGTGCTCCTTTAAAATCCTTTAGAAAGCTCTACTTCTTCCCTGGACAGTAGAGACAGTCACTCCAACACAAGCAGTATCAACTCTTTGTGATACCCTTGATTTCCGAAGAAATAATAAACGAGTGTCCCAATACTTTTGTCCATTAATGCATATACAGTTATATGGGCAATGCAGACATATAGGCATTCCCATATGTTAATAATATGTTAGTACTGTTTATAACTGAAATTCCCGAAGAGATCTCTATACTAGACTAGGGCAGGAAGAGCACTGGGAATTCAGAACTTGTTCATTTTGTATATCTGCCACGCAGAAGGTCTGGATGACTCATTTCTGTTGTTGTTTCTCCCTGCAAAGTCTTTTCCTATTACGTATAACAAGCACATTCCTGAGTAATATTTCAGACAAAGAGGAATTTTAAGATCCTATGAATAATTGAAATGCATGAAATCCAGGAGGAACTATTTTCTTGAGGAAACCTTTGAAGATACAGAAGAAACAACCAAGAACCATAGGGCAAAGGCCTATGGTTCCAGGAGCATTGTCCTTGTCCACTGGCCTTGACAGTAACCTTAATCAGGCCTTATCTGTTACTGAAGAACTAACCTACACCAGACCTACACCACATCACCCTTTAAAGCTCCTACAATAAGCAGGCCTCCAGTCCTGCCATGGTTAGTCAAGGATCTTGGTCTCATGGGAACGGCGCACTCCCAGTTAAACCACATAGACGGTATTCCCTTGAGCTCTTCTACACTCAATAGTGCACTCTGGGGAATAATATCCAGTAGAGCATCAGAGCTTTATTTTGATGGTTCTGTGAAAACATCGTTGGATGAACTCGGTACATTAAACATTTGTTGGGAATTTGTTGACTGAAGTAATCGCCATGAGAAGGTTGAAGCTGTAGGGTGTGCTTGCCTTTTGAGGTCGAATAGATTAATAGTGTGAAGAAGAGAGGGAGCATGAAGATTTGGTGGAGAGAATGAGGAGTTTTTACTGGGTTGTGGTAGAGTAAGTTCAATGGGACGGTAAGGTTTTTTTTTAGGGATTAAGGTGTTTGGTCATTTCGTAGGCAGTTAAATGGAGTTAAATGGGATATTGGTAGATAACCAAATATTTTGGTTCAGTGGTTGTTTGGTTGGCGGTAGACAGTGTTAGAATCAGTGTCAGTGCATACCCACAATGGTGGGATAGACATGGGATTTAGGCCTGTATGACACATAGGCCATAGCTTGTGCTTCATATGATCTAGCCGTAACTTTTAGTGACAGTGTAGTAGATGAACAAGTCTCCAATGTATCTGTTGTAGGCAGTATTGTAGATAATATTAGGTCAGTAGGATCAGTAGGACTTGGTTGAGGTTAAGCGAGGAATTTGATTGAATGGGAGTTCAATAGGATTTGGTAAAAATGACGGTTTTGGTGGAGCAAAAAGTTTGGAGGAGAGAATGAGGAGTTCAGAAGCATTTTCATGAGCTGAATGGGAGTTTAATGGGTTTTGGTAGAGTGAACCTTTTGGTGATGAGCAAAGTACTATGGAGTAGGATAAAGAGTTTGATGACGATAACGTCAGTGGGATGTTGGTGTACTCGGGAGAACAATGAGCTCAGTTTTGCTCAGCAGGAGATCAGTCACTGTTAAAAGTATAAGATCCCAAGAACCGGATCAGTTTGAAACTGTGGAGGAACCTCTTAAGGTGTTTTGAGGAACCTTCAATGATCCTTTTTTCTTCTAAAAACCTTTTCTTGAAGGTTCCTGAAGCACTTTATGAGGTTTCCCCACAGTTTGAAGAAAATTCAAGGGGATCTTTTAACAGTGTAGGACTTTGATAAAGCAAGAATTTGGAAAAGTTCAGTGCAGTTTGGGTAGAGTGAAGAGTTTAATGGAGACATTGAGGAGATATTTAGGTATTTAGTGGTACTTTGGTCTGGTAAAGGGTTTGTTTTGACGGGAGTTCATGGGAGAGCGAAGGATTGTGTTAAATCGAGGAGTTTAGTGGAGAGAATATGGAATTAGGGCTTCTACTGGAGAGAATGAGGAGTTGGTGGGACTTTGGATGAGTAAGGGATCACTGTCACTCCTTCACTGTTTCCCCAGAAATCAAGGGTATTAAAAAAGTTCATCCTGCTTTAGGTGGAGTAACTGTCTCTACTGTCCAGGGAGGAAGACTTTAGATTTGGAGCATTGCTGTGGGGATTTGATTGCATTCAGCAACCAGAGCGTTAGTGAGTTCAGGATGTTGGATGATCACCACCCCACCTAATCCCTAACTCCTTTCACCCAAGAACTCTGAGAAGAGGTGGGTTTTCAGTGATACATGCATTTATTTTATTTTAGCAGGGTTTTTATTGAACAGTATTTAATTTATTGAAAGTTTCTTCAGATGTTTCCATTATGTTAGTTTTGGTCAAACTGGGAATGCTGTGTAAGAAACGTTCTAATAGCGTTACCCTCATGTGTAAACCCTCATCACATCGCACAATCTCAGAACAGCCCTGGAACATTATCTCTGTACCGTTGGGAATTACGTCCAAAGGGAGTTCAATAGGACTGGGGAAAAGTGAAGAGTTTTGTAGAGAGAATGAGGGGTTCTGGTTCTGGGAGTGTAATGGGTTTTGGTAGAGTGAATGTTCATTTTCTCATTTATTAACAGAACAAATGTAACAATGTAACAAACAGATATGTATATGATTTATTATTAATAATAAGTATTTAATACAACTATTGCAAGTATTTGTAATGTAGAATAGAGTGTAATGCTGTTGTTTAGAGCTTTTGGACTTTAAAGTTGCTGAATGCATTCATTAGAAGGGGTGTCCACAAACATCTGGACATGTAGTGTACATTACATTATGTCTGTTTAAATGACAAATGGCTGATTTAGTTGGCCTACCAGAGAGTCTTAAAACTCTTTCAAGGGGTTCTTTGAGCATCTCTATAGAAGAATGCAGAAGGCCTGTACCAGTGTAAAGGTTCTTAACCTTTTTTAAGAGTGCACCCTCTCAGCTAATAACAGAATGAGAATGAGGAGTTCTGGTTCTGGGAGTGTGATGGGTTTTGGTAGAGTGAATGTTGTGATGGATTTAAACGGGCTTTCTGAAGACCAAAGTGGTTGGTTCAATTGGATATTGGTGGAGTGACAGGCACAATGGAGAAGGGAAAGGAGATTGATGGAGATGGAGAGGTCAGTGGGATGTTGGTATACTGGTCTCGGCAACATTATCTCTGTAACTTTTTTAAAAACCCGGGTAATGTTCTCTGCAAGCTGGGGAAGGACTTGATCAGAGTGGGATGATCAAAGTTTTAGCCAACTAGGACAAAGAGTAAGAATGAAGAGTTGGGGTGAAGTGAGGATGAGGAGCATGGATGAAGTCTGGCCAGCAAGTGGCAGGTGCAGCAGCAGTTTATCACTAACACAGAAATAATCCGAAGTGACAACCAGCAGCACCACAAATGATTTATTAGTCTTTTACTCTGCTCCTAACCATCCTCGGGGCCAGAATAAATAATTTACAAACGATGTGTCTTCAAATCATTAATTCTACTGTGTAGAGTCAAACCCCTCTCTTCCCCAAGTGGGATTTCGCCAGCTTGTGACATGTGCTGCCAACCCTCAAGTTCCTTCACAGAGAACCGTGGCAACTGTCTCTGTCCAACCCTGAATACATGATTGGCCATGTTTCAGTAGAAAGGTTCACCCAAAAATAAGAGTCTCCTAGTCCCCCCAACGTCCCTTAAACATCCCTAAACATCTGGCTCCTAGAGAAACGTTTAATGGATATAGAACCTATAGAACCTTCATTATTATACAGAGGTTGCACAACTCACTTTAACTCAATACACGACATTGACAAAAGTATTGGGACACCTGCTCCTTCACGGTTTCTTCTCAAATTAAAAAGGTATTAAAAAGTGTTGATCCTGCTTTTGTTTGAGTAATTGTCTCTACTGTCCAGGGAAGAAGGCTATATACTAAATTTTGAAGGAGCATTGCTGTAAAGATTTGATTGCATTCAGCAACCAGAACGTTAATGAGGTCAGGAGGTTGGATGATCACAATATCACCTTATCCTTAACTCCCGAGCCCTACCAGAAACTCTCAAAACTCAAAAATTAAGGTGTTTCAAGCAGCGCCATTAAATCATACATTTCTGGTTCTATAAAGGATCATAGGTAATGGTCTGTACCAGTTTAAGGGTTCTTTACCCTCGCACATCTACCAACATGGCTCTTTATAGATCCACAAAGGTATCACTATGCAAAGACCCTTAGTAGCATCTTTATTATTAAGGGTGCTCCCTCTACAGAACAAACACATATTTATATGATTTATTAAATTATGTCTGTTTAAATGACAAATGGCTGATTTAGTTGGCCTACCAGAGAGTCTTGAAACTCTTAGTGTTTCAAGGGGTTCTTTGAGCATCTCTATAGAAGAATGCAGAAGGTCTGTACCAGTGTAAAGGTTCTTCACCCTCACAGAGCTACAAACACAACTCTTTATAGATCTAGAAATGGTTCTTCTATGGCATCGCTCATTTTTAAGACTGCACCCTCTCAGCTTATACCAGAAACCAACATATTTTACATGATATCTAACTTATTAAATTCTCATTTTTAAAATTTAGGAATTCAAGTATTTATAGAGTAGACAGAGTAAATAGAGTGTAATGCTGTTGTTTTGGGCTTTTGTACTTAAAGAATGCATTCATTAGAAGGGGTGTCCACAAATATTTGGACACATAGTGTATATTAAACTATGTCTGCTGAAATGACAAATGGCCCATGTGCTGGCGTTGGCCGATCAGGACGATTTAGTTGGCCTACCAGAAACTCTGGCCTACTTACAACTCTTAAAAGTGAAGGTGTTTCAGGGGGTTCTTTGAGCATCTCTATAGAAGAATGCAAAAGGTCTGTACCATTGTAAAGGTTCTTCACCCTCACACAGCTACAAACACGACTCCAGAAATGGTTCTTCTATGGCATCGCTCATTTTTAAGAGTGCACCCTCTCAGCTAATAACAGAACCAATATATTTTATATGATATCTAACTTCTAAACCAAAATTCTCATTTAAGGAACTGTAGAATTCAAGTATTTATAATGTAAAATAGAGTGTAATGCTGTTGTTTTGGGCTTTTGTACTTTAAAGTTGCTGAATGCATTCATTAAAAGGGGTGTCCACAAACATTTGGACATATGGTGTACATTAAATTATGTCTGTTTAAATGACAAATGGCTGATTTAGTTGACCTACCAGAGAGTCTTGAAACTCTTAGTGTTTCAAGGGGTTCTTTGAGCATCTCTAAAGAAGAATGCAGAAGGTCTGTACCAGTGTAAAGGTTCTTCACCCTCACAGAGCTACAAACACGACTCTTTATGGGTCCAGAAATGGTTCTTCTATGGCATCGCTCATTTTTAAGAGTGCACCCTCTCAGCTAATAACAGAACCAACATATTTTTATATGATATCTAACTTCTAAACCAAAATTCTCATTTTAAGAATTGGGGAATTAAAGTATTTCTAGTGTAAAATAGAGTGTAATGCTGTTGTTTTGGGCTTTTTCTCCTCCATAAACTCCACAAAATGCACTTTGCCCCCCAACCCTCCAGGCCAAAATAAAGTCAGCGGCACCCCTGCATTAAGCTAACCTTAAATGATACCGTAGAGAAAAAGGCCACGGCCTGTCAGTATTACGAGTGTTATGTATTCATGGCTTCAGAGACGTGGTCTGATGCATAATTAACTGGCTGTGGTTTTTAAGCTGGAACGCAACACTGTGTGTTTACTGTGGCTCAAGTATCCTTCAACTTACAAATACAAAGCATATATAATGTACTGCCTCCCTATTATTAATTATGGAAATAACACGGCAGAAGCATATCCCAAATCCATTACTGTAGTAAGCTAGACTTGTCTCAATAAATCAGCATCTACAATCAAAACTGAAATAATTTTTTATGCATAATGTATGTGCTTGTTGCCACAACAGCTGTTCATTATGCAGAGTAATGCATTCTGGTAGTTTTTTAAAAACTTCAAACCTATAAAATAATCATAATGAATGCTTCATTATGGAGAGACTGAGAAAACAGAAGTACAGTTTACCATATCTCATCTTTTACTGTTTCTCCTGCATTTTTATTGGCAAGACAATCTCACAAGTTTTAAATAGTGCTGGAAGTGATGATAAACAGCCTGCAGCCACGTTTTAAATGAATTGCCGAGGTTCTGAACGAGATATTGAGGAGAGCCAGATGTAAACTGATTATCCGAATGTCAACACTAAGTACCGGTGTAGCCATGGGTTTCACACCAGCCTGGGAGAAAGTGGGACAAAGAGGGAAACCGATCCACCCCGACACCACAAACATTCCAGGCAGGCATTATGGTGGACAGACCCCCCGCAGTGAGGATTACTGAAGAAAATAAGAGTATAGAGGAAAACAGAGGGGGAATATCTATTTGTCTAAGTGTGCCTTCCCAATATTTTTTTTATTCCACAAACTCTCCATATGGGAAGGTTAATTGCTGTTTTCCTAGGCTGGTAAGTGTTAGCTCTTTTGTTTGCAGTTTCAGCGAAGGCCGCACAGGGTCGAATACACAGGAACAAATTGCCAAGATCTTACTGCACTCAAGCAAAAGAGCAGTCTACCCTGCTAAAAAGTCAGCGAAGGAAAATCAACTCATAAATGTGTGGGTTTTCGCCGCCCTGGCAATCTGAATGCTCTGTAAGTAGTTTATCAGAAGATACATAAATCCCATAGGCTCACCAAAGCAGGCCTCCTGGTTTTGCCTGTTTAGCACTTTTGCTCAATTGCACTTTAAAATTTGATCAGATTTGCCAATTTGTCAAAGGTCACGGAAGCTACACTTTATGGGCAAAAGTATTTGGACACCTGCTCATTCCTTGTTTCTTCTGCTAATTCATAAACAACGTATTACTATAGCTATAAATTCCCAAAAAAAGCATCTTATGTCAAACACAGACTGGCTGATTCTATAAGTAAAATATGACCATAAGTAATATATGGGCAAAAGTATTGGGACATTTGCTCATTTATTGTTTCTTTATCCTGCATGTGTTGGAGTAACTATCTCTACTGTCCAAGGAAGACCTTCAGCTAGATTTTGGAGAATCATTGCTGTGAGGATTTGATCATATTCAGTGAGTTTCAGAGGTTTATCATGAGGTCAGGATGTTGGGTGATCATCACCACCCCACTTCATCGTACCCAACTCCCCAAATCATCCCAGAAGTACTGGATGGAGCACCATCCATCCTTCCAGAGAAAACAGTTCCACAGCTCCACAGCTCAATTCTGGGAGGGCTTCATACCCCTAGAAACACTAGACACTGTCTGGTTGCAATATGATGTGTAGCTCCACCCACCCATATATGTTTCACTAACAAATTAGCTCTTTTCATCTGATTTTCCTCCTCTAAACTGTCTTTCCATCTTCAATGTCTCCAATTTCCAACAGTTAGTTTCCCTGTTCTAATATTGACCCGTTTTTTGATTTCCTCCCTAGATTTCAGCTTTCAAACCCCTACTCTGCTATATCGTAAGAAGGCGGGGTTACACTTGGGAACTAAGTGATTGACAACCCAGGCTGCAGGACGTGCATGGCGCCCTCTCTGTTCATTACATGGAGTACCTGGAGAATCCATTCGGCTTCTGCGCAATAAGCTCAGTGAAGGCGGTCTGAGACACACCTAGTCTAGGAGAAAGGGGGCTGGACTACCCAAGGAGTAGACGAGTCTGGCTCTGCCTCTGGTCTCTACTGCGTAGACCCTGGTTGCAAATTTGACAACATGGTGGACAGTTTGGCTTAATCTTTTTTTAGTTTGCTGGCTAACGTCAGTCCAACAACTTGGCTTTAAATTATGATGCAAATCGTGAATTGATTGAAAAATCGAAACATAAAAAAATGACCAGTTCAGCTGTTACATAACAGAGTAGACTTGTTATATTTACATCCCCTACAATAACAGAAACCCCATCCACTAGAGAATGCCCTTCTAGCTCTAGTCAAAGCTGGCAAAGCGTCAGCTCGTCAGCTTCCTCAGAAACAAACATGACAACCTCAGCTAAACCAAACTGGAACTAAACACATATCAGAACAGGACAAGGCTAAAAGCTAAAGGCTAACCTAGCTATAATCACTTCAGCTTACTAACAGCAAAAGGAAGCTGCATCCTAACAAAATATGACCAATTCAGCTGCGCTGACCATGTATTTTTTTTCTTAGGGGCCACATCACACTGTGTGCTAGCGTTGCTAATAGTACATAGAGTGGAGTCCAGTAAGCATGAGGCAAATGAATCATGCCAATCAGTCCCACTAGCTTTCATTTAATCTAGGCTATATTAGCATTTGATGAAGTATTCTTGTAATTGACTTTAAATTGATTTTAATTTGTGGAAATTGGGACAGCACGTTTTGTCCCGGCCTGAAAGGACAGCGTGAAAACAAAGGTCGGCGAAAGCCAGCAAGCGCTCAGGACAGGTTTCCCACCTGAAGACAAAGAAATGTGGGAATCTTTGCGCTTCGATCCGAAGTTGTGAAGAAGTGTCCTTGTTGTAACCTGTCTCGGCTTGGTTTCAAATGAAGACAAAATGGCCTGGGAGGTAGATTTAATTTCCTTGTGTGCCTTGACGTGTGAATGAGAGCCAAGCCAGCAACAATGTGGCATCTGAATGCAATAATCTCAAATTAAGTCATACATAATTCAAGCCTTGTCATGAAGATGAATTAATAATTCAATAGATAAATAATTTACAAAATAATCAAATAAATAAATAATGACACGCCATAAATAACCCATCGGATTAGATCATTTCACCAAGCAACCTCGTGCAAGAATCAAAGATGTGACTAGCAACGCTACAGCAAACAGAGGACCTTTTAGTAAGGCTCTACCGGCGTCTTTTAGGCCTTCGTTTCTAGGTTTTGAGGCCTCGAAGGTCTTTAAACGCTAATCTAATGAGGATCAAAGGTGGAACAATGTTCTAGTAGACTTGAATCGATGTTATAACCATTATAACCCATTTTAATAATAATATTCAACAATACTCATCTCTAAAAACACACTGTTTTCCCTCTGTTGCCTCCTAACTGGGTTCTTCATTTGGAGTATAGACCCTGTACACTGTGTGGGGGTCCGTCTTTTTGACCACTGAATCCTTCATAGTACCAAACCCCTCAAACTGAACTGAGGAATGCTGGGATCACTGACAAATGCCCTACAGAGCTGCAATTTAATGGAATATTAACACCCTTGCTGATGATCCATCACCCTCACTACATGAAATGCTTCCTAATCCTTTCTGTCTGCGGTTCTTCCGTTGTCTCCTGCTTGCGTGAATCAGTAGCTCGACGGCGGCGCGTCACACATTCTGCACTGGTACCTTCCCAGGTCACGCCACGCTGTCAGACACACAGATCAGGCCTGTGTCTTGCCCTTTGAGCGAGAGGGCGGTCAGAAAGGGGCAGTGCGTGCCAGTGGTGGCAACACTGCCCCAGTTCCCCTCCCCTGGGCCTCCGGCAACCATCTGGCTGCCATTCCTGCTACACACACACACATACACACACACACACACGTTGACACACATCCACACACAGGCTCAACAAAGCTGTCAGATGCCACAGAAGCATGCATGCTCCGTACTCTACCTAGAGTATAATGACAAAAGTATTGGGACACTTGCTCATTCATTGTTTTTTTTTTTGTTTGTTTTGTTATTTACTGAAATCAAGGCTTTATTCTGCTTTCTGAGTATTGCTGTGAGAATTTGATTGCATTTAGGGACAAGAGCTGTAAGTGAGGTCGGGATGTTGAATCTTCACCCCACCCCACCCCACCTTATCATCCTCAACTCCCCATTTCATCCCAAAAGGCGGGGTGCTCTGCGCCAGAGAGTCCCATGCTGTTGGCAATACGTCTCTACAGGGGCTAGACAAGCTGTGTGTGTGCATGTGCACATCTGTATCAGCAATACGTGCAACTTCAAAAGGTAGATGAATGCAATCTGTATTATAATAATTATAACAATTGCATCAGTGCTTTAAAACTAACCCCCCTGTGTGGAGGCTGTACTTTAGCCTGGCTACCTGCTGTAAAACACTGCTCTATCGGGGGCTTTTCATATGGCAGGTGGCAAATCGCCTTTCCCCACTTCCTGTACAAAAGGTCTGAACTCTCTCCACTGTGTTTCCTTCAGCAGACGGAAAATCACTGACGTCTCTCACGTGATAATTATAGTGACATACAGGGATTCTGATTCTCAGGCAGGCATGTGCTCATCTATGGTACAAATGTCAAATCTAAACAGACCTTTGGGCCTTGTTTTATTACTGCATAGCATTTAAAGGGCCCCATTGAATGTAAAACTAGATTTACCTTATAGATTAGTTCAATAATCAGAGTTTGATACATGGAAATGCTTAACCTTGAACCACAAACCCTGTTTAGTCTTAATTCAGAAGAATTCAAATCCAGCAGAACCAGAACAGAGCTGTAAAAAGGGCCAATTTTCAAAACTCCAAATCTGTTACATAACAGTCTAGACTTGTTATATTTACACCTCCAAAATTAATATAAACCCCTTCCTTTAAAGATAGCCCTTCTAGCTCTAGTCAAAGAAAAACACATCGCTGACTTCAGGAAAACATGTGTTGTTGATACTAGAAAGCAGCTCATCACCCCAGACTTTGCTAGTAATGGGAATAGGGGTTTCCACAAGAACCAGACCTCAGAGACACATACAGAGACCTCAAACTCAGCACATGGCAAAGCAAAAGACAGGAGAGCAAAAGAGTAGCCAGGCTCAGCTAAAAGCTAATGCTAACTTTCTATCATCCTCTCCTGAACTAAACTGGAGCTAAAGAGTGGGGGTGAGGCTAAAAGCTAACCAAGGTAACCAAGCTGTAATCTCTTCAGCTTGCTAACAGCACACTGCGCTGAGAAGACACAACAAGAGGACAGCAGCACTATCCGGAGAGACTCTGGAATAATGACAGTGTTAAAACTATGCCATGCGGCTCCTGTGAGCCGCTGCAGTGCCGCAAACCAGCCAGTCAAAGCAAAGCTCATAATTTTTTATTAAAGGAATTCTGCAGGTTTCATTCTAAGGCAAAATAACAGGGTGGTAAACAGGCTTGAGAAACCTAATATTAAGTCAGATACTTACTATATATGTATCAAACAACAACTTTCATAGTGAGTAAATGCATTTTGGCACCTTTTAGTAACCACCTTCTTCTTCTACTTGAATCTGTTTAACCTCTTAAAGAGCTTAGGGTCCGCCGATGGGCCGAAGGTGTTATTACAAATGTGTGTTACCAAAGAATAGCCCCACCAGTTTATACAGAAGTCCCTGTAGTGGCATTTACCTTTACTTTGAAGGCATTTAGCAGACGCTCTTCTCCAGAATTACTTACAAAAGGGCTTCACTGCTCCAAAAGACCCAAAAGACCCCTCTAAGCTGAGATACTGATTAATACAGAAGTCAGTATGGAGACCTACAATACTCTACACACTCTACACTCTGCACACTAAGTACTCTAGGAAGAGGAGGGTCTTCAGTCTGGGTTTGAAGACAGCGAGCGTTGGACTCTGCTGTTCGGACACCCAGGGGAAGTTCGTTCCACCACTTCGGTGCAGGACAGTAAAAAGCCTGGACGCTCGTCTTCCGTGGATCTTAAAGGATGGCAGGTCGAGCCGAGCCGTACTTGAAGCTGGAAGAGCTCTTGGTGCAGATCGGCTTCTGACCATTGCCATCATTTACTGAGTAATACACCTTAGTGTGTAATAAGCTTTGCTGCGTTTATATGGGGTTGTGTGCACCACATTGGTTCAATGTGATTCCAGGTGAATTAATAAAGACGTTGGAGGGACATGGCATTTTTTTATATATATATAATGCGGCGGTGTGCCGGCATTAATAATTGAAACTAGCCAAAATGGCAGTGCTTTAGCCCGGGGCGGTGTTTGCGTGTCATCGACCAGTCCAGGATTACAAGCTCCTGCGACATGTACGTACGTCAAAACTACTTTGAAGGCTCATCCGTTTGAGAGTTTCTAGCATGACTAAAAGACCCAAAATAGTGCTATGAATTGAAATTTCTGTCCGTCAGAAATAGGAGAAAAAACCAAAACCGGTGGATAATGCGAGTCGTCCTCTCCTCCGGTTTAAATCCATTCACTACTGATCACAAACAATGAGAGTCCCGGCAAAAAAACACACAGGACACAAAGATTAATTAAAAAACAAATGTACAATGGCCACATGAATTGTTTCAATGGCAGCCAGTGCGTGTGTGTCTGTGTGTGTGTGTGTGTGTGTGTGTTTGTGTGTGTGTTTGTGTGTGGATGCGGAAACGCCAGAGAAATATTTATGAGGGGAGCGCAGGACGGACAGCGCTTAAGATAAAACAGTCGAGAAATGTGCAACAGACAAAAAACAGCGGATCTGGAATGGTGAGGAAAGCCTAATGAAGCCAGCTGGGCCCGATCCAGCCAAGCAGAGGAGCGGCGAGGAGGAGGGGAAGGATTGATAGGAGAGGAGGAGAGGAGGAGAGGTGGAGGAGGAGGAGTGTGTGTGTGTGTGTGGGGGGGGGGGTACTGAGAGAGAGAGAGCGAGAGAGAGAGAGAGAGAGAGAGAGAGAGAGAGAGAGACAGAGGAAGACATGAAGGATGTATGGCTGCTCGGGCTGCTGTATTGTATCAGGAGGCAGCAGTAGGTAGACTTCTTCCAAACTCGAGGAAAAGCCGCTCCATGCCAAGCGCGCGGCATCTGCTAATCACGCCGCAATTACTAGCCTAATAGATGTTTTTTTTTCTCCTTCTTCTTTTTTTTCTCTCTCCCCGGTTCCCGCTTTTCCACCCAAAACAAAATCCGCCATGTTGTGTGAGGACAGGATTCAGAGCGAGAGCCAGTGGCTCCGCGAGGATATGGCGGCTACGGCGGCTACGGTGGCTACAGCGGCTCCGGCCTTAACGTTAGCAGCGCCACCTTAAAGTCACCCTGGAAATCAATTTAGTTGCCTGGCCGTATCAAGCATGATTCCTCATACAATCTATGGACAAAAGTATTGGGACACCTGCTAATTGCTCACTGTAAAGGTATCAAAAAGAGCTGATCCTGCTTTTGCTGGAGTAACTGTCTCTACTGTCCAGGATAGAAAGAGACTGGCATTGCTGTGAGCCCTAACTTATCCTAAATGTATTGGATGGAGCACTACCATCAGTGCTGGGGGGTGGGGGTTGGGGGGGGTTTATACCCCTCTAGCCCACGCCTGGGGGCATTAGGCAGCATGGTGCCAATAGGTTCATTATGATCTGCTCCAGAGATCCTATTCTATTGGCAATACTTCATCAAAAGGACAAGACAAGCTGTGTGTGTGTGTGTGTGTGTGTTTTTGTGTGGGTCAGCAATGGGTGCAACTTGAAGTCGCTGAATGCAATCATTAGAAGGGGTGTCCACAAACTTTAAGACACATATGTATAGCATATCATTTAAAAGTAGCACGTTTCACATGGGGGACACGTGGATGTCCATCATGGTGAAGCTGGTGAAAGGGGGTGGGGGGGGCTTCGACTAGGCCTAAGTTGCAGTGTGTGTGTGTGTGTGTGTTTGAGGGGGATTAAATACCAGTAAATCCATGCAGCTATGATGATGAACTTGAATACTGTTAGGTAAGGTAGGTCACATGGTTATGGACAGCCACTGATTTCCCAAGTGATTTTTGTGAGTTCCCCTTTAGTAAGAAATCCCCCTACAGGAGTAACAGACGTTCAGGGCAGAGTGAGCGAAGCAGATCACAGGCAGGCTGACCTCTCTCTGTGGCTCCTAGCTTAAGCCAAACACACACATGCAGAGTGTAGAATTGACGCTCCATGTAGAGACAGTGTTTCACGCTGTGGGCTGACCTTACCTTTACTTGTTTTCTCTAGACAATGAATTAATCAGCTGAGTCAGGTGAAGTCAGGTGAACAGTATTTAGGCTGTTAAGACTGTTGAATAAATCGCCTTCATAGCCTTTATGACCAAATCAACTCCTTTCAGTTCAACAAAGGAGTCTCGCAATAATTTAAACCAACAAGTAAAACAAACAAGACGATTCTAACAAATTGAAGAAATGCACCATTTGTGGCAATGTTGATTACAGATTATTTATATATATAGCTATATATCTTTATATAATTTTAGTTTAGCAAAGTTTAGTATAGTAAGTATACTCATATTAATGTATGTACTGGTACTAATGGATATCAATGAATGGACCAGTAGTATGTTCTAATATATATATATATATATATATATATATATATATATATAATACCCTTAAGGTAAGTAAGAGTTGTAAGAGTAGTACTCTTACTGGTACGCAGCTAATTTATATCTATGCTTTATTTAGTACTGAAACTAAACAGAGAGTAAACATATAGGCATATACTTTAGTCCCACTTTTGTGGTTTAAGTATACTCCCTGTAAGTTACTAGTTTAATAGTCTCTGTACTGTACACTGTTCATTTCTTTAAGTGAACTTGACATAATAGTCAGAGTATGCTACTAGTATGCATGTAGGTATTATTTTTTATATTTGAAATATATCTTTAACTATACTTAATAGTTAACTATTAAAAACACTACCAGTGGACTACACATCTAAAGATCAAACAAAAAAACATACTTAGCATTAGGAACAGATTTGTTTTCTTTAAAAATGAAAACAAACTCAAGCAAATATTGTAACTGGAGCATAACCTAAACCTACATTCCAGCACTGCAAATACACACAGTCTTAAGGGAAGGTTGGCATTATAATTCGTCATTCAGCCTCTCTTAAATCTGCCCCAGCCCAAACCACAAGCCAAGCATACCAAAACTTTATGCATGCCTCAAAAATACTTGAAGAATAGCAAAACATTAAGTATGAGTATTTGCCAATTACAAGTATATTTATGTAGTACGTCTACTCATATTAATTCATGTACTAATACTATTACTTTTAATAGTACTTGTGCTAATTTATGTAAATTACAATTAAAGGACTACTTGTTTCAGTACTTCGTGGGACCAACTTCAGGACAGTGGTTTAGTTTGCAGAGAGTGAAGCTCAGGGTTTGAGCTGCTCTCCTCACTGGTTTTACAGATGAAACTCTTGTATGTGGCGGGTTGGGTCAGGTCTGCTTAGCTCTCTCTCTCTTCTGGGCGAGTTTGTTTAGAGAGTGAACTGAAGACTCGTGTTCATGAACTCTGTCTTCTACAGTCCTGTCCTTCTACTACAGCCAGAAGAACTGAGACAGGCCTTAAGTCTGAGCATCTGAAATGATATAAACACTGATACCCAAACTTTTGACTGCTTTCTGTAAGAACTACAGAACTCAGTACTGTACTTTTACTTTCAGTACTTAAGCAGTACATTTTACAATAAACTACTTACAGTACTTAAGTACTAAAATGCTGAATACTTTAGTACTTCTACTTAAGTCTGGAGCTTAAAGACCCTTCAACTTCTACTCAAGTCACTTTTTAAACTGTCTGTCATTCTGCGGCGCATCAGCGGCTAACCCCTTCAGTGTAAACGAATGTAGACAAACAAACAAGGCGAAGAGTGAGCACACCCTCCTCCTCTGGATTTCTACCTCATTATTGTCTTAGTATTAAGAAAAAAAGGTGCCAAGGCATTTCTATCCCGTTTATCAGTTTGAGCTCATTTGGATGAAGCTAAGGCCGAAATATTCATAACGCGAAAGCTTCGCTCGCTTGGCAAAAACATCACCCATGGTCTCGGGGGGCACGAGGAGGTGCTGCTTACAACAGCTCTCGCAAGATATTGCAAATTGAAAAATTTATTTCCCAAAGCCACAGTAGAAGTTCTTAAGCTCACAGTTTTAACGCTCTTTATTAGCCGCCTGCGCTCCGAACGAACCGCGCACCGTCTGTGACAAAGGGAGAACTTGTAATACAACATGGAGCTCAGATAGGAAATGAAAGCCACAGTAGATTTGTTACCCCCCCCCGTTAAACACGTACTGGGATCGGGTGGTTTTCATCCGTGCAGCCGCGCTGTAATTTGAATGCATGGACACTGCATTAGCAATGGACAGAGTGCTAATTAAGCGAGCCGTCCCACACTCAGAGCGTGATGTGTTTTTTTTTTTTAGCTCTACTGTACATACAGTGTGTTCACATATGCCTGTTTTTCCTCCCCCCCACCACCACCACGTTCCCGTTTGCGATTTTCCCCTAATTTGCTGCAGCAAACCGGATCCTTCATTCTCACATTATTATTTATCCTCCTCTTCAAACAAATCCCACCCGCTTTAAACTTCCGGCGTTAAGCTGCATTAACATATGGGTGCACGGTTTTAAGTTCAGTTCATAAAAAAAATATAAATAAATAAATAACAAAATCCGAGACGTCTATTACATACACATTTTCTGAATGTATGAATTTATTCTGCAGTAAACAGTCCTCTCCTGGGAGGTTCCATAGTAAACATTTGGAGTTCGTTATTGGACTTTTTTTACTTACGTTATTCCTCATTCCCATCTTTCTTTCCACTCCCATTTTTACGGAAAAAGGATTTTGGGGGAGCAATGCCACAGAGGAACCACTATTGGTTCCGTGAAGAAGATCCATGAAGAAAGTAGCATTCACCCCTGATTTCTTATTTGGGATCCATCATTATAAAAGCATACGCTTAATTGACAAAAGTATTGAGACACCTGCTCATTCACTGCTCATTCACCCAAAATCAAGGGTATTAAAAAGAGTTGATCTTGCTTTTGTTGGAGTTACTGTCTCTACTGTCCAGGGAAGAAGGCTTTCTACTCCATTTTGGAAGGGCATTGCTTTGAGGATTTGATTGCATTCAGTTACAAGAACATTTGTAAGGTTAGGATGTTGGATGAGGTGGTGGATAACCACACCACCTCATTTATAACTCCCCAGCTCATCCTAAAAGTATTGGATGGGGCACCACTGTCATTCCAGAGAGCACAGTTCTTCCACTGCTCCACAGCTCAATGCTGCTGGGGGGCTTTACACTCCTTTAGCCCACACCTGGCATTAGGCAGCATGGTGCTCATAGGTTTATGCTAATCTGCTCCAGGGAGTCCTATTCTATTCTGTGTGTGCAATTGCACATCTGTGTCAGCAATGGGTGCAACTTAGAGTAGCTGAATGAATGCACAGGTGGTTGATCTATGGCACTGCTTGAAGAACCTATTGTAGTACCTTTGTTTTTAGTAGTCTCAGCATAGAAGCCTTTGAACAAGGCCTTTGATGGGCCACTACAGAGGTCAGGAGCATGCGTTTGAGTGGTAGACTGGACAGCAGAGCTTTGGCAGCCAGAAAGTCCTTAATTATGCAAGAAGCCACAAGCTAGAGTTTCCCATCTAAGCCATGTGACGTGTTACCAAAAACGCTCCAGCTGAAAGCGGAGCTAGGTCCAGGATCACAACAGTTTGACCCCCACTGGCCTTCTGGCCCACACTTGATAGTGTCCGAGGAGGCAAAGACAGGGGGAGTTCAAATAACTGTGTACAGCAGTGGATCAGAGTTTTAAACTGATCCCAGATCAACATCCTCACACAGAGGTCTAATGAAAAGCAGCCAATGCGAGAAATACACACAGTACAGACTCCCATCAATTATACAGCGATGCGGTTTCATGCTTGCTTAGCCTGCTTAGAGCATTGACCTCAGGAAGCCATTACTGAACTTCTCGAGTGGGACGTGGTCAGCGACTTTGGCAAAGCATTTTTAAATGGCCTATCTGAGCTGCTGCAATAATTTTTTGGGCATTTTTTGTTTCTTTTAATTTGGAAAATATTGGTTTAAAATGTTCATTTTATTTAGTCCAACCTAACCTAAACATAGCTGTCACACCCGCACCACCGCGCCCGCCCCAGAGGCGGTCCCGGGCCGTGGCTCACAGGAAAGAATGAACTATTTGTTAATGTACCATGTCATGTTTATTCATGGAAGGACTTTTATGTTGAAATGGACTTTCGGGTTGACGCCCCTCGTCGCCATTTTGGTTTCTGGTGTTGTTTGTCATGTGACTATTCTTTGGTTAATGTGTTACACCTGTGGGCTGGTGTATTTAAGTAGGGCTAGTGCCAGCTGCAGGTCTGCGGCGATCTCTCGCCAGGCTTCTTCGGTTCTGCAGGCTGGGGTCCTGGAGCTCCAGGAGTGAGCGACTCTCCAGCTTGCTTCAGCAGTTAGCTCTCCTCACCGTCGGACCGGATCAGTCGTCTAGGTTTGGTGGCTGAATCCTCACGCTCTCAAGTTCAATGCGCCTGACTAGCGCTACTCTATATGTCCTAGTTCATAGCTTTCCCAGGCTCGGCTTGGAGGTTTATGTTTCTGAGTAACGGTATTGGCTCAGCCCCGGCAGCTAGCACTGCCCTAGTGCCTCACCAACCCCAGGTGTGTTCTTTTTGTTTGCCCAGTATTGTTTGTCACAGTTTTGTTTAGTTCTTCCTTATCCCTAGTAATTGGTGCTGCATGCTGCGTTTGTTTATGGTTTATTGTTATCAATAAACTCCTCGCTTCGGTCCATCCCCTGCGAGTGTTCTCCCGTCATTGTCAGACCGAGTGGATCATGACAATAGCATTGCTGGAAGATATTACATGAATATTTTACCACTCACACTACAGCTTCCGTCCACTGGTGGCGCTATATTGCCAAATACAAATAACCATCATGTCATGTACTTGAAGAAGAACTGAGCAAACAGTGTCACCACAGCTGCATTAATTCTGCTTTTCTCCAGTAATGAAGCTTCTAAGAAAGAAATTAATGGACAGAAACCCCTGCAGAAACTGATAATTTCACATTCTACTGTGGTTAAGTTCAGGGTCAGGTTTGAGTGCAATAGGTTAAATTTAGGTTTAAGGTTAGGTTTAGATTCAGTTGATAAAATTACACTGGTTAGGATTAGGGTTAGGTTACATTTATGTTAGGTTTATGTTATGTTTAGGTGTATGTTCAGGTTATGAAAATACATGGGTTAGGGTAAGGATTAGGTTAAGTTTAGGTTTAGGTCTAAAGGTTAGAATTAGGTTTAGGAGTAGTAAATAATGTTTAGGTTAAGGTTAGGTTAATCAATAACATTGCTTTGCTTTGAATCATTCTGTTTTTTTTATAATTTGGTGTTTCTGGGTTGTGTCAGTAATTAATAGTCCAGTTACATAGAAAATCACATAAAGAATATACAGTCCAGTCAGATTAAAAATATACAGTCCAGTCACATAAAGAATATACAGTCCAATCACACAGAGAATATATAGTCCAATCACACAGAGCATATATAATCCAGTCAGATAAAGAATATATAGTCCAGTCACACAGAAAATATATAGTCCAGTCACATAGAGAATATATAGTCCAACCATACAGAGAATATATAGTCCAGTCACATTAATATATATAGTCCAATCACACAGAGAATATATAGTCCAATCACACATAGAATCTATAGTCCAGTCACATAGAGAATCTATAGTCCAGTCACACATAGAATATATAGTCCAGTCACATAGAGAATATACATTCCAATCACACAGAGAATATATAATCCAGTCACATAAAGAATATATAGTCCAGTCACACAGAAAATATATAGTCCAGTCACATAGAGAATATATAGTCCAATCATACAGAGAATATATAGTCCAGTCACATTAAAACATATAGTCCAATCACACAGAGACTATATAGTCCAATCACACATATAATATATGGTCCAGTCACATAGAGAATCTATAGTCCAATCACACAGAAAATATATTGTCCAATCACACAGAAAATCTATAGTCCAATCACACAAAGAATATATAGTCCAGTCACACAGAGAATATACAGTCCAGTCACATTGAGAATATATAGTACAGTCACATAGAAATATATAGTCCAGTCACACATATTATAGATTATATAAACAAAGATAAAAGACAGGATGGATATATAGAAATCAATATAATATATACATAATGAATATATAAAATAAATATATATAAATACATTTAGGGATAACGAATACAAATATATACACATTCAAAATGCATTAAAATAAAAAAAAATCAGAAATTATTTTGTTATGTTTTAAGGTTTTATTTTGGAGATTTTTACATTTATCTTATCTTAGCCCTTATTTTTATTCAGATGTTTTTAGATGAACATTTTACATATTAAGAGGCAGGATCTGCATATCAGGCAGCAAGTGAACAGTCAGTTCTTGAGGTGATGCAGTGGTCAGTACCTACAAAAAGTGCTCCAAGGAAAGACAACCACTGAACCACCGACAGGGTCATGGGTGCCCAAGACTCAGTGATGAGATCCATGGAGGCCCCACCTCAAAACTTACAGGACCGAAAGGATCTGCTATAGCGGCTTGGTGCCAGAGTCCAGGCCTCTAAAGTCAGAGCTGTTTTGGCAGCTCAGGGGGACCTGCTACAGTTTGTAGATGTAGACATGGTTATTCACAGTGGTTTGATGGGAAATGCAGAATCTGTTTGTTCACAGTGATGGTGAATAGAAGCAGACGTATGAAGAGTGTGTAATGCCTCTAAAAGCTCCCTCACAGAGGGCTGTTACACAGCACTGGCTGTAAATGCACTTTTCTGATGCCTGAGACACTGCTTTAAGACAGGTTTGGGGTAAGTTTCCTGTCTGTACTGTAGACACCCCTGCCTCACCACTGTAAACAATGAGCCGTATAAGCAGGGATAGCTTTCCCAAACAATCTAAAGTTAAACAGAGAGCTCAACTTCAGAAAAAGACTCCAGCAGTGGTTGCAGATGAGTAGATGGTGCTTTTCTCACCACAAGGCTCCCTACAGTCACTTCAGACAGGTGACAGGTGTGAGAACAGTAAATAAAGAGAACCTTGCTTGATTAGGTGCTATTACTTCCCCCCTGCTTTACCAGCATCAACGAATTCCCCACACTATTTCTCCTCCTCTCTCTCTCTCTCTCTCTCTCTCTCTCTCTCTCTCTCTCTTTTTCCGGGTTCCCTCCTTCTCGTCTCGTCTCAGGGCTGAAGAGCTCGTTTGGCCTAATGAGAGGCGCCTCTCGCGCAGGCCCGATTGCTCGGCTCGTAATGACGCCCAGCTCTCCCGCAAGCGCCCGATAAGCTGCGTTACGGCGCTAGAGGGCTGCTGGGAATCTGCTGTGCACGACGCGACCCACTGCTGAGTGACTGCCGGGCTCCCGCTGAGCCGCTGTTCTGTTTAACCCTTCAGAGTCTGCAGGTATTAGTGCTGTTTTGGTGTAGCATTTAAATGCAATTATGCAATTATACCATTAATTACAGCGTTACATAATCAAACACATTTACATTCAATGTCTAAACTCTATCAGCAGGTTCTAGTCTGTAGGTCTGACTCACACACACAGCTCTCTCTTAATTTTCTGTTATTGTCATTTTTACTTATACAGTTCAATGAATTTCTCCTCTGCATATATCGCAGCTTAGAAAGCTAGGGTCAGCAGAAAGGGGTTAAGGGCTTTGCTACAGTGGCAGATTAGTGGGGTATCCTGGGTATCGAACAACCCCACAACCTTGTGATCACTCTATCCGCTGAGCCACCATCGTCCACTGTTTGTTACAATGTCCGCAAATAGCTAAAAGGATGGATTGCTGACCAGGCCAGTGTCTAAGGGCCTTTAAATGCCAGAGGAATCAGAACCGAAAGCCAGAGATGGCTTAAGACAGGTCAAATGATCGGCAGTTATCCAACCCATTCAAATTCTCCCCCCAATGACATAAAATTGGACCGACACATGCCTCCTCCAACACGTGCACAGCCAACCAGCACCTTAATGAGTCACTGACACTGTTCGCCGGCATCGCGGACGAAAGCCTCGGGTCAGAGGTGAGCGGTGTTCGCTTTTCACTGGCTCGGTCGCTCTGTGTGAACTGCTGCAAGATGCAATCCGAGAGCTAGCAGAGTGGTCACTGATGTCTCACAAGCCCCCAAGAAATTTCAGTTTTGATATCCGGGCCTGTCAGTGACTCCAAATCCGGTAGTATGAGAAGTGTTGTGACTGGAAGTTAGCACAGCACCTAGCTACAGCCAATGAGAGTGCAAGACACGGGGTGAAGAAAAGGCCAAGGCCTCCCCCCCCTCATTTTCTATTCCCCAATCCTGTACTTGTTAACTTTCACTAACACTAGCAGGGTAAAGACTAACACGTCTACCCCAACGCACATCTAGCCAGCCACCACCTCTTTTTGAACTTCTGGATCTAGGTATCCAGCACACTCGGAGGAAAGCATGGCTCCGGAGCTGAACCTACAAACATCACAGTAGGACTGATGTGGGGAGGAAGTGTCTTCAACCCACCCTTGAGATTGAGGCCTTTTGTGCTCTCTCAGGCTCCGGCTGCTGATGGCACCTAAAAATGTGTCTTGCCCATCGCATCTCATCTCATCAGCTCTCGCGTGTTTTCGTATCATATTGTTTCGCATCTGATCGTTTTGGAGATCAGACAGACTCATCGCGGGTTCCTCCTGGTGAGAGATCTTGCACTGTGTCCAGATTTCATGATGAATGGACCAATAGAAATGCTCCGAAATGACCTGGAAGAGAATCTTTTACATTGACTTCCATTGACGGTTGCCTTTTTGAGATTCAGTGTTTTTGTGTGACCGCGACCAGGGGCGCCGTGTGGGAGCCCTTAAGATGGGGCCCTTAAAATGGATTAATTGAATATTGTGGCATTCAGTCATTTTAATAGACCTTTAGCTGAACATTAGTCATAGATAAGCTGATCAGCCTCAAAGCCCCTTCAGGGCAACACCAACGATTCCCGTCCCGGTGCTGTCCCAATCCAGCTCTCCTCTTCCCTGCTGCCCAGCTCTGGATGCTAGCGTCGATGGCTTTCACTTAGTCATAGTTGTCCATTATCTCAATCTGATCAGTCATTCTACTGCTGTCTTGTTCTACACTATGTGCCCAAATGTTTGTGGACACCCCTTCTAACGAAAGCATTCATTGAGCTACTTTCAGTTGCAATCATTGCCAACACAGGTGTGTAAATGCACATGCATACACAGCTTGTCTAGTCCCTGTAGAGAAGGAAGTATTGCCAAAAGAATAGGACTCTCCAGAGCAGATAAACATGATGAGTCTATCGGCACCATGCTGCCTAATGCCAGGCGTGGGCTAGAGGGGTGTAAAGTCCCCCAGCAGCATTGAGGAGCTGTGGAGCAGTGGAAGAAGAACTGTGTTCTCTGGAATGATGGCTGGTGGTGCTCCATCCAGAACTTTTGGGATGAATCTGAATGAGTCAAGGTGGGGTGGTGATCATCATCCAACATCCTGACCTCACTCTCAGCGCTCTTGTCGGTCAACACAATCAATCAAATCCTCACCATAATGTTCATCCAAAAGTAGTAGAAAGCCCTGGACAGTAGAGACAGCCACTCCAACAAAAGCAGGATCAGCTCTTTCTACTACCCTTCATTTCAGAAGAAGCAATGAACAGGCAGGTGTCCAAATACTTTTGTCCATTAAGTCTTTGTTATTATGGTGTCGACCCGGGAAGGATGGCTTTCCCTTTTGAGTCTTGGTTGCTCTCAAGGTTTCTTCCTCCCACTTTGAGAGGTTTCCAACCGGCTTTCTCAAAAGAGGCTCGGACCCGGATCTCTGTAAAGCTGCTCTGTGAGAACGTCCGCTAAAGGAAAAGCTCGTATAAATACTTCGGAATCTGAAAGTTCACAAACACACAAACACTTCAAGTTTCAAGGCTTTTCTGCTATCGCTGGCGCTAACAGCGGCGTCTGAGGCTTTAATCGTAACGTGCTGTTTCCTTCGCGAAGCCCGTTAAGAGTGCGTTTAGCAGTTATCCGTGCACTTAATTATTCAAACGCTACACCGATGTAAACGAGCGCGAACATGACAGGATTAAATATTTGGGGCGGCGGAAACAATGGAGGTTTGAGAGGAGGACTCCAGTCAACTGTCAGCTGATAGAGAGAGAGAGCGAGCGAGAAGGCCTGCGGATGACAGCAGCTCGGCAGTCTGGGTTCACTCTCAGCGGAAGACTGGGAGGACTGGGAGGACGACGGGGAGAGTTTCGCTGCGGTAATTGAAATAAAAAACCCCTACATGTTCTCTAGCGTAAAGCCTCCCAGCGTGTTTGACAGGGAAGGCCCTGTTTTGTCCCTTGGCTGAAGGAGCGCCGGGGCTGTGGGGAAGGTATGGGCACGTGTAGGCCCGTGTTTAGCAGAGTGGGGAAAGAAAAAAGAAGCCTGTAACCTGATTTCAAGCATCGACTCGATTCTCTTCTGTGCGCATTTTTCAAGAACCTCCTTTTAATCTCATTAAACAAAAGAGATTTCTGAGGTAAAATAAGCGAGTGCAGAAAAAAAACCCAGATACTTCCCGAAACCTTCAATGGTGGGGAGAACAAATATGCGGCGCAAACAAAAGCGGGAACAACGGCGCGGGTGGAAATGAAAATGTTTTATTTTTTGGTACAGACAGGCAAACAAAAGGGGACGCCGCTGACACTTTTTCTGGGGATGGGCTTTGTCTGCGGATCATGCATGCACGACTGTGTCTCTGTGTGTGTGTGTGTGTGTGTGTGTTGTGTGTACAGCAGGTGTGTGTTTCCCAGCATAAGTACATTGTTAAGACATGAGCAACAGAATCTCATTTGCCAGGGCTGGGAGGAGAGAGCAAGGGGTCCAGGGGGAGCGGGAGCGGGACTGGGGGAGGCTTTGCTTTGTCTGGAGCTCGGGCCCTGGAGACCCACACTGTGTCAGAGAGTCTCAGCGGGGCGAGTGGCTCTGCGGGTGCCGCAGCGGGACAGCGGGAGCTGGCAGCGGCCGCGACGAGCAACCGGAAGGTACCGGCATGTGGGGAGATGGCACATCCGGGAGAGAGCAAAGATAAATGGAATTTGATACAGTACAGGGGATGATAGACATCATCATCATCATCATCATCCTTATCTTCTTCTTCTTCTTGAGAGGGTCCTACACTGTTATGCACCAGCATGCTTATTAAATATATATGGCAATAATAAAATAACAAAAATATTTATTTTTTGAAAATGTTGGAAATAATATTTCTGCAATTAAATTTTAAAATGAAAACGTTATATTTATAACATTTTTTTCAGAATAAAAAAATTATTGTAAAAAATCATACAAATAATTGTTGTATTAATGTATCATTTAATTTATTGTTTTATAATTAATTTAAATGTTTTCTATCTTGTATGTATTTACAAATTTAAATGATATTTAAAGAAATGAGTAGTATTATTTTTACATGTATTATTTAAATTTATTTTATAAAAACACTTTTATTTAATTTGTCTAATACAGTAACACATACTATTTATGTTATAATAACAATCTGAATGTAATTTTATTTTTAAGTATGTTCATATTTATTGGTGAATATATATTATATAATTATAAAAAGATTGTAATATATCAGTTTTCACAAATTTCAATTTCTAAATTAAAACAAAAATAATAATTTCATATGATAATTTGAATATATTTATATAAAAAATATTTATATAAAAACAAAATGCCATTACCAGTTTATTTATTATTAATTATAATGAATAATAATTTATTATAATGAATAATATAAACATATTTACAAATAATATCTCATATATTACAATTGTAATTTTCAGATATTCTGGCACTTTTATCTGGATAAGGCTTGAATATGTTGCATCTTTATGTTAAAAAAAATGATCCACTGTAAATATTACAGAAAGTTGCAGACATCCAGTATCCAACAACATCAACAAGAAAGCAGCCTGTCCCTGCAGAAGCGAGGTCCTGTCAGTACACAACTGCAGAAGTGCTCTCTCTCTCTCAGCCCAGTGTGCTTCCACATCAGAGCGAATGCCTCCGCTCTGCAGCTCCTCTGCTGCGCCGACCTGTGCCCAAACATTATATAAGAGCAGATGAAAGCGCTAAGCGGCTCCTGTGTGCTGCAGGAATGTCTCTATCAGCACTCCCCAGGGACGTTGGGGGGGTGGGGGGGTGCTTGTCAGAGACCAGCTCCGCAGAGGCAAGGCCCTCCCGAGGCTCTGAGTGAGAGTGTGCCGTTTATTTAGTGTTAATCGACTCAACCCTCGCTCCGCCATTGTTCTGGGGGACGGCTCGCTTTCCTCTGCAGCTGGCCTGGGAGGGAATTAGCCTCCATGTCCTCGCCGCCTAAAGGCCGAATTAAGGCTGATTCATGGCTGATTTATACTTCTGCAGAGAGGCACGTAAACGTACTTAAGAGGCAGAGAAGGGCTTTATGGGGCAGGATAGATCGCAGATGCACACCTCCAAAATCTCAGCGACGCGTCGTGTGACTCTACAAAGCAAAGTAGCCCATCTGTCAAGCAAATTGACTGATTGGCTGGGTGCTGAGATCAAAAGTAGACCCTAAAGGGGCTAAAACTAAATCATTGGGCCTTGCCTATAGTTCATCTTTAATAACTGTATAATTACACATTAATAAGCATGCAATAACAATGTAACTGTGTATTACTGATGGTATTCAGTGTTATAGTGAATGGAAATACACAAGGAGGACTCTTATTATTACATGTGTAATAAGATGAGGGCGACTACATTTATATAAACTAACTGCTAATATACTGCTGCTTTTCTGAGATACACCTACTTATATATATATATATATATATATATATATATATATATATATATATATATATATATATATATATATTCAATGTATTCAGATTAATTCAACAAAATATATATAATTTCTATAATTTAATATAATATATGTGTATAATCACAAAAGCTGTATTACTGCTTTTATTTTTATCTTTTTTATCTGCTTATGTTATTTGAGACACTTAAAATAATATTTTTTCGAAATGTTGCGTCTACAAATCTGCAAACACATGCAAGAATCGTGCACTCCTGTTCCACACAGGCCTGCCCACATACTTGAATATAGGGCTGCACGATACTGGACAAAACTCACATTGCAATATTTTTTTTCTGATAATATATATTGCGATATTATAAATGTAAGCGGTAAATTGTGACAAAATCTATATTTATAATTAAATACTTAGCTTGTTAATTCATTTTAATGTTTTCTATTTTCTATTTGAATTAACTATGAAATGTTTCAAATATTATTTTTAGACATTAAATGTGTAAAATTACAAGAGCTGTATTACTGCAATGCCAAACCACCAGTAGTTACATTGTTATAGGGTAGCAAAGTAGGCTAAACAACAGGCAGCAGGGGGTCAAGGGGGTCAGGGTGGTTCTAGACTCTTTTAGAATTATGCAGGAAATCAAACATCTAATAGAAAGACATTTATAGGTTATATTAAGATGTCTGATATGGAAAAATGTAAATGTGGACAGAAAACATAAGTGCATGTGAGTTAAGGTTGCCAGATTTTGCCAGTGGTGGGAAAAAACAGACAAGCTGGTGGGGAGAGGGGGGGAGGGATTTTTGGTGGTATGGGTGTTGTAAAACAGTTCAATATTTCATCTTTTAATTTCTTAAATTAATTTTTACCTTTTCAAAAATATAATAATAATAATAATAATAATAATAATAACAATAATAAAAAGGCTGTGTCTCAGTCCTCACACTAACATACTAAACAGTATCTTCAACATAGCAGCAGCACGGTTGGTGGTGTACTAATTTGGTGGGCTGTTTAGTTATTTCTCTACATGTGGTTTGAGATGCAGCCACAGAAAAAAACCCCATTGAACCCCCCTAAATCCATGTGTGGTGACATGATCACCTGTGATTGGTGGATTACACACCAGTGCAAAGCCCTGAAGACCATGAAAAAGAGAGAGAGAGAGAGAGAGAGAGAGAGAGAGAGACTGTTATCTACTGCAACAAATGCAATGTGCTTAGTGTGGGAGACGTAAGGCCTGCAGGCAGTATCAACCAGTCCAAGACCAGCTGCAACACCAGAGCAGTCGACCTTGCAGAGGTGTGCTCTTCTCAAGCCACTTGACAGCCTTTTGGTTCTTCTTAGACGTCTGTGGAGGCCAAACAGAAAAAAATAGAGAGCCATAGACATCCTTGAAGAGAGACAGAGGCTCACGCCTACCCCCCAAAGTGGCCTAGATCAGGCCTCACTCACTCAGCCTCTCCCCGGGATGCCTCGTGACCTACAGCACTTGCTCTACATCTGCTTTGTCTGGTTTGTAGATGCTGCAGATAGACCCGCTTCTAGCACAGATGCGCTTCAGGCCTTCGCGTGACGACACCAGAAATGGAAGGCACAGGTACGAAAGCACTGATGGCGCAGGGCGATAAGCTCGCTTTCGTCAAACGCCCCCCCCAACCAACCCCCCGAACCCCCATCCTGTTTTGTGTAGCCGAGCTCCATTCCTCAGCTGTCTCCTCCAACCTGTTGGCGTTGACAGAGTTAACTCCCTGACGTGTCCATTGTGTCTTAAAGCAAATAGGCCCTTATTGTTGGAGGTAAACGCTTGCAGCAGGTGCACGCCCACGCCCACACGCACACACACACTCCCCTCCTGCGCCGCCCGCCGCCGTGGCGAGCACCCATCACGCGCAGATGCGCCTGCTGTGAAAAGGGAGCACTCGCAAACCACACTAACAACCACCTAGCCAACCAACCAACCAACCAACCAACCAGACGAGCCCAATCGGGTCTGAAAGGCTTTTCGCTTGTTTTGGGCCGCGACACCTCGCCCTTTTATTTTCCTTACAATACGTGCCACATTTTTTTAGGTCACATATGGCCAGGCACTGCTGGTAAACACACACACACACACACACACACTATTTGTCTCTTTTTGAAGGCAGCGATAAGGCGTTTGTAAATTGACAAGAAAAACTGATAATGCCATAGCATTGCCTGAGTTGTTAGAGGGGGTGGATGGGCACGTGTTGGTGGTGAAGGGGGTGGTGGGGGTGGTTGTAGAGAAGGAAAAAAAAAGAGAATGATTGAATAACAGTAATTAAAGCGGTTATTCGTTCGGTGAGCACCTGCACGAGGGATGATATTGCTCCTTAATTCAGCTCCGTTTAACTCCCCTCAGCCGCTGGATTTCGACTGCGCCTCATTAATCGCTGATTGGCATCGAGCTGTTTGCGGGAACAAAATGTTTACTCTGCCCGAGACTGCTTCTCAAGACTGTTGTGGGGCTAAAAGAGGGGGTTTGCCCCCCCCCCAACCCCCACCCAACACACACCCCCACCCCTAACTCTTTCTTTGCATTACACATTATGCAGAATCTCACGCTCTTTTTACGTCTCATGTGATTTTTTGCTTCTTTGTGCATTTCCCCCCCTCTGGTTTTCCTTCTCGCCACCCTCTCCACCGCCGCAGATAAAGACGAGATCTTTAAAGATTCGCCGTGTTTCGTATTAACGAGGGAAAATAGGATTTGGGACGCTGACGGGAGGCTTACGTGCACGTTGAAAGCGCTGTGACAAAGACTTCATCTGTTTACACACTACCTGGAGTATTGCGCCGGCTTATTTATCAGACGTGGAGCATGTAAGAGGGAGGAGGCGTGTGTTATTAGAGTCCAGCTGAGAGAGAGAGAGGCTCTTACACACACACACAAATACACAAGTTGGCATTCCTGCCTTTGTGGGGTGTTTCCATGTCCGACTCCAGGACTGGGGCTGGGCCGAAGCACTGAACCCATTCCTAATCTTTAACCCGAGGAGCCCAAAAGCTAATCTCAGTGCAGTTTAAATAAAATTGTAGTACAAAAGCCAAAAAGCTAAATGCTAACCTGCCTAACCGCAGGACACTGAAGCTAGTCTTAATGTCGTATTTTATCTTTTAAATCTTTTTCAAATTTTAAAGCTTTATTTCTCGTTGATAAGCTGCTGGCGAAACTGTCCTGTATGACTGTTGCTAAATGCTAAGTGCTAAATATGCCTTAAGCCAAACCTAATCTTTAAGCTTTTACCTCCGGATCGATGAGCTAATCTTTCGCCTCTTCGCGCACATTTTCTAAAAGCTGCCAAATATTTTTTTTTTGTCACGTAGAGCAGACAGGAGCCCTAAAAAGTGCTAAACACACCTAACTCAACATTTACATTCAGTAAGTAAAATTGTTTAAAAAGACTTTGTGCCATTTTTAGAATAAAGGTGTAGCTAAATGATAAAAAGGACTGAACCCCTCCCTGGCTGGAAACATTAGGAATTAGCTAATCTCATTTTAAATTTCTAATTTTAATTTAAATAAATTAATAAAAGTTAAACATCTAAACTCTGGAACTAAAGGCTCATATTGGGCCTTTTATTATTTTCTTGAAAAAAAAAAATAATAAACTGACAAACAGGCTAAAACACAGCAGCACTGCAGGAAGAGGCTAATATTTACATATTTTTACATTTAAATAATACATTATTTTGTTTTCTTTATTGGAAAGCTGCCAAACTGTCCTGCATGACTGCTGCTAAATGTGACGTGCTAAATATGGCTGACCCAGTCCTAATCTTTAACACCAGGAAATAAAAGACCAGTTATGGTCCTTTACTTTTCTACTAGATAGATAGATAGATAGATCACTTTATTTATCCCACAGGGAAAGTCAGTTTTTACAGCAGCAAAATCAAACAAGAGAGCAGCATGATAGAGGCATAAAAGCGTAAAAAGTGATTGTAGTGCAGTAATAATTACATTAATATAATGTAATATACAGAATGAATTATGTGTAATGTAACAGTGCAGTAACTACATTAATTACTATATATATACATATTTTTTTACACACCTTTACTTTTGAGGAATTGCTAAATGCCCTGAATCTAAAAGCTAAGTGCTAATTCCATCACATCCAGCTCCTTTAACCTTTAACCTCAGGATCTAAAGGCTCATATTAGGGCCTCCTTTATTTGTGCAGAAAGGGCTGTAATTTTTGTTTTTTAATTATTTATATTTTTTATTATAATTAAAACAACCATAATGCAATTTGTGGCTCTGAAATATGCTAAATGTTTTATTGACAGAGAGCAGCCAAATGTCCTAAATGTATTTGAAATTGTTAAGTGCATCAAACCCAGCTCTAACCTTTAATCTAGGAAAGCAACAGATAGTCCTGGACTTCTTTTCCTAAAATAAAGTCTTAGTTTTAAACCCCACTTAGCATCTAAACATCCTGCATGCCTTTAGCTAAGACTTAGGCTAAGGCTAAGTGCTAAATCCTAAAACCTAGCTGTCATTAACACTTAAACTTAAACCCTGGGAACTAAAAGCTCGTCTTTAACTTAAAAATAAATGTATATATATGTATATATTTAGAGTATTTAGAGTTTTTAAGAGTAGACTAATGAGCAGACAAATATGCCAATTACTGTAGTCACAATCTACATGCTAAATACACCCAAACCAAAGGCAATTGTTACCATTTAAGATCTGGGACTTAGCGCCAAAACCAACATTCAGCCTTTTTTACATTTTCTAACAAAAGCTTTATAAAGTTTGAATATGAACAGCTAATCTTTGACACCTTTTACTTTTACTAATAAAGTTTTGTTTAATGATTTCTTCTGAATTTTCTGAATTTATTTTGTCCTAAGGGGCCGACTTTTAACCCTTTAACCTCGGGAGCTAAAAGACTAACGCTGAGGCCTTCAATCCGGCTAATTCAATCCGTGGGTATTGTTTTGGGGGGTCCTCAAAGGGAGCAGCCAAACAATCCAAGCTTCCAAAGTTGTTCCTCGTTCAGGAGACAACTATTCAGTCCCCAAAAAGAGCTAAATACCGGCACCCAGACCACAGAGGTAAGTGAGGACCGTTAGCAGGAGCCTCTTTATCTGCGGTGTATATTCTCCTGCGGCCCCTTGAAGGAGCATTGAAATGCCTCTTTTAGATGGGCGGAAGATTCTCCTTTTTTAAATGACACGCTTTTTTATTTGGGAGAGAATACCTTCTGTTTATTGGATTTTCAACCATTTCATTGAGCTCAATCTGCCTTTTTAAGGTGAAAAGAGGAAAGGGAAAAAAAAAGAAAGATGGCATTGAGCGGAGCGTGTTTGTTCGGGCGCATTGTGCTTGATGCAATGTAGGTCAGTGTTCTGCAGCGGGGGAGATAAGACTGGGGGAACAAGTGTTGTGTGTACTTACAAGCAAATATCTGTCAAAATAGCAATTGACAGATCTACACCAGCATTTTTTGGCTCGCCAAGAGTTCCTTCGTCATTAGCATTAAAAAAAAAAAGGAGGATGGAGGGGGGGGGGAAAGAGGCCAGAGATTTGGTCCTATCAGACGCGAGTCACAGCAAAGCCAGGCTGGCCCAGGTTGTTATCTGTTCTGCACAGAGGTGCAGCTGTTTAGCAAATGGATTTGCTGATTTTTAAAGGGAGATGAGGAGAGAAAAAAAGGGGGGAAGCAGGAAGAATCAGGTACTCACAACAAGCCTCCCCAAAAATGTGTGTGTGTGTGTGTGTGTGTGCATGTGTGTTTCGCTATAAAACCTTACCTTCTGTTTGTAGAGCCCACATTATTTTTGGAAACGGCATTAGACACACACACACAAAAAGCATGAAAAAAATGCTTATTCTCTCCCATTCTCCCATTCCCAGCTTTTTCTCTTTATTCACTTTCCAGTCTCCCGAGGGCCCTCTCCAGAGCCGGGGCCCAACAGTGGCCCCGCCGAGGCTGCACACTCACACACACACACACACACACTCGCTATCCCAGCACATGCAGAGTGAAGGGAACAAATGTGTCACTTTAGCCGAGCCGAGGATGCGCATGCAGCTGGCAAGTGTGCCGCCTTTGTCTGAAGCTATCCCGGCGAGGCTCCCATACATAAACACACACACACACACACACACACACGCCACACACATATACACGTGGAGGAATTCTGGCCCTCATTGGGGCCCCAAGGGGGTGGGACGATGCCCCACAGCCACTCTGAGGGTGGCTGCCTCCATTGAGGCTTTCTCTCGCTTGTCTCTCTCTCTCACACATGCTCTCTCTCTCTGTCTCACACACACACACACACACAGTTATGTCCTTATATATAGTAGATATATAATAGATACATATATAATATAGAATCATGACAGCTCAAAGAACCATATAATAATAGATTCTTCTAATAAACGATTCATTAGAGAACATTTGAATGGTTCTACAATGGTTCTACTAATGGTACATTGTAAAGTGTTCTGCTATTGTAATGAGTGCAGTATGTAGAACCTGTTATGCCTTAAGTGTAGGTACATACTTGCATCTAATAATAATATACACTCCTAAAAAAGAGTTCTTCAGGGGTTCTTTACTAAAGGTTCTATATGGAACCTTGACAGCCCAAAGAACCATATAATAATTCATCATTCTTATAAATGATTCATTGTAGAATATTTTTAAAAATGGTTCTACATAATACATAATAAAGGGTTCCACCATTGTAACTCTATATAGAACCTGTTATGCCTTAAGTATCTTCAAAGGGTTCTTTAAAGGTAAATAAAGGCAGCGGTTCTATACAGAACCATGACAGCTCAAAGAACCATATAATAAATTATTCTACAAGGGTTCTACTAATGGTACATTGTAAAGGGTTCCACTATTGTAATTACTGTAGTTATTGTAATTACATACCTGCATCTAATAATAATCTAAAAATGGTTCTTCAAAGTGTTCTTTACTAAAGGTTCTATATAGAACCATGACAGCTCAAAGAACCATATAATAATTTATTATTCTTATTAATTATTTATTATAGAACAGTAATTAGAGGTCTTTCAACACAGGTGGAGGCTTGTGATTGGCTGACGTAAAGAGATGCTGCATTAGAGTCTCCAAGTAAAACTTTCACTAGAGCCTGCACTAGAACTGTCACTAGAGCTTTCACTAGAACTTTCACTAGAACTTTCACTAGAGCTTCACTAGAGCTTTCACTAGAACTTTCACTAGAGCTTTCACTAGAACTTTCACTAGAGCTTTCACTAGAGCTTTCACTATAACTTTCACTATAACTTTCACTAGAGCTTCACTAGAGCTTCACTAGAACTTTCACTAGAGCTTTCACTAGAACTTTCACTAGAACTTTCACTAGAGCTTTCACTAGAACTTTCACTAGAGCTTTCACTAGAGCTTTCACTATAACTTTCACTATAACTTTCACTAGAGCTTCACTAGAGCTTCACTAGAGCTTTCACTAGAACTTTCACTGGAGCTTCACTAGAGCTTCTCTAGAGCTTTCACTAGAGCTTTCACTAGAGCTTTCACTGTAACTTTCACTAGAGCTTCACTAGAGCTTCACTAGAGCTTTCACTAGAGCTTTCACTAGAACTTTCACTGGAGCTTCACTAGAGCTTCTCTAGAGCTTTCACTAGAGCTTCACTAGACCTTTCACTAGAACGTTCACTAGAGCTTTCACTGGAGCTTTCACTAGAGCTTTCACTCGAGCTTTCACTAGAACTGTCACTAGAGCTTTCACTAAAACTTTCACTAGAGCTTTTACTAGAGCTTTCACTAGAGCTTTTACAAGGCTTTCACTAGAACTTTCACTAGAGCTTTCACTAGAACTTTCACTACAACTTTCACTAGAGCTTTCACTAGAACTTTTACCAGAACTTTCACTAGAACTTTCACTAGAGCTTTCACTAGAAGTTTCTCTAACGCTTTCACTAGAATTTTCACTAGAGCTTCACTAGAGCTTTCACTAGAAGTTTCTCTAACGCTTTCACTAGAACTTTCACTAGAGCTTCACTAGAACTTTCACTAGAAGTTTCTCTAACGCTTTCACTAGAACTTTCACTAGAGCTTCACTAGAACTTTCACTAGAAATTTCTCTAACGCTTTTACTAGAACTTTCACTAAAGCTTTCACTAGAACTTTCACTAGAGCTTCACTACAACTTTCACTAGAGCTTCACTACAACTTTCACTAGATGTTTCTCTAACGCTTTCACTAGAACTTTCACTAGAGCTTTCACTAGAACTTTCACTAGAAATTTCTCTAACGCTTTTACTAGAACTTTCACTAAAGCTTCACTAGAGCTTTTACTAAAACTTTCACTAGAGCTTCACTAGAGCTTTCACTAGAACTTTCACTAGAGCTTCACTAGAACTTTCACTAGAGCTTCACTAGAGCTTTCACTGAAGCTTTCACTAGAACTTTCACTAGAACTTTTGCTAGAGCTTTCACTAGAGCTTTCACTAGAACTTTCACTAGAGCTTTTACTAGAACTTTCACTAGAGCTTTCACTTATATTGCTCATGTAGTTTATCCTTACCTTTATCTTAGATTTTTTTTCCAGAGCAGTAAATCTTTTCTTGAAAATGAACACACACACATACACGCATTTGTCCGTTAGCGACTTCACTGACACAGTCCAGGCCTCCACTAGGAGGGGTTGTAGTTAATGTTGCACACGGCCTACGGTAAAACAGTCAAACGTCAGCTAAGCTGAAGGATTTTGAGGACAGTGGACGTTTCTGGGCTGAAAACAGAGCCGTCTCCTCAGACACAATGCAAGCGGCTGGTAAAAGCAGCGGGAGAAAATTAAAATGTGAGGAATGAGCTTTAAAAAAATCCTCGCATTATCTAAATAAGCTCCAGCGGGTTATCTAAGTAGGCTTTTTTTAAAAGACAGAACAAACGCCTGAGTCTTTTGATTTATTCATTTATGACAGTTTTTTTTTAATTCCCCTCCTCATTCATTTCCGTGACTTCTTTCATTTCATTAATCTATTGAGTGGGCGTCCAAACTAACAATTAAACTATTGTGGAGAGAACAGAAAGCCGGAGGAGATGCCGGCGGCAGCGATGATACTCAAATATCACTCTGCAGCAGTCACGACTCCGCTGCTTAACCCTGAAACACACGTGTGAGCGACGCGCCCAAACCGCGAGAGACTGAGGCAGGACCAAGGACGCCGAAAAACTGAAAATCCCTGACAAGAGGCCGACAAGCGGAGGTGAATTACCTTACAAAAGGAGCTGAAGTATGCTTTTGAGCAATGCTAATTGCTAGCGCGTCAGCTTCCTTGATAGTTTTTAGCCTTGTAGCTCCAGTGAAGAATGACTGGCTGAGGATACACTTCATGTCCCAAAGTTTGTGGACACCCCTTCTAATAAATTATGCATTTAGCTACTTTACGTTGCACAATTTCACCCCAGAAAGTGTAAACTTCATAAATTTGCTGACATACAGGTATGTATACGATATGGACAAAAGTACTGGGACATGAATTCGAGTGTATTAAAAAGGAGTTTAGGAGTAACTGACTCTACTGTCCAGAGAAGAAGAAGACTTTCTGCTAGATTTCAGTGGACCTCCCCTCCTCATCCCAAAAGTATTGGATGGAGCACCTCCATCCATGATTATAGAGAACACAGTTCTTCCACTGCTCCACAGCTCAATGCTGCTGGGGGGCTTTATACCCCGCTAGCCCAATGGCAGTACTTCTCTACAGGGACTAGACAAGCTGTGTGTGTGTGTATGCATGCATTTGGTGAAGGTGTCCACAAACATTTGGACATGTAGTGTAGATGTAATGTAGCCTTGTGAATGATGCCAATCTGTACCATAAGTGCGTCCAGGTGAATTTCCTCTGGGCCGCAACTAAAGTTGTAAAGTTTGAGGATCCACCATACCTCGCAACTTAGCAACACCGCCTCGGCCTATCTCGGAAGCAGGCCTTGGCCACAGCCTCAAGTCGAACAAAGCCTGAGCTCGGTGACTGTGTGTGTTGTTGTTTTTTTTCTTTTTTGGCCCGAGCTGCGGTTTGACAGATGCTGCCTGTCCACGAGTCTTCCCGGCCGCTCTGCCAAAAATATCAGGCAGGAAATTGGGGAAGGCGATCTATTATTTAAAGTAACAAGTGACAGCGCATGCTGCCGATAGTTCGCTCGCTCACGGCGGAAGTGCATCCCCGTGTCGGAGTTGCGGGCTAGCCTCGAGCCATTCCGGTTGTCCTCCGAGCGGAATAGCTAACCCAGTCCCCGCCGCACGGCTCTGCCTGACTTTAGCATGCGGAGACGATGCGAAACAAACACCTTCAAGCCTCTCTATTAGACAACACTTAATTTTTTTGGTGTGTGTGCGCGAGGAGGTGGGGTGTCTTAATTACCCTCTCGTTGGAGTGAGCTTTAACAAGGGACGCTCCTTTGCTCTCCAGTGTGTGTGCGTGTATGTGTGTGTGTGTATGTGTGTGTGTGTGTGTGTGTGTGTGTGTGTGGTTCATTCGTCTAATCAGGGAGCGGCTGGAGACGTGGAGTGACTGGATTAGCTTCTCGTCGGCGAGTGAAGTGTTTAACATGGCACGCGCGACAGGCTCTCTCTCTCTCCCTGACTCTCTCTCACACACATACACACACAGTCTTGTAAAACTGTCTTTGTGGGGTGATTTCATTGACCAGCATAGTACTGTGGTACAGCGTATGGTCATAATGCTAATACTGCCTGATACCATAGCATTTAAGGGCCCATATGATGCGAAACTGACACTGTTCTTTAGTAAGTATATACTATGTGTCCAAATGTTTGTGGACACCACTTCTAATGAATGCATTCTGCTCAAATGTGCAAATGAGCACATTGTCTAGTCCCTGTAGAGAAGTACTGCCAATAGAATAGGACTCTCTGGAGGAGATACACATCATGAACCTATTGGCACCATGCTGCCTAATGCCAGGCATGGGCTAGAGGGGTATAAAGCCCCCCGGCGATTGAACTGTTCTCTGGAATGATGGATGGTGCTCCAGCAAATAGTTTTGGGATGAGTTTGGAAGTTGCGGAATTAACAACCTAAACTCACTAACGCCCTTGTCGCTGAATGCAATCAAATCCTCACAGCAATGCTCCTGTAAAATCTAAGAGAAAGCCTTAGATTTCACTGGACAGTAGAGACAGTTACTCCAACAAAAGCAGTATCAACTTTTTAAAAAATATTTTTAAAAAGAAACTGTGAATGAGCAGGTGTCCCAATACTTTTGTCTTATATCATATGGCATTTATGGAACCATAGCTGTAAAAACAATCAGTTTTGAATTCAGTGTTTTTGTGTTGTCCACCGGGTCAGCATCCAGCAGTTTAGCCCCGCCTATTTACCCTGATGTTATACAGAGTGTTTCATAGACAAAGAAGAAAACAGGGCAGCCAGTCAGAGTAGTGGTCATTTACATAGATCAGTCTTAAAGGCACAGTAGCAAAAACAGCCTGTTACGTTCTAAGAGATGACGAGAGTTAGATGAGTTATGATTGGTATTGGTGTTTAAACCAACCCAAGCAAAAGCAGATCTTAGAAAAATAATAAAAAATACATGATTTATTTATTTATTTATTTTATGCGGCTGCTTTTTTGTGACAAATAAAAATAAAAAAAAAAAAAAAGTAAATAAATAATCTTGATGTCTCCAAATAATCAAAAACTATATTGTGTTATAACTTTATTATATGAAAAACTATATCTGTATACAGGTGAGTATCTTCATCTGTCAGGGGGTGGATATATTAGGCAGCGAGTGAACAGTCAGTTCTTGAAGGTGATGAAGGTTAAAAGCGTAAGAATCTGAGACACTTTGACAAGAACCAAACTGTGATGTTCTAGACGACTGGGTCAGAACATCTCCAGAACATCAGGCAGGTCTTGTGGGGTGTTCTCCGTATGCAGTGGTCTGTACCTACCAAAAAAGGCTCCAAGAAAGGACAACCGGTCATGAGGTCACGGGGTCACAGGCACTTAAGGCTCATTGATGAGATCCATGGAGGCCCCACCTCACAACTTACAGGACTTATGTACTTGATCTACTGCTAATGTGTTGGTGCCATAATACACAGGACACCTTCAGAGGTCTTGTGGACTCAGGCCTGTTGTGTCGGCACAAGTTGACAGACTCAATATTAGGCGAATATTTTGACACTGAAATACCCAACAGGTTTTAGTTATAAATATCATAACTGACATAGAAAATATATGTTATCTGGATCATTGTTTGCAGTAAAGAGTAAAAATTAAATTTTAATTGATTAAATGAAATTTTAGTTTGGTGTGAATTGGACCTTTTTACAGTGGTGGTGATATATAGGAACCAGGGGTCACCATGAGTACAACACAAATAAAGCCACTTTATTTACTATCCAAACCCACCAGAAAACCTGTGCAAGTTTTATATGTAATGTTGATGTTAAAATTGTGAAAAGTCTGAAATAATAATTTTTCTCTCTGGACTATTTTTCCTGTATCTGTTCCTTCCACCATGAAAATATAAACTATAATCAAAATATAATATATAAAATTATATATATATATATATAATAAAATCAAAACTACTGTGATCAGGTCTCATGGATCAGGCAGTGTATTTATACTGTATAATTTTATTTAAGACATTTCTGTGATGTTCTTAGAGGCATTAAAACCATGTAGACACCAGTTTCCATTCAACACCACTGTAAATTATTCTGAATTACAGCTAACCCACTCTGAATGACTTGATTAATATTATTATATATTTTTATTTGACATTTTATTTATTCATCGAAACTTTGTAATTGAAATTAGATATAGTTAGATATGAGTGGTACAATAGCACAAAATCTAATTTTACACAATTTGCGAATATAACACTTTTTACTATCAAATTTTAACCCTGTTTTACCAAAAACAATACTTATTCTGCACTTCTGAGTATCACATATGCCAAGCATGTCAGTGTAATTCTGTTTTATTTGAACTGATGGCACCATCATGGTACTCCAAATAATGTTGTGTAACTTTAAAATTTGTACCTGGAACTTACCTGTTTAAAACCTAGAACGTAAAGGACTGTACATACAGTGGGGAGAACAAGTATTTGATACACTGCTGATTTTTCAGGTTTTCCCACTTGCAAAGCATGTAGAAGACTGTAATTTATATCATAGGTACTCTTCAACTGTGAGTGATGGAATCTAAAACAAAAATCCAGAAAAATACATTGTATGATTTTTAAATAATTAATTTCCATTTTATTGTGGGAAATAAGTATTTGATACACCAGAAAAAGAAACTTAATATTTGGTACAGAAACCTTTGTTTGCAATTACAGAGATGAGACGTTTCCTGTAGTTCTTGACAAGGTTTGCACACACTGCAGCAGGGATTTTGGCCCACTCCTCCATACAGATCTCCTCCAGAGCCTTCAGGTTTCGTGGCTGTCGCTGGGCCACACGGACTTTAAGCTCCCTCCAAAGATTTTCTATTGGATTCAGGTCTGGAGACTGGCCACTCCAGGACCTTAAGATGTTTCCTACGGAGCCACTCTTTAGTTGCCCTGGCTGTGTGTTTTGGGTCGTTATCATGCTGGAAGACCCAGCCACGACCCATCTTCAGTGCTCTTACTGAGGGAAGGAGGTTGTTGGCCAAAATCTCACGATACATGGCCCCATCCATCCTTCCCACAATACGGTGCAGTCGTCCTGTCCCCTTTGCAGAAAAGCATCCCCAAAGAATGATGTTTCCACCGCCATGCTTCATGGTTGGGATGGTGTTCTTGGGGTTGTACTCATCATTCTTCTTCCTCCAAACATGACGAGTGGAGTTTAAACCAAAAAGTTCTATTTTTGTCTCATCAGACCACATGACCTTCTCCCATTCCTCCTCTGGATCATTCAGATGGTCATTTGCAAACTTCAGACGGGCTTTGACATGCGTTGGCTTGAGGAAGGGCACCTTGCGTGCACTGCAGGATTTTAATCCTTGACGGCGTAGAGTGTTACTGATTGTTTTCTTTGAGACTGTGGTCCCAGCTCTATTCAGGTCATTGACCAGGTCCTGCCGTGTAATTCTGGGCTCATTCCTCACCTTCCTCAAGATCATTGATGCTCCACGAGGTGAGATCTTGCATGGCGCCCCAGACCGAGGGAGATTATCCGTTATTTTGCATTTCTTCCATTTTCTAATAATTGCACCAACAGTTGTTGCCTTCTCACCAAGCTGCTTGCCTATTGTCCTGTAGCCCATCCCAGCCTTGTGCAGGTCTACAATTTTATCCCTAATGTCCTTACAAAGCTCTCTGGTCTTGGGCATTGTGGAGATGCTGGAGTCTGACTGATTGAGTGTGTGGACAGGTGTCTTTTATACAGGTAACGAGTTCAAACAGGTGCAGTTAATACAGGTAATGAGTGGAGAACAGGAGGGCTTCTTAAAGAAGAAGTAACATGTCTGTGAGAGCCAAAATTCTTATTGGTTGATAGATGATCAAATACTTATTTCCCACAATAAAATGGAAATTAATTATTTAAAAATCATACAATGTATTTTTCTGGATTTTTGTTTTAGATTCCATCACTCACAGTTGAAGAGTACCTATGATAAAAATTACAGTCTTCTACATGCTTTGCAAGTGGGAAAACCTGAAAAATCAGCAGTGTATCAAATACTTGTTCTCCCCACTGTATGACGGTATACCTCGAATCCTGACCACAACCTTAGCATCTAAAACTATATGTTTTGGTTTGTTATATTTTTCCCAACATCTCATCACTCTTTCGTACTGAGGACCCGTCAAATGTCCCCACAATATGTGTTAAAAGGAGAATTGGGTCCCCACAAAGTGCGAAATACATGTACCATGGGCAATACACACATACCCGCACAACATGAGCATGTTACACCCCCCCCTTCCCCTCCGCAAACACTCATTGTCATTAATTTGATTTGCTTATCGTCCCCTTCTCCCTCCTTCGCCGGGCCCTTTAGAAAGCTCTCCATCCCGCTCTCAGCCGGCCCCTCCGATCAAACGTCGGTGCTAATTACTGCACCCGCTGCTCCGAATCACCAATTTAAAACACACACACACCCACACACACACACACAAACAAGAAGTTAAATGAAGATGAAGACTTAGGGAAATGTTTCCAGTTGGAAAAGCGTCGATTTCCCGCCCCCCTCCCAGGTCCTACAGGATTACCTGAGATTTATCCTCATATTTTCGGGACGCCTCGGCCTTCCCCCGATCCTGTTCCCCCTCCTGGGGGGAAAGATGCGAGCAGCTTGCGTCCGAACCCTGCCAAAAGAATTTATTAGAGCAAATGGTATCGTAAGCCCTATGGAAGGCATACCTTATGTGGAGATTTAAAAGATATTAGGAGAATTGTGCAGGCCCAGAACCCAGGTGTGTTGGGTAATAGCCATTGTCTTGTGTCTGGATGAGACAGGGCTTGGTGCCAAAGAGAGAGAGAGAGGGGAGTGGGAGGGTGGGGGGTATCCACGGTGGGCCTGCAGTTTATGGATGAGTGGAGAGAGATTCCCAGGCACTTTGCTTCTGTGGATATGTGGAACCTTCTACCACCATCATCGGTACATCAGAATTGAACCTTGATGCACATCCTGTTTCAGAAAACACTGAACCCAATAATTCTGGGGTCTCACACTTACAAACCTCAGCAGTCAAAGATAATGTTTTTCATGTCATACTTGGGTCGTCAGGACCACCTTTGTTGAGTCTAAAGGGGGCTGAGACCAAGATAAGACTGAGATAAAAGAAGGTCAAGACAGAGTCATGACCGAATCGAGAGGAAGGAGTCCAGACAGAGTATGAAGAGGGCTAAGGCCAAGTCAAGTTTAGGTCTAAAGGGGGGTTTCAGCCATACCACTTTGCCATCAGCAGCCAGACTCCGCTAGTACGGTAGAGCTGGGACTTGGTGCTGTCCTCCAAGATTGTCAGATGTCTCCCCAGAGACATGTTAAATCCTCACTGTTCTAGTGTCAGGAGCATTTCTAGTGCAGGGGGTGGGGGTGGTATTCAAAAAGTTGGAGTTACTTGGAAGTACCATATAAGCAAAAAAAAAGGAAATGGTTTAAGTCTAAGGAGGGTAAAGACCAAGACTAAGTCTAAATGGGATTGAGACAACCTCATCCCCCCCTTTTTTTAATACTTTGTTAGTCAATAAAATATTTTTTTTTATTAAATCATGCTACAGCTGTCACATCCACCTTTGTTGAGTCTAAAGGGGATTAAGACCAAGTCAAGATCAAGTCTTAAAGGGGTCAAGAGCAATTCAAGAAAGAGTCTACAGCGTGCTAAGATCAAGTCAAGGCCAAGTCTAACAGGGGGGCAATGCTGAGTCAAGGCTAAAGAGTCTAAAGTGGCCTGAGACCAACTTAAGACCAAGCCCAAGGCGAGCCGAGACCAAATCAAGACTAAGTCTAAAGGGCGTTGAGATCAAGTCAACACCAAATCTAAAAGGTCTCAAGACCAAGTCAAGACTGAGTCAAATGAAGGCCAATGTCAAGTCAAGGCAGAGTCTAAGGAAGACTTTAAGACCAAGTCTAAAGAGGGCTAAGACCAAACTAAGACCAAGCCTAAATGGGGCCAAGACCAACTCCAGTCCAAGCATAAAAGTGGTCAAGACCGAATCTAAAGAGTGCTGAGACCAACACAAGACCAAGCCTAAAGGAGGCCAAAATACACTCCAGACCAAGTCTAAAGTAGGTTCATACCAAGTCAATACTGAGTCTAAAGAGGGGCAATACCAACTCCAGACCAGGTTTAAAAGGGGTCAAGACCGAATCTCAAGAGTGCTGAGACCAACACAAGACCAAGCCTAAATGGGGCCAAAACAAACCCCTGACAAAGTCTAAAGTAGGTTTATACCAAGTCAATACTAAGTCTAAAGGAGGGACCAAGTCAAGGCCAAATCCAATAGATTTTCCCTGCTTTCATTGAGTTTGGCATTTGTAATGCTGAGTCATTAGCCCCTCATGCTCTGTGACTTGTATTACACTCTATGCATTACTAATCTCTCGCTACATGCAAGGCAATGCAAACTGGCTGAGTTGTCTGTCCCTTAGTTATACCAGTGGGGGACAAAGCCAGAAACCACTGGGATTTTGTGGACCCTGCACTTTTTTTGCAACACATTATTATGCGTCATTATGTCCCCATCATTGCCTCCCTGGGACACTATCCTGCCATTGCACTATAGAACTTATGACTCCGTAACTGAACTGAAATGCTTCTCTACCTTCAGATCAAGCTTCTGCATCTCTCAGCTTGCCCAGAAAAGCATGTGTGCAGCGGTCCATTTGTGTGATTTGTATTTACTGTAGTGGAGTATTTGTATTTACTGTAGTGGAGTAAAATCACACTCTCCAACTGCTGGCGGAGCACAGGAGCACAACATGAATATTTCTCACATGCTACTGCTTTAATAAAAAACTGCTACCAAAACTCAGCCGCAATTCAGCCAAATTAGCTGCTTTAGCCTTATTAAGAAGCACACACCTGTGCAGCAGGCTCTCCAATCTGCCGATTGGTCTCATAAAACTAATACTTTTAGGGCCACCATCAACCTCCTGAGCCACCTGAGTGGTGTTTCATGTGGAATTGCTTGGCTTTACAAGCCCCACAACGCTAAGCCTTTTGGGTACGATATAATATCGGCGCCTTGTCCTCATTACGCCAAAACATTATTCCACGCGTAACACCTGCAGAATAAATTTGCCGTCCGGATTTGCTAGGGATGATCAAACATAGCCGAAACGCTGTCATTACTTCTACCTCAAAAAAGGCGGAGGGTCTTTTTTTCCCCCTCTAGATTTACCGAATTAGCAGCTCAACCGGAAGTAAACTTCATTTCATAGGTTTGATGTACCGTGCTTCCGAAAAAAAAAACAAAAAAAAATTCAGAGGTAAAAAAAAAAAAAAAAGGAAAACAGTCGGAGGAGCAGAATCACACCTGAAAGGATCCAAATCGTGCGGCCCGGCATGGCGAACAAAGCCTCATTGAGCTCGACTCTTGAAGAGACAATACTTCGCTAATGTCTCAGTGCTGTGGCTGCCCTCTTATTAGAGCTCATGATGGTGCAGATCACCTGAAGGTCTCGAGAGTGATCTGAACATCGATGGTCTCGGCTTGGGGGGGTCTAGAACTGCATACAACCCTCCCCCTTCCCCACCCCATCTGGAGAAGAGAATAAGCAGCGATTATCCAGGCCGGGGACCGGCAAGGTAGCCTTGTAACTCCTCAGCTAGATAAAGAGGACTGAAGGATAATGAATTGCGCCTCCCCAGATATGATTCCGTAATGGCGGTAATCAGCCGCTCTTTTTTTATTTCGCGCCTGCGAATAGTCGGAATCGACGGCCCAAGCCTCAGCTGCAATCCTGTTGGTGGTCAATATTCTTGAAGCCCTGCCAGCGTGGGAATATTCCACAAACCACCCCCCCCCCCCACCCCCCCCTCCTTGCCGCCTTAATGTTATCAGGTAACACACACTGGCATTAAATCCGCGCCGCAATAAAAGAGCCTTTCTGGAAGCCTTCACGGCAGACAATGCGGCTCTCGCCGAAAACCCCCTTTAAGTGTTCCTGTTTAATGTTATTACTGTAGCGCGGAGCACGCGGGGCCTCTCCGAGCGAGGGAAGAAGGAGAAGAAGAAGAAGAAGGGAAAAAAACGGGAAACCCTACACAAGACCTCAAGGTACGTTCGCTCGGAGGAGGAACACAAATAAAGAAAGGAGGAGGGGGAGAAATGGGTGGAGGTGGTGGTGATGGTGGGGTGGGGGGTGGGGGGTACGGAGCACACAAATGCTGTGGTTTATTACGTCGGAGCGAATGAATGGCGTGAACAACAACTCCAGCCATCTCGGCTTGACAGCTTTTTAAAGCCAGAGATTTGTGCACATTAGTCACACATTTTAGAGAGAAGGTGGTTTATAAAGTACATTGATAGGGATTACAGTTCTATCCTTCTCCTCTCTTTCTTTCATTCTAAGACCTGTCGCTGATTTTAGGCTTGCCAAGAGGTTTTTTCGAGAAAAAAAAAACAAAAAACACACACACACACACACATGGGGAAGCCATTGTGTTTTGTCCTCTGAAATCAAAATTCATGTCGCATTAAGACATTTTAATCTACGATTAATATTCTAATGATTCAGAAGTTTCTATTATCTGTCGGGGTATTAATGTGCTTATTTACAGACGGGGAGTAACAAAAAAAAAAAAAAAAAAAAGAGACGCGAACAGGCCTCATGTCCGCCTGCGACGCGGATTAGCTGGAGACGCCGTCTCTGTACGCCCTGACATGGGCAAGGATTTGAATATATTTGCTCTGTTGAGTTAGCGATAAGTTGTAATCGTAGATTAGCCGCAACGTTATGTTCGCAAAATCTCAAATTAAGAGAGCCTCGTAAACCCAAACCAATTACAATTAAGTTCACTAAATGAAGGCTTTGGTCTTGCACGTAACGTGACGCATTACAGTTCTTTCAATCAATTAGTCTGGAAGAACCGTCACCTTCCTTCTAGGAGGTTGGTCTACCAAGGAACAGCACTGATCCATGGACTCTTCACAAAGAATAGGGTGGTTCTCGTAAATTGTCATAAAATATCGACTTTGGGAACCATGTTTAGAGGTTTGTGAGAGTGAAAAACCTGGAAAAGGTTTAAAGAACCCTATCAGGGCTTCTTTCTAGAAGTTCTGCACTATGTGTACCAGGGAACAGCACTGATTCTTGGACTCTTCACAAAGAATTTGATGGTTCTTTTAGAGTTGCTGTAAAAGATCCATGTTTGGAGGTTTGTGAGAGTGAAGAACCTGGAAAAGGTTTAAAGAACCTTACAATCTAAAGCTGTATTGGGATTGTCTAGTTGGACAAGCACTTTTACCAGTTTAGGGCTTCTTTCTAGAAGTTCTACACTATGTGTACCAGGGAACAGCACTGATTCATTGACTCTTCACAAAGAATAGGGTAGTTCTCGTAAATTGTCATAAAATATCTACTTTGGGAACCATGTTTGGAGGTTTGTGAGAGTGAAGAACCTGGAAAAGGTTAAAAGAACCCTAACAGAACCTTATAATCTAAAGCTGTATTTTGATTGTCTAGTTGGACATGCACTTTTACCAGTTTAGGGCTTCTTTCTAGAAGTTCTACACGAAGAATATGGTGGTTCTCGTAAATTCTCATAAAATATCTACTTTAGGAACCATATTTGGAGGTTTGTGAGAGTGAAAAACCTGGAAAAGATTTAAAGAAGCTTCTCAGAATCTTATCATCTAAAGCTGTGTTGGGATTGTCTAGTTTGACAAGCACTTTAACCAGTTTGGACCTCTTTTTAGAAGTTCTACACTATGTGGAAGTTTTTTAATCTTCATGAAGGATCATCAGGCTTCACACAATCTTGTTTACAAAAGTTCAATTCTATCCAATTTAACCACATCCACACCTTTTGTAATGTATAGGTTGAGGTTCATGAAAAATGCAAACATTTGAAGTGTTTAGTAACCTGATTCCAAAAGGACACTTTTGGAGTAACATGTCATCTAGAAAATATGTTGTGTTGTTTGAGGCAAACCATCAGATTTAAAGATTTTCATTTCACAATTTGGAATTTGGCTGGGCCTATTTGGGCCAGAGTTCAAACTTGCATGCATAAGTCATTAATTCATAGATAATTGTTATTTAAATCTGATGCAGAATGTTTTCAAAATCAGTCTAGGATTTCTTCTGCCTGATAATTGAGTGTGGGGATCTATGATAATAAAGTTTAATAAAGAGAACTCTTTAACAAACTGTGAAGAACATCTTGGTCCAGCTTTATGTTGTAAAGTCAGGTTTTCTAAGCAAATATTTAGATACTGCAATGCAAGAATTAGAATTTCAACTCATCAGTCTTCTAAAAACAGCCTCACCTTTCCAAATCCTTTGGAGTCTGATGGCTGTCTGCCATTTGTGAGGTAGTTTAAGGTGCCTTCAATGTTTTTTCATATTTTACCTACATAACAAACATTGATCCAAGAGTGCTACATATGCCTAAAGGGCAATGTCTGAGAATGAAGAGAAATAAAGCAGACCTCAATACTGTTTCACTGCTTTCTTAAACCATGCTCTTAAACCTCCCCCTTTAGGACTGTGAGAGGTTCTGGACACAAATGAGGAAATCATGAGATCTCCTTCTACTCTGACAGACTGCTGAGAGATCTCTGAGATCTGAGATTTAGACGAGAACTTCATAAGAAATGAGGAAAACTCCCACTTGTCTTATATGAGTCTTATTAAGCTGAGACTGAACTGAGATCAGTCAGACCAAAAAGAGATAAAGCCACATGTGAGACGTTACTATTTTGTAACCCTCCCAGAAGCTGAATTTTAGAAACAGGAGAGAAATGGCTCACAAAGTCTCACATTGGTCTTAAACCGGACTTAACCGTGTCTAGAAGAAATAACTTAGTCTTAGAGGAGATCTGAAATTCTGAATCTGAGGGATTTCTTCCTCTGGGTGCTTATTTTCAGCCCAAACTAGGCATCAATAATGAGAGAGCGGTAAACCTGGTCAGACTTGTAGCTATGGCTACTTGGCCCTGGAGTAAAATTCAGACAGACGTTATATTAATGAGATAAATCAGTATGAATTTGAATGTGATGTCGTACGTATTAGAAATTAGCTTTCCATTTCATCTGCATGCTTTAGCTTGCCTTACCAAACAAGACTTACAGGAATAAAAACAGATTAATTGAACAGATTTGTAGCATTTAAAGGTCTGATGGAAGTTCAAGAAGAAGTCTGCAGATAAATATGTAAATTATACTTTATTTAGAAATCATTAACAATATGTAATACTGTTTGCTGGAAAGTCAGCTGGTTTAAAAGTAAATGGTTAGATTCTGCAGAGCAAAATTTGGTTGATTCCAACTAATCAGTCTTTTATACGCATTCTTTTCCTTGGTTGGCCTCCAACACAAAGGCTTTTAGCAATATGTTTAATTACCTGATTAAATAAAAAAATAAAGAGATTAATCTGAGATCACACGAAGTCTAGAGAAAAGAAATCTTTAAAAAAGTCTGTAATGTTTAAAAATTGTATTCGTTTTATTTTATTTTAAGGTGTATTTGTATTTGTATTTTTATATATGTGTTTATTTTTGTACAGTCAAATATTTTGGAGCATTAGTTTTAAACAATGCAAAATGTGGAAGTCCAGGTATTATTATAGGCCTGCAGACTAACCATACTGACTTTACTCTTCACATTCAGGGTACAGTTCTATCTGATGTTATAGATAGAGTTTCAACATTACTATCAGAGTTGTATACATTTCAATAAAATAAATAAACCGACAAATATGTCCATGATTGATGAATATGATCAATCATTTTGAAATCCTCAACAAATCATAATGGGTAAATATAGAGAAAAGTCTCAATCTGCAGTTGGAATCCCACTTTTATCTAGAAGGCTTTTAACCCCTGTAAGTAAGTCAGAAATCAACCCAGCGCTTTATTTGCTCACTTCAGCTTGCCTTAAAATTCTGTTTTTACCGGAATAAAAGCAATAATCATGAAAATCAACATGAGAAGAAGACCAAAAGTATTTTCCGGCACCTGTTTGTACTTGCAGGCATGTAGGCCCACATGTGATCGATACTTTATTTAGAAATCATTAACAGCGTGTTAGATTGTTTGTCTATATGCATTTTCATTTTTCTTGGTTGGTCTTCATGGAAAATGCAAAGAGTTTTAGCAATATGTTTAATAACCTGATTAATAAAATAAATACCGAGTATTATTCTGAAATCACTCTTGAAGTCTAGGAGAAAAAGATTGATAAAGTTGTTAAAGACTGTAATGTTTGTTTATGTATTTATTTATTTATTTGGACAATCGTTTTAAACAACCCAAAATGTGAGAGTCTATTATAGTATTATAAGTACTATTATAGGCCTGCAGTCAAATCCATACTGACTCTTCACATTCAGGGTACAATTCTATTTGACGTCATAGAGTTTCAACATTACAATTAGAGTTGTATAAATTTCAATAAAATAAATAAACCGACAAATATGTCCATGATTGATGAACATGATGAATCATTTTGAAATCCTCAACAAACTGTAATGGGACAATATATATAAAGGGAATGGTCAATCTGCAGTTGGAATCCTATTTTTATCTAGAAGGCCTCAAAACCCTGCAATCCACTGAAGTCAGATGTTTTGAGACTATCTGACGTTATAGAGTTTCAACATTACAGTTAGAGTTGTATAAATTTCAATAAAATAAATAAATGTCCAAGATTGATGAATATGATGAATCATTTTGAAATCCTCAACAAACTGTAACTGGGACAATATAGAGAAAATGCTCAATCTGCAGTTGGAATCTCATTTTTATCTAGAAGGCCTCAAAACCCTGTAATCCAATGAAGTCAGGTGTTTTTAATGTGAATCATCAGACAATTAAAGCAATGCAGAATTTCCAAGCACAGACTGTTGAGACTCTTTACTCCAGTCAAATTCACAGTGACTTAACTCATCACATTTACAGCAGAATTCCACCCCAGGCTGACAGATATGCATTAAAAAAAAATCAGGAATCGTGAAAATCAACCCGAGAAGAAGACCAAAAGAATTTCCCAGGCACCTGTTTGCACTTGCATGTGATCGTTAAAACTCCAAGTCCATAAAGGCTCTGAAAGCTAGAAGATGGCCCTGATAGACAGTGTTTAAGCAGCAGCTATTTAGCACATTTCCTGATGCCTGGCTTTTTCAGACCCCCCCACCCCCCATCCCCCCAACCCAAACCCGCATGTTTTTGTCGTCCTAATCTGCTCTATCCTTATTATCCGGCCAAACGGATATGTCTGTTTTCCCCCCACTCGTTCTTTTCCTTCAGACGATGAAAGTGGTTACGGCAGCACTGAACTTAGGACACTGGAAATCAATAGGAGCGCTGTATGGGGCCCAAGCACCAGTTTTCACCACGGGAATGCCGCAAGGCTAATATTAGAATCTTAAACAAAAGCTTTGTCTTTATTCCTGCCGTAGCATTCACATTTCAATATATCAGAGGATTAAAATGCGGATGAAATAGTAGAAGCAGGATCCCCTCAGGACCAGTACCACCCCCCCTCCCCTCCCAAAACACACCCCCTTCTTTTTTCCTGCGTTCTTTCTGAGAGAGAGAGAACTGACTGCACCTTAGCTGTGAAGGACTGAAGGAGGAGGAGGTGGTGGTGGCGGAGGAGGGGGAATTAATTTCTGCCCTGTGGGAGAAACAAACGCTGGATCTCTAGAGTTTGAATGAATCTTCAAATCTGCTCCTGATTGGCACGGCGAAGATGAGGGGGAGAAATAAAGAGAGCGCGAGAGTGAAAGAAAAAAAGAGAGAGAGGGAGTGGGGGGCAGGCAGAGGCAACTAATAAAGGGGTATTCATCATCCCTACAAACCCCCCCACCACCACCACCCCCTCACAAACGCACCCTGAGTACCAGGATCAGCTGCTCAAACCTTCAAATAGACATGAACAGAGTCGGACACATACCTTCAGGCGCTGTAGGCCTTTCAGAAGCTCCAACTACTGGAGCTTTTTAAGACGTAGCCTTCTTCTTCTTGCAGTATTTGAAAGACTAACTTGACTAACCGAGTGACCTACAGGGGTGGAACACTTTCTCACATATTACATTCCAGGAAGAAAATATTACAGGTCGGCGAAGGTTCCCTCGCTCTTCTCCATCTGAATTATTGGTTATAATTCCGTTTAGAATATTTTGGCTCGTGATTTCCATAAAGCCTTCCGGTGAAATAAAGGTTAAATCAAATCGATCAAATCGGCTTTGTAGTAGAAACATCTCTCCTCTAGAACCCACTCAGACTAATCAATATGACGTTTTTAACAAGTTCTGCTACCACAGCTACTTCACTCCCACAAAAATAGGTGCCACAAGTGTTCTCCGAAGTCTATGAGAACTTTCCTTTAGGTCCCTGAAGACGCCTTCAGTGCATGGCTCTATAAAGAATGACTCATGGATGAAGCATGGAGTGGATTATCTTATCAACCAGGTCATTGAGGCCTGAGCTTCTGGCAGTCAGAGGCCTTTGGGGGCAAATATTCATAGAGGAACAAGTACCTCTTGAATGTCAAGTCAAGTCAAGTCAGATTTATTTATTTAACTGTTGTCGCCACAAAGCAGCTTTACATAATTAGTAATTAATAAAAGACAGAGACAAAGAAGAAGAAATAACATAAAACATGATGGATCAAAGACCACCAGTGAGCCCCAACGGCGACAGTGGCAAGGAGAACCTCCCTCAGAGCTGGAGGAAGAAACCTTGGGAGGAACCAAGACTCACAAGGGGGACCCGACCCATCCTCCTCTGATCAGAACTATTTAAACATTAATGATAAAAATGACCATACCAGATACAGCAGATAGTTAACAGTGGTGATATTAATAGTGGCAGATAGTTATGAGTCCATTTAGGTTTTAACATGGTCATTAAACAGGTAGCAGTGGTAGGAGGGTGTGCTGCTGGTCTGCTATGGGTGGTGGTGTTGGTAGGTGGCAGCTGGTCTGATGCAGGTAGAGGGGACCTCAGCGGGCAACCTTCCAGCAGGTCAGGCTGGGTGGCCATTTACTCGGAGAAGGTAAAAAGAGAGAGCTAGTACTGAGAGGATTTTATGGAGGGCAGAGAATGTAGTAGAAATACAGTAAGTTAATGAATAGATAAATAATAAATAATAAATGAAGAAAGGTCTGTTGTCAGGTCCCTCCCGCCTTTAAATGATTACTTATGCTTTAGCAGTTACGGTCCCACCAGTGGGATTTGCCATGGCTGGTCCCTGGTTGGTGCGGTCCCAGCGGTGAGACTGGAATGTTGAGTGTGATGCAGCAACCAGCTTTAGTTGCACTAATTCATCTGACCTGTGCTTCTCCACAACACGGTCGAAACTCTCGCAACTCTCGCAACACTTGAGTTCAGCAACGCAAGCCTGCCAGTCCCACCGGTAGGGCTGCCACTGCCACTGCCACTATTTTTCTATCAATCAACAATCTATAGATTATTTTGTTGATTCGTAGATTCATCTAAATCTCCAAAAAGAGCATTTTTACACAAATGTAAACAAAGGTTTACAACTTAAGAGCAAAACTGACAGTTTACGGTTTGAGAACTTCACGATTTGAGCAAATCAGTCAATGTCAGTGTGTATCTGATCTACTGTATTTATGCCATTCCCTACACAAAGAAATGTACCTATAATAATGGCTGAACAGTCATTAGACATGGTTTACATCCAAGCAAGCCCAACGTGCAGGAACACACACACTGGCACTGTCAAGCAATGTAAAAAAGCCCAGATTTCAGCCTTAATATTTTCTCATAGTCTCATATTCACTGGGAATCTGAAGGCCGCAGGCAGACGAATACATCACTTTAATAAGTACAAGAACAAAGGATTAACAAAGCTTCCAAAGCCACCAATGGTAAATAAAGGCTGAATAAATACCTACTGCGGACACGAGGCCGAGGTGGCATGACTGCGGCCAAAACAGCGTCAAAGTATGCAGTCAGATCAGAATCTCTTTATTTCTCCAAGTACTGTTAACAAGTACTACACTAAGTTAAAAAAATACACTAAACGATAAATAGGATAAAGAATAATAAGTTAAGAAAGTACTAAAAGTAATAAAGCTGCAAAAAAACTGGAATCATCCATATGCAGCCTGAGTTGTATTTATATACTAACATCTGTGTCGGTGGTGCTAGTGGTATGAAAATCAAGCAATGCAGCCAGTCCAGCGTGTTCGCACCGTAGGTTATGAACCAGCCTTGAACATAATGGTGGTTTTGCTGTCTCTGGCGGTTCCATCGTCTATAATAGCGCTTGTGCTTTCTCTTGGGGTGCTCACGCATTGTAAACTTTGCCCAGTGTACAAACCACCTTATTGTTTCGTACTAATTTCAGGTTTGACAACCGGGTCAGACGCTAATACAGCCCCAACTGTAAGAATGGACTCTAGAGCCGACTGGCCTGGAGCCTGGAGCCTTCATGGAGCAGTTACATTTACAGCATTTAGCTGGGGCTCGTATCCAGAGCCAGAGCGACTTACAAGGTTGCTCATATTACAGAGGTAAGGAAATGTAGTGTTAGGAGTCTGGCCCAAGGACTCTTATTGGTATAGCGCACCATAGTCACCCAGACCGGGAATCGAACCCCAGTCTCCCACATGGTGTAATAGCTCACTGGCAGGTAGTGCGCCACACCTACCACGTCACATAGTGGTGATGGTGGAAAAGTATTCGCTCTGTGAACTGAAGTGGTTTAGAGTCCAAAGTCATAAAAAAAGAAGCCTTAAAATAATCGTCGGCTTAAAATATTGATTTTAAGCTCTTTCGCTCTAATCGACTACGCCAGCTAATCGCAGCAGACCTACATACCAGATGCTCACTTGCTCGTTTTAAGCTCCGTGTGCTCATTTAAGCGTAGTGCTCGAGATACACAAGTATAAAAGTGATGCTTCCCTCATTATTTGCTAAAACAACATGGAAACATTTCGCTTTGCCTTTGATAATTGAACCACCCCGTCACATAACCACAGTAGAACATTTCTGACATAGAATTCAATGCCGATTTCTAAAACTATAAAGAAACCTGGCTGGAGTTATTCTCTGGCTTCTTACAAGAATTTTCCGCTCCACATTAAATAGGCCAGAAGCTACGGGTTCCCAAAAGTAACTGCGATGCTGTTTTAAGGTGGAATATCAGCTTCATGTTGTGAGATAGGGCAAACGAGGTGAACTTTAACTGTCCGTCAGATCCAGTGAAGACTTGAATTGAAGTCCTGACGTGTCGCTGCTTTAAAAAAATGTCTACAGTAATAAAAGCACCACCAGATTCCAGATCTGGTCCTGTCTGCCTATTTACTGCCTGTTGATTCTCCACAAGCGTTCTTCAGATGACGTACAGCTGAACTCCCCACTACCCGTGCCATCACAGACCGCCAGGACCCACATGTTTTAGCCGTTGTGTGAAGGACGTTGTGTGTGTAGGAGGCTCACAGGATGTTTACATACACTCATTATGGACATACATGTCATGGCAGTATTAGGCTTTCAATGATTTATTTGATCTGCTCTTCTTCCAGGGCTTGAGGAGTGACAGCATTCCCTACCTCAACGTCCTGCTAGTGATCATGATGGACTACAGCTGGCAGCTTCTCTGTGCCACATTAAAAGGGTTGGTTTGACAGCACTCATTGGGTTGGAATACCAGTGCCACTGTCCACAGTCAAGCAGGTTTCACATCACCATAGACTGTCTGAGGCTTGAGAAGAAGGTCCTGCTCCATAACTAACACCTTCAAGCTCACCTAGCTAAAGTTTTCAGTTGACCAGACAGGCTAAGAACAAACCTTTTGGAGCAAAGCTTTATCTGTAAGATTTACAATGATGATCAGATGGTACAATCTGTTAAGCATGGTGGTTGTAGCATCAGGCTCTGAGGCTGTTTTGCTACCAGTGGAACTGGAACATTGGTACAAGAGGATGGCATAGTGAAGAATCCTTTGAGCAGACGCTATATGGTGTAAAGATGGTGTACCCCACATTTGGCCCATCCATGGTAATTAACACACACACACACACACACACTAGTGAACAAGGGGCAGTAAGCACACACACCCCCAGAGTCGTGGGCAGCCAACTCCAGCGCCCAGGGAGCAAAGGAGGTGAAGTGCCTTGCTCAAGGGCCCAACAGTGGCAGCTTGCCGAGCCCGGGTATCGAACCAACAACCCTGTCATCAATAGCGTCCCCACTGCCCCAGGATGTTACTGCCCTGGTGTTTAGGACAGTAACCCTAAATACACAGCAAAGATGCCTGGGGAATGAATAACGCAGGCCAATATCAAGCTTTTGGAATGGCATTCCTGAAGTCCTGACCTCAACCCAGTCAAAGAATGTGGACTTAAAAGACACAAAACCAACAGATTTAGTTGAACTCTAGCAATTCTGCCAAGAATAGTGGTCAAATGTCCAATGACCAGAAGCTTGCTAGGAGACATTTCACCAAATACTAGGTTGTGCTGTATGTATATTTTAAACCCTGTGTTGATTTTAGAAACCCCTTAATATTTAAACATTTGGCACCAAATTCTTGTTAGTTTTCTCTTGGGATGTGTTTATACTTGTAGTTTGGTTCTCTTGGTCTGAACCAAGCAAGAAAAAGATACCCTGTTTCATCTGACATTTTTGCAGTCAAAACAAAATTAGAGGAAAAAAAGATATGCCACAAGGCTGTAAAGGTCTGCTCAAGGCTAGGGTCCTGTGTGGGGGGTCCCGTGTGAGCCATGCAACAACTATATGTAAAATATGACTGGATACATATAAGCAGTACAATTTAACGTAAGTGTGACAGCGTCCCAATTCACACACATCCTTACTTTACTAAGGCAACTACACTAATGAGTGCAGTTCTAATGGTGGCTAGTTTTGAACAGTGTGTAGTAGTGTGTGATAGCTTGTGGTTTGGGACACAGCCCCACTAAACAAAAGCGTCAGATAGAAGAAGTGGGGTCCTCACCCATGCACAACCCATTCTCACCTTCACAAGTTGAGCGGCAAGAACACCCAAACACACAACCATCTTGTGACATCATGTCCTGCATTTGGTTAATTTAGATGCTAATGGGTAATGGACCAAAACCCACCTGCTCAGGAGCTCAGGTGGTCTCGGCCCGCTTGTTTAAGAAGGCAGCATTGAAACGTTTTTTGAGATGTTTGTTGGGAGGCTCTAAGCATTTTATAAAGGTTCTTTAAAACACTGTATGCATAGATTTTCACTGTATTTAAAGACCCTTATATGCAGGCAAACGTTTTTTGAAGTTGGAGTCATGGTTCTGTATAGTCGTATTTATTGAGGGAGCGGTTCTTCTGGGGTGGTGGTGGCGTCACACCGAAGAAGTCTTCTTGACATTTTTTTTATTTTATTTAGGAGTAGGAGTAATCGACAGATGAGGAATGATCTAGCTGTGGAGAGCGAGAAAGCGAGAGAGATAGCAATACAGTGCGAGAGAGAGAGAGCAAGAGATTGCTGCCGCAAGCTGAAATAATCCACTCTTATTTCTGAGGAAGAGAAAAAAGGAGAGGCAGAGGGGCGAAGCAGAGATCACATAAAAATGACTGACGATATTGACACATGAATTTGGGCATAAAGTCCCCGTGCAACTGCTCGGTTCATGTGTCAACACAGTTCATTCCACTTAGTCCCTGCACCCACAATGCTTAGCTCACTTTTTAATCTCGCTCCATCAATCTGGCAGGCTTTCCCCCAAGTCAAGCTGTCACATTCAGTTCATAGTTCATCCAGCTTAATGATCTAGGTGATGGTACGAGGTGCTTTCAATCTGACGGTAGACGACTTTGTCCTTGCCGTGGTTTTTCGGTCAATAAGGGGCGCGCTACTTCAGTGGCTGAACGGTCATGGAGTGTTAAAAAAAACAAAAAAACAACAACAACAACAAGCCGAGTCAAACCGTCGGCAAGTCGCTTGCCAACTCCGCTAACTACGGACCTGCTACATTACCTCAACTACTTCATCATCCACTTTCATAAGCCATGGGTTTGCGAGTAACACCAGGCAGGTGCTGGCTTATATGCTGATTTCCTGTAAATATTGACCTTCTTGGATGCTCTCCCAATTCACCACCCCTTCCCTCCCCTCCCTCCCTCCCTCCCTCTCTCCTTTCCTCCCTTCCTCCCTCCCTAGGCTCCTTGCCCAAGATGCGCCAACTCCCCGATGCAAGCGGTGAAATCGTTAGCGCGAAGTATCGTCTTCGGTCCCTCTCCCTCGCCCAGCTACTCCCACTAGGGCATTGTGGGTAGCGTACAACTGTTGCGAGTGGGCGGCACATCTGTTCCCTGGGACAGCTCATGCCCTGGGGGTCGCCCCTCGCCACGGCTACCGTTTCACATCCTCAGCTAATAACCGCTCTGATATCCCCCTTTAAATGGAGACAAAGAGCTCGCACGGGCCACGGAACCGTCTGATCAGCGGCGCTGCGTTTTTAATAGCGGGAGTATTAAAGGCCAGGCACCTCTCTATCTTTCCATCTGGCGCGCTTTTCCTCACGCGACGGGTTAACCACTTTCAAAAAAGCATGCATTATGGAAGCGGAATATATTAAGAACAAGTGGAGTGTTGTTAGCGAAACCATATGCACACGCAATGATAAAACACAGCGGTGCGGCTAGCTAGCGCGAACTACTCTGCCTGCAGAACTGGCCGAGAGTGCCCCAACCAAATGGCCTTCAGAGCAGGGCAGATTAGCTACCTATTGAGGATGCAAATTGAGGGCTTGGAGAAGTTTACCGTCACCATCCAAACCCTGTTAGCAAGTCCAGCCAGCGTGTCTTATACGCGTGGTGCTAGCCTCGCAGGTACTTCCATAACTCCATAAGTTCCATAAGTTCCATAACTTCCGTAACTTCCTCTTCCCAGCCCTCCTAGAGCTTCAGCCGCCACAAAAAAGGAGCTCTTCCCAAGAAGACACAGATGCCGGGATGAGGTTAAGTTTACCCGGGAATGCAGGTGTGTGTGCGTGTCCGCGATTCGACTCTGGCGGGGGAGAGCCGTCGGGCTTGGGCAGAAGAGGGCGGGCAGAGAGCGTTGAGGATGAAAGATGGAGTCTAATCCTCCACATGTGGCTGCTTTTTTCCTGCTTTTTTTTTTTTTTAAAGGAAAGCCAACTGGAGCCATTCTTTGGACTGCAGGCCAAGGGCTCCAGGAAAGCGTTGCCGGGAGCCAAAGCACACAGTGTGAAATGAGGAGCTCGAGCTCGAATGTGCTTTTGTTTATCAGAAAAATGCACTCTAAGTGGGATTGGCAATGGAGGGGCCCCAAAAAAACTCTGTAAGTCATATAGATTCGCACGGACCCCGGAGCAGGGGAGGCTTCAGGCATGGGCGGCCTGGAGGAAGCCTTCTGCCTCCGGCTTCTCCCAAGCTTCCGAGCTGCTGGCATCGCTGCTCCCCTGCCTCGCTCCCTCCCTCCCTAATCTCGACTCCGGCACAAAGCAGGATCAGTGGGGTCAATCTAAAGTAAAGAAATTTCGCTTGCGAGTTGAGGCGGCGCGAGAAATCCACGGGTCTGTGCCGAAGCGACAGAAGAGCTGCAACGGCTCTTTCCGGGCGGGGATGCTGAATCGCAGTAGGCCATACAAAGCCGTAGGAATTGAGGACGCAGATTTCTGGGCAAGTCTCGGCCAGCGAAATGCCAAGGGCTGATCAATCGCAAACAATAGCTGCGCCCCTGCGTTTGATAGAGCCGCAGGATTCTGCTGGAGCATCCGCGGGCACGTGTTGCCCGGTTAACGCTCCCCTCAAAGAAGCGCAAAGTCGAAGGACAGTTAGTGCAGGCGAGCCGCTTACAAGCTAGCCTCTTTTCTCTGGTTAAGTTCAATAAAATGATTTGAGCATGCTTCATTTAATTACAGGAGTATCCTTTACTGAACGCTCCATGTGGAAATCCACAGTGTGGCTTGAATATGCAAACGAGGGTAGATAATGTAGGACCAGGCAGGGGAGTTGGCTGATGCTTTGGGGCTCCTGCATTCATGACGACACTGCTTTCTTCCAAAACTTTGCAATTTTTGTGAAAAACTTGCATAGTCCCTCATGGTGGTAAAATCACTAATATATATAAAATAAAAATATGGAATGTATACACATTAACCTACACTATACACACACTATACATACTCTAAACATACTCTATACACACACTATACATACTATTCATACTCTACATACACCGTACATACACTAGATACACTGTGCATACTCTATACATACATACATACAGTATACATATACTATACAGACTCTATACAAACATACATACAGTATACATACTCTATACATACACACACTATGCATATTCTATACACACTCTATACATACACTATACACATTATTCATACTCTACATGCGCTACATACACTGTACATATTCTATACATACAGTAAACATACATACATACATTATACATACACTACATAGATAGATAGATAGATAAATAGACAGACAGACAGACAGACAGACAGATAGATAGATAGATAGATAGATAGATAGATAGATACTTTATTGATACCAAAGGAAATTTAGCAGCCAGTAGCAGTTACACAATATAGCACAGCAATACAATACAATAATAATAAATAATAAAGATAAATAATAAAGATAAGTAAGCAGGTGCTCTATAAACACATAACCTATACATACAGTAAACATACAGTGAACATACATATACTGTACATACACAAACACTATACTTACTCTATACACACACTATAAATACTCTATACACACACTATAAATACTCTATACACACTATACATACACTATACACACACTATACATACTCTATACACACTATACATACTCTATACACACACTATACATACTCTATACATGCACTATACATACACATTACATGCACCATACATACTCTATACACACACTATACATACTCTATACACACACTAAACATACTCTATACACACACTATACATACTCTACACACTATAAATACTCTATACACACTATACATACTCTATACAAGCACTATACATACACTATACACACACTATACATACTCTACACACTATACATACACTATACACACACTATACATACTCTATACACACACTATACATACTCTATACACACTATACATACACTATACACACACCATACATACTCTATACACATTATACATACTCTATACACACACTATACATACTCTATACATGCACCATACATACACATTACATGCACCACACATACACTATACACACTATACATATTCTATACACACACTATACATACACTATACACACACCATACATACTCTATACACACACTAAACATACTCTATACACACTATACATACTCTATACACACACTACACATACTCTATACATACTCTATATATACATTATTACACTTCTTAAAATGTACAGGTTTAATATAGAATCTGTGAAATGTTTACATTACTATTTAAATATAGACATTGGACAGATGTGAAATCGAGTGTAGTGTGAGTGGGGAGTCTCACTTGTAGTGCAAAAGGACTGAAAGTTAAACAGAGAACAGCTGTAGTAACTTTAATAATTCTGAAAAAACCTCCACTCTCCCAGTTGTTTTGGATACATTTGGAGAGGGGGCGGCAATTTGCCTGTTTTAATTAGCACAAAACCACTGTAATGAAATATTATACATCATTGAATCATGTTGGAAAAAACTGTCAAACCATATGTTGTTTCTGTTAAAGAGGTCAGCTACAGTGGTTATGCAATTGGACAATACCCTATTACATTTAAAAAACAATAAAACCAGGCTTAGTAACCCACACTAACCATTAACTGTTATCAACATCTTCTCCGTGTTTTGCTAATAAGTACCTCAGAAGAGATCACAATCTGTTCTTCAGAAATGTCAAGTAACAAAGTACAAATACGTCATTCTCTTATGAGTCAAAATTTTGGTTAACTACAATTTACATATATTTGATCGTGGTTGGATGAGAAGTATAAACAGACACCATTCTGACTCCCTATTGGTTTATAAGAGATCCATCACACCTGCACACGTCCCGTCACTCTCCAGCGAGCTCACAGCAGGCGTCTGTAGTCTAGTATGAAGACTGTGTCCGTGGCAGAGACTCAAGAGACCTGCAGTGAGCCCCACATTTACATTCCTATAAAGCTTATTTATCACACGCCTCTGAAGTCTGACTTTCTGCAGCTTTACAAAACTTCTAGACAACGACTCCTCATATTTTCCTCCATGAAGCTCATGTTAATGCTCAGTAGAGCACAGAGACGCTCCTTTAATAGAGCTGATATTACTGAAATGCTTTATTTTCAATGGGCAGATCTGCAGCTGAAACAGGAGCCTAGTGCAGCCCAACATTTTTAACATCAACATTTTAATAGAACATTATAATATCAGATATTAATATTAATATACAACATTCTCCTCATTATGGCTTTTAGAAAAGTGTGGTTTTGGGGAGGGGGGGTAGTATCAGTACAGCCTGTGCAAAAGTTTGGACACTGTAAGCATTGCAAAAGTTGTTGTTGTTGTTGTTTTTACATTATCTCTTGTCTTTGATTAGGAAATCAGGTCTGAAACATGCCACCAATTAATTAGTCATCAGGAACTGTCAGCTGAATCAGATTGTCAAGCTTTAGAAATTCTCTGAGCTCCGCTCAATAACTGTCTAAACAATCTGAAAACAAAAGAAACTGAGGTCCACAAAGCAGGGTGGAAGGATAGAAGAAGATAGCCAAGTGTTTTTACCTTGTGGTTACCTTCCCCTGTGCAGTTCAGGGGAACTGTGGAGGTCAAGATGAGTTCTGTCTGACTAAGAAACCTCTGAGAGAGAACTGGTAAGAAAAGCAAATCAAATCAGTAATATGGCTGATTTAGCTCAAGAGGGTGGTGCACTATTCTGCTGTGCAGCATTGCTTGCTCAAACTCTTAACTGCAACCTCAGCACAACAGTCAACATCCCATCATCCCAAAACATTGTTATGTAAACAAGCTCTGTGGACTAGAACACTTAGGCCCAATCAGACACTGTAAATTTAGAACAAAATGGCAACTGCAGCTAGTGAAATGAACACCTGGCCAACTGTGAAGAAGGGTTGTCTCATCCAGTAGCACACAGTAAGGGAAACCTTTAGCTAAATGTTGGTGATAGGTGACTTTTGGGGAGCTGGAAACTGTCTGGGAAGATGCAACACCTGGAAACAGCAAATTAGTGAGGAATATGTTGCTCTATAATTCCCAAAACAAACTCCAGTGTGCAGAAATGTTGGAAATGGAAAGGTTCAGTCATACAGTAAATGAAGAACAAAATAATGAGTACCTAAGCCATCGTGGAATCTGGAATTACTTCAACTAGGTAGTCCATCAGTGGTCACCATGCAGTTTATCTGAGATGGTACAATTCTGCTCTTTGTTCTGGATTTGGAATATTTGCTCCACATCACTAAACTGTGCTGGACACCAGTCCACCTAATACCCAAATGGACCCAACTTCCTCATATAGATCAACTCTCCTGCAGGTTTCACAACTCAAATTCTAACCCTCCACTCAGAACTTCTGAAGGCCGTATTTAGATAACCAGGTTGGGTCAGTGGGGTTGGAGCTAAAGCCTTGCAGATCACTAGGATTAGGGCTGGTGAACGCTGGTTTAGGGCCCTCAAGCTTTTGAATAAAAAATCCATGAAACGTTTCTGCAGGGAACCTTAAGAGCCAGGTCAAGGTGTTTGAATTCCTCCTCACTCTTCTCACAGGGGAAGCAAGTGCAGAACCCCATCCCTATCTGGAACATGGTTGCAGTCCCTTCCTTAAAGGGAATTAAATGTACCTGCATGTTTTTTCAGGCTTGTGTTCAAATGTAGACTATATAGGTATATATACAAAATGAGTGAGTGAATTATTTTCCCTAAAAATAATGTATAGTAGCAATAATGCCCTGATGTGGGGAGCAGTCAATAGGGGATAATTCTGTTATATATAATAGTGTTTTAAACAGAGCTTTACTATAGGGAGCATTTCTGTTCCCTATAATGGGCTAGTGTTTTATATAGTGCTCCAGTGAAGGGAACAGTGATTAGGGACCACCCCTTTTTCCTGGAAATGTGCTTTATATAAAGTATAAAGTAGGAAATAGTAATTAGGGACCATTTCTGCTCCCTATAATAGGCTAGTATTTGATGTAGTGCTCCAGTGAAGGGAACAGTGATATAATAGTGTTCCATATAGTGCTCTAAAGTAAAGAATAGTGATTAGGGCTCATTTCTGTTTTCTATAATGGGCTAATGTTCTATATAGTGCTCAAGTGTAGGAAACAGTGATTAGGGACCACCCTGTTCCCTGGAAGAGTGCTCCAAGGTGGGGAATAGTGATTAGGGACTACTCCTTTCCATGTAATGGTGTTCTATATAGTGCTCTAAGGTAGGAAACAGTGATTAGGGATCATTTCTGTTCCCTATAATAAGCTAATGTTCTATATAGTGCTCTAAGGTAGAAAATAGTGATCAGGGGCCACTCTTTTCCCTGTAATAGTGTTCTATATAGTGCTCTAAGGTAGAGAATAGTGATTAGGGCCCATTTCTGTTCCCTATAATAAGCTAGTGTTCTATATAGTGCTCTAAGGTGGGGAATAGTGATTAGGGACTACTCCTTTCCATGTGATGGTGTTCTATATAGTGCTCTAAGGTAGGAAACAGTGATTAGGGATCATTTCTGTTCCCTATAATAAGCTAATGTTCCATATAGTGCTCAAGTATAGGAAACAGTGATTAGGGACCACCCTGTTCCCTGTAAAAGTGCTTTATATAATGTTTTAAGGTAGGGAATAGTGATTAGGGCCTATATAGAACTATATATAGCGCTATAAAGAACACTATTATAAAGAACAGAAGTGGCCCCTAATCACTATTCTCTACTTTAGAGCACTATGAAGGGCACTACTACAGGGACCACCCTCCTCATTGTATTAGTGCTCTATATAATGCTCTAAGGTAGGAAATAGTGATTAATGGCCATTCCTTTTCCTTTTAATACTAGACTATATAGGCCTAGTGCTATAATGTAGAGAATTATAATAGGACAGCAGGGAACACAGACACAGTTCCCTAGTTCCCTAGAACACAGCACTACAAATCACTATAAAATTGTCCACTTTATAGTGAACATTAACTACACTTGAATAGACTTCCTGACTGAGACTGAACTACTGCTGCTTTTTTCTACGAGTGATTAGGGACCACCCTTTTCTCTGTAAAGTGTTCTATATAGTGCTCTAACGTAAGGAATAGTGATTAGGGACCACTTCTTTCCCTGTAATAGTGTTCTATATAGTGCTCTAACGTAGGGAATAGTGATTAGGGACCACTCCTTTCCCTGTAAAAGGTGTTCTATATAGTGCTCTAAGGTAGGGAACAGTGATTAGAGACCACTCCTTTCCCTGTAATATTGTTCTATATAGTGCTCTAAGGTAGGGAACAGTGATTAGAGACCACTCCTTTCCCTGTAATAGTGTTCTATATAGTGCTCTAAGGTAGGGAACAGTGATTAGGGTCCATTTCTGTTCCCTATAATAAGCTAGTGTTCTCTATAGTGCTTCAGTGTAGAGAACTGTGATTAGGGACCACTTCTGTTCTTTATAATAGTGTTCTATATAGTGTCCTAAGGTAGGGAATAGTGATTAGGGCCACTCATTTTCCTGTAATAGTGTTCTATATAGTGCTCTAAGGTAGGAAATAGTGATTAAGGGCCATCCCTTTTAATGCTGGGCTATATATACAGATCGTCCACTTTATAGTGAACATGAACTACACTCGAACAGAGTCCGACCTATTGCTGCTTATTTTAATTACCCAGGTAAAGTCACCTGTGGTGCTCTGACTTTGTGCCCTCCGATTAGAAATCCACAAACAGTTGAGGCCTTAAAAGGCCTCATCCATCCGTTCTGCCTCCACATAACGTTGTTTTCTGAATTTCCAAAGCTGACGAACAGCTGAATTGGCCTAGACGCAGAGCCTGATTGAAGGAGTGCTGCTTTTTAATACACAGATAGGTTCCTGAGTACCGACGCGAGTGCCAACATTTGCAGGGCTAGCGTTTGACGGAAGGCGCGCCGAGCGTTACTTCAAACAGATTGTTGATTTTGTCATCCGTCGCCCCTCCGTAGGATCCCGCTCTTCTTTAAATGAGTTTGTGTTAACGGAGCAGGCAGCCACTCGCTGCCTCTCAATGCGACGTTCCATGAAGTGTAGGGGCGCACACCAACAGATGTATGTCTAGACATTGATCCTTGCCGCGTCACGGAGGAAGCGGAAGAGTGTGTGCGTGTGTGTGCGCATGTGTGTATGTGTGTGTATGCCTGATCTCTGGTGCCAGCTGCTTGCTTAAATTGCCTTGTTTTACAAACAAACCGACTCTCAGAACTTTCGCACTGCTAAATACGAAAAGACAGCGACGCATGGCTGAGCCTCATAACAGCACTGGAAATCTTGCGAGCAGCCGAATCAATGACTGTGATGCGTTTCACAAAAGGAGACAGAAAAGTGCAATGTTGTTTTCTGTGTGTGTTTGTTTTCCACTTTGTGAAAACCAAAGCAGGAACGAGGGGTCAGTGTAGCTATAAATTGCTCTGAACTACTCCCATCGTCTTCCATCTTCTCAACAGGAACTCTACAAAAAGACAAAGGTACGCTCCAGATACGACCGCGCTGGAGAATCGAGTCCAATTCCAAAGTTTGCGAGTTAAAAAGAGAGCCGCAGTTTTAATGGGTATCATCAAGAAAAGTCTAACAAGCCAATTACAGATAACAACTGCAAAACGAGTGATTAGGAAAGCTACACACCTACATTTGAACATCTGTAGTTGAAAAAAAGTCCCGAATTAAGACAGAAGTGAGGTTGATGATAATACTGGCGGAATTCAGGTAAAATCCCACGCATTAAAACCACCTGCAGAATTGAGCAGGTATTGAGTAGGTCCCCTTTGTGCTGCCAAACAGCTCTGACCCGTCGAGGCATGGACTCCAGCAGACCTCTGAAGCTGTCCTGTAGTGGTATCTCGCACCAAGACCAATGTTAGCAGCATATCCTTTAAGTCCTGTATGTTGTAAGGTGCGGCCTCCATTAGCATCAGTGAGATTTGGGAATAAATGACCCTGTCGTCGGTTCACTGGTTGTCCTTCCTTGGAGCACTTTTGGTAGGGACTGACCACTGCATACTGGGAACACTTCACAAGACCTGCCTGAGGGTTTGGAGATGTTCTGACCCAGTCATCTAGACATCACAGTGTCTTCGATTCTTAAGCTTGCCCATTTGTCCTGCTTGAAAAGCTGACTGTTCACTTGTTGCCCAATAGTTTGCCTACTCAACTAAGAGTAGCCTCAAAGCTTTAAGGTTGACCCCTTAAACAGCCTGTGCACCGTCAGCGGGCTCCAAGTGTTATTATAAGCTTCTATTACCAAAGAATAGCCACAGCAGGTTGCACAGAAGTCCCGGTAGTTACTGAGTAATACACCTTCGTGTGTGGTAAGCCTTGTGTTAAGGGGTTAAGCTTGGTTGAACAAATATAACAGATTAAGTTGAATGTACTTAATATATCAAAGATATTAAGATACTGTGTGTTAGAACAACTCAAATATATTAGGTTTGGAGATACTCAGTAAGTCCTAGTACTCCTTTAAGTCTTTCATTCCTTCATCGACTATTATTATCCTGCCGATAACACTGACAGTATAACACTGCATTACTCAGCCAGCATAGAGTCACACTCAGTAGTACAAAAATTGGTAACTCGCTCTTGCAGCCTGTAACACTAAGGCCAGACAGCTAGCCATTATATAATATACAACTGCATAGCCAAGAGTCTGTAGCCCGGGGGAAACAACTACACACTGCGTGAAGGGGTTAAGGTGCGTGAGGGGGTGAAGACACGCCCAGAATGCAAGTAAACTGGACCAGGAGCCAATGGGAAAGTTATGAGTTTTACTCAGGTTGTATTGCAAACAAACTCACAGTAAGTTACTGGATGTGGTTCAATTTAAAGCTTGCATGGGTCAATCACTGTCCATTTGCTACAGCATTTGCAAAGTCAATCATTGTTGGTTGATTCAACTCAAAGATCTGGAAAATGATCACAAATCTTCACCTAACTCAAAACAGCCGAGGAACATGTGGGATATCTCCAGTTGTATGTACGACAGGCTTCATTTATAAGGGGAAAACAACTTGTGGGATTAGTGTGTCTGTCCTTGTTCCCTTACTTTTCACTTTCTACACCTCTGATTTCAGGTGAGCTTCTGAGATCTGCCATCTACAAAAGTTCTCAGATGGCACTGCTATTGTGCTGTGTATCTATGAGGGGAGGGAGGAGGGATACAGGAGTGTGGTGAACAACTTTGTGAACTGGTACCAGCGCAACCATCTCCAACTAAATGCCATGAAGAAGATGAAGGGGCTTGTGGTGGATTTCAGGAAGAAGACCAGCTCCTTCAGCTCCTGTTGCCATTAAGGGTGACGACACTGAGGTGGTGAACATCTACACGTACCTGGGTGTTCACCTGTGTGACATGTACAAGAAGGGCCACAGCCAACTCTACCTCCTGAGGAGGCTGCTAACCTTTGGTGTGAGAGGCCAGCTGCTAGAAAATAAGAGTCTGAGGTCTTGAGGGCAATCTTTTATCCTGTTTATGCTGTGGAATTACAGCCAAGGATGCCAAAAGACTCAACAGCGTCATTAGAAAGGCAGGTTCAGTCCAGGGGGTGAAACTGGACACAGTCAAGGATGGTGTCAAAAGTGTCAGCAGTCATGAAGAACCCCTCCATCCATAAAAGCACCCTCTCCATAAAACGCTGCAGAGGCAGAGGAGTACACTTCCGCAGGTCATTTCTCCCAGCAGCCATCAGACTGTTGAGTGCTGGACTTAAATGTATTAATTCATCCATGCATCATCACCTGTACCATCATCTGCACTGGACACTTTTCTCTAGTCCATCATTACTCATTATTATTGCTTTATTTGCATGGGTCACACTCTCGTACACACCAGACCAGCATAAACCAGCTCGGATTAGCATAGAAATCCATAGTGGTCTATGTTTTTTTTTTGTTGTTTTTTTTTATCAAAAATTCAAAAATCAATAATCACATTTATTTTAGAATGTTTAGTCTTATTTATTTAATAATAGCATTATATATATATATATAACTGATGTCACAAAGTACCTTTACAGAAATCCAGTAATGACCAATGAATAAAGAAACATAAGGCAAGAAACCTTGGGAAGAACCAAGACTCACAAGGGGGGAAACATCCTCCTCTGATCAGAACTGTTTATAAATTATTGATAAAAAGTCACTGTACTAATTACTCAAACAGAAGCTTGGATTGGATTTAGATAGCAAGCATATGTCGGTCTGCTGATTTTATTCCGTCTGAACACACTGACTGTTTGCCACTGCTGGTCCATACTTGGATTACCTAGATAATTGTCATGTGCACAAGATCTAACTATTTGTAAAACTTCTTAAACAATTTTACTTGCCCAGATACTTTTATTGTGGAAAACACCAGAGAGAACAAAAAATGATGACTAGGTCCGAAGTCAAATTAGTTGCTGAATGTTGCTGAAACTGAAAAAAGATTTACTAAACTAATTTATAAAGCATAACGAGAAATGAAAGAAAGATAAGTAAGTTATTACTTAATTTTAAACAATATAAATTGGCCTTTTGTCTAACAATCTGCTTAACCACTGGTGGGCAACCCTAAAAATGTTGAGCAAAATTCCAGTGGACCATTAGCTTTGCCAATAGTGGTCCAACAGTTTACGCTATCATCTTGCTATCAGTGTTGAATTACACAACAACAAAAACAACTTTTTAACATATTTCAGTTACATAATAGCAATTGTTTTAAATGTTTCAGAAATGTTTGCAGGTCGGTTCGTTATTTACTACTATCACAGGTCGCAATCTTGCAAAGTTTACATTAGCAAACATACTAGCTAAGTACCAGTTAATAGAATTAAACTGAAATGCAAAAATGTAATTATGAAGATTGGCAAGCTACACTTTTTATTGTAGTACTATTAAGTATAGCTCCACTGCTATAATATTGTTTATTTTGTAGTTCCACTGCTATAATATTGTTCATATTGTAGTTCCACTGCTATGATATTGTTCATATTGTAGTTCCACTGCTATGATATTATTCATATTATAGTTGTATATATATGTATATTGTGGTTATATGCTATGATAACGTTCATATTGTAGTTCCACTGTTGTGATATCGTTCATATTGTAGTTCCACTGTTATGATATCGTTCATATTGTAGTTCCACTGCTATATTATCTTTCATATTGTAGTTCCACTGTTATGATATTGTTCATATTATAGTTTATATATATGTATATTGTAGTTATATGCTATGATATTGTTCATATTGTAGATCCACTGTTGTGATATTAATTATATTGTAGTTCCAATGCTATAATATAGTTTCTTTTATAGTTCAACTGTTATGATATTGTTCATATTATAGTTGTATATATATGTAGTAGTTTTATGCTATGATATTGTTCATATTGTAGATCCTCCGATGTAATATTTACCATATTGTAGATCCACTGATGTGATAATCATATTGTAGTTCCAATGCTATAATATAGTTTATATAATAGTTGCACTGGAGTGTTATTGTTCATATTATAGTTGTATATATATATAGTAGTTTTATGATATGATATTGTTGATATTATAGTTCCACTGATGTGATATTTATCATATTGTAGTTCCACTGCCATGATATTGTTTATATTGTATTTCCACTGTTATAATGTTGTTCATACTATAGTTTCACTGATGTGTTATAGTTCATATTGTAGTTCCACTGTTATGATATTATTGTTCATATTGTAGATCCACTGTTATGATACTGTTTATATTGTAGTTCTACTGCTATGATATTGTTCATATTGAACTTCAGCTGCTATGATATGCTATGTGTTTCTCTTATATTCAGAATTTTAAATCTTGCTCTCTTCTAGAGGTCCGTCTTCAAGCTGATCTTACATGAATGACAGAACTCAAGACTTTTAGGACTTTGGGACACCAGCTACAGAGACAACACACCCAGTATTCACCTTATACAGTAGCCTGTATTTACAACACACAATATTAGTCTGTTTATGTGAACCTGATATGGTGTCCATGTCATTAAAGCAATAGCCATATCCAAAGCACATGATTAGTGTTAGTGCCTTTAATCCTGCCCACTCTCTTCCTGTCCAGGCTGATGTCCTGCCCAGTCTCATTAGGCCTAGATCCTGGTTACGTTAAGTGTTCTGTAATTCATGTGACCTATTTTAAATTCCAACTAAGGCTATAACTTTATACAATTGCAGTAGTTAAAAACTGCACAATACCACAAACAATATTCTTGCCACATCGCCCACCCTACTTTAGTCCCCACAGCTGAACCAATCGTATTATATATATTGTACAATGTTACATGGATCATCATACAGAATGGACGGAGTAGGCACATACATTAGATGTCACATTGGCTATGAAGGCCAGCTGTGCGCTGGGCCTCGTCCAGCTTTCTCCATCTCTCTGTAGCTCTTCCCAGCAGGAGGCTGGCCGATGGGCCTTGGGGCTACACTCTGTGTCAGCAGATAGTGCAGGGGGAAGGCTGGGCAGGCCGGGGGGAGAATGGCAGGAGGCAGAGCCTAGCCAAGACCCACACTCTCTTGGCATTTTGGCATGGCGGAGCGGCACGACGAAATGATCCAATTTAAGCTGGTTTAGGAGCGCCTGAGAATACACAAATATTTATTTTTTTGCAGTGCAGGAAGGCCCTTGCTCCGGAGATCAAGCTTCTCTAGGCCCTAGCGGCTCCATTGAGATAGCCAGTTGGCGTCCAGCAGCAGGCTCAGGGTGTGTCTGACCAGCAGGGCTGCCGAAACACTGGGGCTCTCACTATGGTATCTTGTCCTCACTCTCATAGCTCTAGAAGGTCAACTCTCTCTCTTTTTTGTGAAATGCTACTTTTAGAGTCAACTCAATCCAGTATGAATCTGTTGTGTAGTTCTGTGTGGAGTTTTTACAGCCAGATAGTAGGAACTGTGAAGTGATTTCAATCCAGTATGAGTTAGTAGTGTGTGCAGTTCTTACAGTGTGACAGCAATAATTGTGAAGTGATTTTAATCCAGTATACAACTGCAGAGTGTGTGTAGTTACATTTACATTTACATTGAAGACATTTAGCAGACGCTCTTCTCCAGAGCGACTTACAAAAGTGCTTTACTATTTACCCAAGAAAAACCTCAGCTAGTCTGAATAGACTAATAGTTCAAAGATCCTCTAATCTTAGACTCTACTAAACACAAGTCAATAAGGAGACCACTCGCCCAAGTCTTCAGTCTGCATTTGAAGACCACGAGTGATTCTGCTGTTCAGACACCCAGTGGAAGCTCATTCCACCACTTCGGTGCAGGACAGTAAAAAGTCTGGACGCTCGTCTTCCGTGGATTTTAAAGGATGGCGGGTCGAGCCGAGCCGTACTTGAAGCTGGAAGGGCTCTTGGTGCAGATCGGCTTTTGACCATCGCCATCAAGTACAGAGGGGCTGGCTTGCTGACTTGACAAGAGACTGAACACTGAGCACCTGGGTGACTCTCTAGAGAGGAAGGTTCGAAGGCATCCAGCTTCTGTAGAAGGAGTGACCAGTGAGTTCTCAGTGTAGTAATCACTGTAAGGTGATTTCAATCCAGTATGAATTTGTAGTGTGTGTGTAGTTCTTACAGTCTGACAGTGATCAGTGATTCTGGTATGAATCTTTAGTTTGTGTGCAGTTCTTAAAGTTTGACAGAAATAACTGTGAAGTGTTTTCAATCCAGTATGAATCTGCAGTGTGTATTTCTCACAATCTGACAGTAGTAACTGCCAGTTAATTCAATCCAGTATGAATCTGAAGTAGGTGCAGATGCTACAGTTTGGCAGTGATCACTGTGAAGTGATTTGAATCCAGTATGAATTTGTAGTGTGTGAAGTTCCTACCGCCTGACAGAAGTAACTGAAGTGATTTCAATCCAGTATGAATCTGTGGTGTGTTTTTCTTGACAGTGATCTCTGACAACGAGTTTGACAGTGATCATTGTTAAGTGCTATTAATCCAGTATGAATCTGCAGTGTGTATTTCTTACAATCTGACAGCAGCAACTGTAAAGTGCTTTTAATCCAGTATGAGTTTGTAGTTTGTGATGATTATACAAGCTGACAGTAATAACTAAGGCGTAATTTTAATTCAGTATGAATCTGTACTGGCAAGGCCAGTTATGATGACTTAGACTCTGGGCCATGATTGACTGTGCCATGTTGACAGGTGCGCCACTCAGGAGCCCTTCCTACCACACTTGACAAAGCTTGCTGGCTTTTGCTGGTGAAGTTGGCAGTCTTACAGTACCATTTCAATGTCAAGCAGTATTAGCATTAAGGAGTGTTAGTGTAATTAGCATGTCACAAATATACTACATGGACAAAAGTATTGGGACACCTGCTCATTCATTGTTACATTTGGAATCAAGGCTATTACTGTCTAGAAAAGGCTTTCTACTAGATTTTGGGGCGTTGCTGTGAGGATTTGATTGCATTCAGAGACAACCTCTGACAGTTGGACTCTAAACTATCTGCCACTATTAATATTACCACTATTAACTCTCATTACTCTGACCATCACCACAATGGCTTTATTAAGTTCTAGGAGGTCGGGTCCCCCTTGTGAGTCTTGGTTCCTCCCACGGTTTCTTCCTCCAGCTCTGAGGGAGGTTCTCCTTGCCACTGTCGCCATTGGCTGCTCACTGGGGGTCTTTGATCCTTCATGTCTTCTTATATTATTTTTCTTTTTCTGTCTTTTACTAATTACTAATTATGTAAAGTTGCTTTGTGACGACAACAGTTGTAAGAAATAACAAATAAATTTGACTTGACTTAACTTGACAACCACGTTAGTGAGGTCAGGATGTTGGATGATCACCAACCCACTCATCCCCAACTCCCCAACTCATCCCAGAAGTATTGGATGAAGCACCATCCCTCCATCCATCCATCCATCATTCCAGAGAACACAGTTCTTCCACTGCTCCACAGCTCAATGCTGGGGGCTTTATACCCCTCTAGCCCACGCCTGGCATTAGGCAGCATGGTGCCAATAGGTTCATGCTTATCTGCTCCAGAGAGTCCTATTCTATTGGCAGCACTTCTTCACAAGGACTAGACAAGATGTGTTTGTGTGTGTGCAATATCTGCAAATCTGTGTAAGCAATGGCCGCAACTTAAAGTAGCTAAAAGCATTCCTTACAAGGCGTGTCCACAAACATTTGGACATCCCGAACACCTGAAGCAAATTAGTTTTCTTGATGCAGATGAAAGATGAATGATAAAAAGGCAGGAACATAGTAAAACACTCTAAAATCACTAAATGCCTTGATTATCATAACTGAAGTGGCCTCAGTAGCAGTGCCGTCCTTCCTTGTCCACTCTCCTCTGTCTGTGTTAACCCTTTTATCTCTCTGGAACAAGGACCACTATGGGAGCCATCCAACCACAGACCTAGGCGTTGTGTCTGCCTTTAAAAAAACATCTAGTTTCAATGTAGCTGCAATGCCTTTTCTGCCAGCGTGGCGGATTCTGTCCCCGAGAAGACATGTCAGGCCCTGGGGTGTCGTGGCCCAAATTTACAGCCAAATTGGGAGCCCTCACCTGAAACACATTTCCAGAAAAGGACATTTCTTAACGGAGCGAAACTGCATTCCTGCACAAGCAGTGCTACACACTGCCTTCACTAAGTTCACTAAGTAGTGACCTTTACTCTACTTAAACTGTACTGTATGTCGTCATACTAGGCTTAAAGATGCCATAGAATCTATTTCCGGAGTATTTGTAGTTATTTTGGACGTATAAATAGTAAGTATGTGACTTCGGGATGAAAAATGCTCAGATAGGGTTTTTTTTTTTTTGTAAGCCTGATTACCACCCTGTTATCTTACCTCAGAATGAACCACGCGTGGGGGACTCAAAATGATGAGCGCTGCTCTGGCTGGCGGATCACAGTAGCCACTGTGCTTAGCATAGCCAGGTAGAGCTTAGCAGAATAGATTGTAGCTGGATTAGCCTAGCTTTTAGCCTAGCACCTATCTAGTTCATTGCTCATGTCACTGTAACACTGCCCGGCTCTCCTGGCCCTTCTTCTCGGCCAGCTAGCATTAGCGTTTAGTGTTTTTTAACCTTGCTTCCTTTTTTCTACCGAAGTAGCCATTGCATTTACCCTCCAAAGACTTTCTGTAGTGGGCTGGGTCAGTTCTTTTGAAATAGTAGCCAACAGTGTTTGATTTCCACAGTTTGTCATTTCCATCTACTGAACTCTCATTATTCAACTCTACTGGGATTCACATGGTTTTCCTTTCTAGGACTCCTGAAGCTCAGACATCTCAACACAAACAGGTTTAGGAGGCATATTGCAGGTATCTCACCTTGATTATGCCTGTAATTCCTCTGAATAAACAATGTGTTTAGCTACTTTAAATGGCACCCATTAGAGCCCCCCAGCATTGAGCTGTGGAGCAGTGAAACTGTGTTCCTTGGAAAGATGGTGGTGCTCCATCCAGTATTTTTGGGTAGCGTTGCACAATATCGGGGGAAAATGGTATTGCAATATTTCATTTTTGTGAAACAATATATATATATAATTTTTGGAGATTTCATTTAGTTACAATGCCTTTTCTGCCTATATATAGAGAGCATTTCTATTGATCCATTGAGCTACAAGGTTCAAAACCTGGAGAAAACTAAAAATAGCCAAAAATGAAGTGATATATATATAAGAAACAATGAATGAACAGGTGTCCCAATACTTTTGTCCAGATAGTCTTTTTTGTAGGAATTACCACAAACCAGTACACAGTCACAAATGAAAATATATACAGTATAAATATCAGTCAAAGCTGGTTAAACCATGAAGGGAAGAAAAATTCAATGAGAACTCGTGGGTCAACTGACCCATAGACAAAAGCAGCTTAGCTCCTCAGTGGTCCATTACCATCCACACTGAGATACCAGGTTTTTCTTCAGTCACTCGCTGAACTAATTAACCACAACACAGCAGAATACGAGGACTAATCATGCAGCCAAGTCCAATCTTAGGTCACAAGCGAGCAAGCACGAGCCTGGCCCTCGGGGTTGGACTGGAGAATGCAAATAACCCTAATAACAGGCGTTATTCCGTCTCCGAAATGATGTACACAGGCCCATAAAGGAGCAGCCAGTGCTACTCGTCCATCCATCCATCCATCCATCCATCCGAGGAACTCTCTCCCCCCTATGTTTTAACCTATTCCCTCCACACACAGAAAAATTGCGGTGCTGATTTAATCTGCTCTATAAATGACTAATGCCCAGCGCGCTGTACACCCTGACATTATTGATGTTGATGATGATGAGGACCACTGTAATAATTGCCTTTAATGCGGTTATTGCTATTACTGTTATTATTACTGCTAATGAAGGAAATGCCGGCCCACATCGCCCCGGCAGAAATTTCACCATGGAAATAAATGAAAAAATGCCTTTATTGGATTACACTAAAAGCAATTCCAAATAAATGGGCCTTGAATACGTCTCTGTGAGATGAACATCACAAACATGTAATTTCATTGTGCTGGGAGCAAGGGCACAGAACTCAGCAAGACACAACAAGGCAGTGTTGTCTGATGCCTAGCAATGGCTTTGGCAATACCGTCTGAGCGCACTTACTGATGGATGGATGTCTATTGCTCTAATTTACAAGCATGGGTGGAATATTAGCGCTGAGGGTCGGCGCACCGCCTCGGACTACATGTGCGTTAATTAGGCATCACTGCACCTACACTATGTTCAAATGTTTGTGGACACACCTTGTAATTTTGGTCCGTTTTTGAGTTTTCTCCATGGTTTAAACCCTGTAGCTGCTCGGTACACTGTGTAAATAATTCTGGATGACCAATAGAAATGCCTTCTGACTTCTCCTGTACAGTCGCCATTTTGGAGATACATGTTTTTCACTGGACAGCGACGGTATGTTTAATAATGCACTAGCCTACTGATATTTAATTCATACTTTGAAGCACTGTGCTTGAGTTATGACACTCTTATGACACTCATAGAAACTGATCGACTGACCGAGTCTCAGATACTTGCTTAGACTGGACATTAACACAGCGTAGTTTGTCTATAAATAATGTACTGTTGCTTTAAATAAGATCACAATGAGGAAATGGAGCTCTATATGAAGTTATGCAGGCTTATGACTCTAGTAGTAGTGTCCCAATGGTATGCTACACACCAGTACTATAAGGTGTATACTATATCCTAATATTAATAATGCGGGTTTGGCAGGTTACTACCCAAAATATTAACATACTTATCCATTTTCTACTAACAGGAAGTGATGGAGCGTTGCTATGCCAACATGTGTCATTGCACATTCTCCTGTAGCCGTTGCTGCTGTACTTACATCACTATCTGCCATTTTTTCACATTTTTCCAGACGTGAGTGGCTCCTCCCTTTCGTTCGGTCGGGCCCTGAGTGGTCCAGCAGTATAATAAGGTGCTGTCACTATAACCAGAGGACCACTGGTTCGAATCCCGGGCATGCTGCAGCCGGGGCCCTGAGAGAAGCACACCCTGGAGAGATGGCACTTCCTCCCCACATGACTGCAGTGTAATGCCGGACGGCACTGCAATCTGCTGGACAGTGCATCAGAGCTGAGTGCACAGCGCTTTCCTCCTTTTGCCCGGTGACGTAGCATCGGCGGAAGTTCGCTAGTAAGCCGATGGCTGGCTGCACACGTGGCAGTCTTCAGCCTCCCAGTGTCAGTAGCATTGCATATGATAGTGGGGGAATAGGTATGGGTTGGGTACTTGGCGCAAGTCGAATCCCAAGCTATATCTTATTGTCATCAGCAGCTGGAGTCCCAGAGAGCACAATTGGTGCTCTTTCCCCTCATCCCTTTTAGGCAATGTTGGCTGGCACAGGTGGGTGTTGTGGAGCTGGAGACCCAGCACAAAATATGCAGTGTCTGGATATTTGAGTATACTTAAGTTTGACTACATACTTCATACTCTACAAACAACTGGTTAGTATGACTAATTAGTACACCAGCTAATTAGCACCCATATCCTTTACATGTACTGAGTAATTAAACTGCCCTGACTGAGTATTAGCATTGAGATTTAGCATACTCATTTGGCCACATGTTTGTAAAAAGTAATGGATTTACACTGTATTGACAAAAGTATTGGGACTCAATCACTGAATCCAGGGGTTTCATTCAGTCCAATTGCCACAGGTGTATAAAGTCAAGGCCCTAGCCCAGCAGTCTGCCTTTCTTACACACATCAGTGAAAGAACGGGAGGTTCTGAAGAGCTTCCTGAACTCCAGCATGGTTCTGTATGTAATAGGAGACACCGCTGCTGCTGCACCAACAACAAGAAGTCAGCTGGAGAAATCCTCCATCAGCTGTGAGTGGTATTATTATTGAACAGTGGAAGAGTTAAGGAACCACAAAGGAAGCGCAGACCACGTAAAGTTACAGAGCGGGGTCAGGGCCGAGTGCTGAGCTCAGAGCAGAGTGCAGAAAAGTCTGACTCAATAACTGCAGAGCGTTTAGAATGCAATGTGTAGGTGTCCCAATACTTTTGTCCATGCAGCGTATCTTCTGAAGTACTATGGTTTATATGAGTTTATATGATATGCACGTTCAGACTGGTCATTCATTTAGCTACATAGCTTGCGTATTAGCCCTGAACATTCGCGTACCAACTCGGACTGCCTGCATGTGTGCAGAGTACATGCTCCTGATAAGGCGCTGTTATGTACAGTATGTTACTCACGGCACGTTACTCATTAATCCCTCGAGGATGTACAGGATGTTATGACATCCGCAGGACTAACAGGCACATTCTGATAGACTGTGTTAAGCAGTTTCAAGCCTAGTCAAGCCTATTTGCACTCCGTTTCTTAAGCATTTTGTTCTCAGCACTCCGAAATCTCCTCGTTGTTTAATTAACTGGCGTTCACAGTTGGTCTATGGCATTAATTTTGCTGAGTTAGTCGTACCACTTTTAATGAGGCCCATCTGAGCTCCCAAATACTACCACAACAGCTAATATCCCAGAGTCTCGCACTCCAAGTGCACAAAGCGCTCCCTGCGAGACGCTTTAAAGCCCAAAAAAATGAACGCTGTGTGAAAACCCCGAACAATTAGAGTGATAAACACCTCTATCATACCTTCAGAGCGGATACGCCACATACGCCACAGATAGCGCACTGCTGTCAATGTTGATATCGGGCTGAATCAATATTAATGGTCTGGTAATGCTTTCCATGCGGTGTTCTCTGAATAATTCTACCTGATGCTTTAGTTAATGAGAACATGTCATTAAATGAGGAGTTTTTCAGGGCGAGTTTAGTTCAACTTTGCATTAGCATGCTAAGAGCACAGCTAATAAGCCATTCTCTTTAGCTAGTACAGCAAGATTCTGCACACATATATTTGTGTAGAAGCAAAAAAAAGGCAATGCACAGCATCTCAAGCCTCCAGTGATCTTGTGTTTGGGAGTCCTCGGTGCCAGGCTAGCATGCTAACTGCATTTATGTTGGTAAATGAAATGATGTAATAACTGAACCTCTTGTCCGAGACTCCTACAGCCAACATCTCCCCTCAAATAAACAAATACTGACTTCTCTCAGAAGCTGAGTTTACAATGGATCAATGACTCCGTAACTCCATCACAAAAGCCCACAGGCCCTATCTTACACCCTATTTAGACTCCGTCAACAGACTATTCCGTCTGCGTGGTTTAAACAGCAGCGCTGCTTGTGAATATATCTACACTGATGGGCGCGGTGGTCTCGAAATGAGGGGTGTTCAGGTCAGTTTCTGGAGTATTGCTCTGTAACGGAAAACACAGGAGGAGCTCCACTGACTGAAAACAGCCTAGACAGACGCTCGTCAACAGTCAGACGTTCGTTGCTATCTCGGCAGTGAATTGTCAACACAGGCGCGTGCAGCCCGACGCTCGTACACACCCCCACGCTTTACACCACTGAAACAGCAACCCGCCAAAGTCTTTCCAGTTCTTCCACTGCTCCATAGCTCAATGCCCGTCTAGCCCAGGCCTAGTCCGTCTAGTATTAGGCCTGGTGCCAATAGGTTGATGTTTATCTGCTCTAGAGAGGGGCTAGACAAGCAGTGTGCATATTTCCACATCTGTAATCAGAAATGGGGGCAACTTAAAGAAGCCGATTGTAATTCTGTTGATTAGTTAATTAATTATTAATAACTGTACAGTGGGGAAGATGACTTGGGACTGGACTTGGTCAGTGGTTTGATTTCCTGGACTGGTGAAAGTAGAGGGGGAGTGGAGGTCAACAATGTGGGGAGCATTACATGTGATAGGGGAGAGTGCTAATGACTGGGTTGGGTAATTGGTTATCTAATAATGGGTTATGGTTTGGGTTACGTTTAGGGTTATTGGGAAGGTTATGGTTATAGTTAGGTATAGTGGGTTTGGGGTTACAGTTAGGTTTAGGATTAAGATTTGGGTTTGGTAAAGTATGGTTAGGGTGAGGTTTAGGGTTAGTAGAACTAATGTTAAGATAGTTAGTGTTAAGATTAGGGTAAGGTTTAGGTTTATGTTGGGTTAGTTTTAGGATTAGTGTAAAGGTTAGGGTTAAGATTGGGATTAGTAGGGTCAAGATTTGGGTTAGGTTTAAGTTTATGGTTGGGCTGATTAGTGTAAATGTTAGGGTTAAAATTAGGGTAAAATTAGGTTTAGGTTTACATGTGGATTTAGCATTACTAGGCAACAATAGTATAAAAATGTGTGTGTGTGTGTGTGTGTGTGTGTGTGTGTGTGTGTGTGAAAAAACAGCCCCATGTTGCTGTTTGAATTCCCACAGCATGGGGACAGCATTGGAGCAGAAACAGCAGTCCACACACACACACACACTCACACACACACACACACACACACACACACACACACACACACACATACACCCTTACATTCTTACACATGTACACTCATTCATTCATATGCACAAAATCATGTACATACAGTTTACACACGTACACACACACACACACTCACATACAATGGGCAAAGTGCGGACAGCCACAGAGGTCAGCATGAACCATGAGGTATAAACCACAGAGCCACAACTAAACAGCGGTGCCTAAACTGCTTCATCATATTTTTATAAACTTGCTCAGTTTAATTATTACTTTCATTTATTAAATCTTTTTTAGTAATTAAATAATTAAACATTACATATTTCCTCAATCATTGTTACATTTATTTGTGTAATTTAATTGTTTTATTGTATTTATTATTATAGCTGAGCATTTACTGAACTAATTATTTTTTCTGTTCAAAACAATGAACTATTAAAGAATTATTTAACTATTATTTAATACAATTCAATATTTTATTAAAAACAGTAGCTATTTTATTGTGCTTAGCATCTATTAAATGTTCCTGATAAATATTGTTATTTTTAATTAATAAATCATTAATATTTAACTTTTCTATATATGCTGTATTTTCTATGTTAAATACAGTATATATATATATATATATATATATATATATATATATATATATATATATATATATATATATATATATTAAGCCCAGATTCACACTAAGGACCATACCACCACTCCCCGGGTTTTTTTATGTATATATTTGTTTAATTTAATATCCATTAAACCTTTACTTGATTTAAATATTAATATTCAGTTAAATAATTCAATAACTAATTAAATAAAAACATTCATTCTTTTTTATTATTTCAAGAGAACATGGTGACAAAGGCAAAGACAGTGGCAAGGAAAAACTCCCTCAGAGCTGGAGGAAGAAAGCTTGGGAGGAACCAAAATTTACAAGGGGGACCCAACCCGTCCTCCTCTGGTCAGAACTATTTATAAATTATTGATAAAAGTCACTGAACCTCCACCAAGACTGTTCTTCTGCTCAGGTGTGTGGATCTGATCGTAATATAGTATATAACTATTAGAAGTATTATAGTATATTATAGTAGAGATGGTAAGACATTTCTTTCTTAAGGGACAGAAATGCCATTGTTTGTAGACCTCAGTTGGAATTTTCTTCTCCACACACTTCCACTTTCTTCGCACAGTCCCACCAGCTCTTAATAGGGTTCAAATCTGGTGTCCAAGACATTCCTCAGTTGATGGTGCTCCATCCAACTTCTGGGATGAGTTGGGGAGTTAGTTGGGGGGTGATGAGGTGGGGTGGTGCTCATCATCCTATATCCTGCCCTCACTAAAAAGGAAGTAGAAGGAAAAATATATAATCAAAAGTCAAATATTTAATCAAAGTCATTTTGGATCATTTCTATTGGTCCATTCATCATAAATTTGGCCACCATAGCAGATTCAGATTATGTCAAAAAGTGAAACGTTCACGTGAAGGAGGTTAACTCCAAGCACCAGAGCTTGGCTAATGTTCACTGCAGGCCCCGGTGAACCTTTCCACCGAGCTCAGTTTAGTCAGATGAACGTTGTTTTTTTCCTCCAGTCTGTTTCAGACTGAGCTAAGTTCATTATAATTTCTCATATATGGCGCATTATTTCATATACAGCCCATTATTCCAGGCGCTCAATGAGTACAGCTTTTTGTAATTCGCTTTAATTTCATATAAAATTATTGCCGTATTCATAAACAACATATGGCGCAGTGTGGTGTGTGGGCATGACAGAAGAGTTAAAAGTAGTAAATTACAAATTCAACAATCAAACTCTTTTGTCCTTATAGAGAAAAAAAAACAACAGCAACCCAAGCAGGAAGAAAGTGTGTGATGCTATTTTTCATGCCTATCTGACACAGCCGAAACATCTGATAAGGCCGAGTTGCTTGGAGATGCGTGTCGAAAGCAGTGTGTGATCAAAAAGGTATCAAAAGTGTGTTAGGCAAGCAGGGAAAATTCTTCTGTCAATCAAGAAGTTTAACTAAAACCATCAATCACAGTCGAAGACTCATTTTAATATCGCCTCTGATCAGCCTACACTGTCTGTCCAAATGTTTGTGGACACCCCTTCTAGTGAACACATTCAGCTGCTTCAAGTTGCACCTATTGCTGATGAAGATGTTCAAATTCACACTCACACAGCTTGTCTAGTCCCTGTAAAGAAGGAAGTATTGCCAATAGAATAGGACTCTCCGGAGCAGATAAATAAACATGATGATCCTATTGGCACCATGGTGCCTAATGCAAGGCCAGGTGAGGGGTGTAAAGCCCCCTAACAGCAGAACAGTGTTCTCTGGAGTGATGGTTGATGGTGCTCCATCCAATATGGGATGAGTTGGGGAGTTAGTTGGGAATGATGAGGTGGGGCGGTGATCATCATCCAACATCCTGACCTCACTAACGCTCTTGTTGCTGAATGAAATCAATCAAATCCGCACAGCAATGTTTCTACAAAATCTAGTGAAAAAAAAAGTTACTCCAACAAAAGCAGGACGAGCTCTTTTTAATACCAATGATTTCAGAAGCAACATTGAATTAGCAGGCGTCCCAATACTTTTGTCCACACAGTGTAGTTAAAGGGATGGTTCGGCCAGAAATTCACTTGACACAGTTACTCTCCCCCTCTTTAAACAATGATATTTAATAAAATGACCAAATCTGAGGATCACTGGTTCGAATCCTGAGTCACGCTGCTTGCCATCAGCAGCCGGAGTCAGAGAGAGCACAACTGGCCTTGCTCTCTTAGGGGTGGGGTGATGGCCCTCCTCCCCACATCACTCTTAGTGTGATGTTGGTCAGCACAGGTGTCTGTTAGCTGTTGTATCGGAGCTGGAGAGCTTTCCTCTGAGTGCGCTGGATACCTAGCGATGCTGCATCAGTGGCAGCTGGGAAAAGAGGGGTGTCTGACCTAAAATATGTCGGAAGAGGGTTCTTTAAGGGTTGTTTGCTAAAGCTAATGGTTCCAGATCTTTTTGGACACTTAAATAGTTCTTTGCCTGGTTAAAGGGTTCATCAGATTACTAGACAACTCTTTTGTAAATGTTTCTAATGCTTCTATCTAGTACCATTATCAATATTTTTATCAGATAAAGAGCAATGATTTGCATAATCTTATAATCATAATCTTTATATAATTGAGACCCAAATAAATGTTGCATTTCTTATTAGGCCTCCTTCACTGTGCAAGTCTACTGGGTTAAAGCTCTAAAGACTCTTTACATCACCTGAATGTTAATTACAGTATATGGACAAAAGTATTGGGACACCTACACATTACACCCACAGTAGCTTTTCTGACATCCCATTCTAAACCCATAGGCATTAATATGGAGCCGGTCCTCCTTTGCTCTAAGCTCTAACAGCTCAGCACTCGGCCCTGACCCCGCTCTGTAACTTTACGTGATCTGACAGACACTCGGTGGACACTGAGCTGCTCTCTGTGAGCTGTTCCTCCTAAACTCTTCCACTGTTCAATAATAACACCACTCACAGCTGATGGAGGAAGATCTAGGAGGGAGGAAATTTCACCAGCTGACTTGTAGTTGTTGGTGCAGCGGTGTCTCCTATTACATACAGAACCACGCTGGAGTTCAGTGAGCTCTACAGAACCTCCCATTCTTTCACTGATGTGTATTAGAAAAGCAGTCTGCTTGATTAAATGGCACAAGACTGGGCCTATTTGTGCTATGTTAGCTAACACAAGCCCCTTGTTATTAAACGTATTCTTATATTTTACACCTGCGACCATCTGGCCTATAATTCTAGCACTATGTTAGGAGGGGTGTCCCAATACTTCTGTCCATATTAGGCTTTCTTTAGGCAAAATGCTGGGTCTTAGCTGCAAATTCATCAAATTTATCTGGGTTAGCGGTTTCTGCCCGACATAAGAAGCTGCATATATGCACTTTGTCGTAAACGTATCCTGAGCCTCGCAACAGCCGAAAAAAACCTGCTATCATTCAAACATACGTCCTTAATATTTTTAGACATTTTGAAGTCAGATTAAGTCATTAAGTTCCCACCCACATTCAAACTTCTCCAGTATCAGCATCCGTCATTGGGCCTGTAGGGGAATTTAGGGATTAAACCCGGCAAACACCTCCTACAGTATTTTTTCACGGAAGTAGAAGTACTTCTTGGTGGTTCTGGGCATAACCTCTACGACACAGAACACTGACTGCCTTGTGCTCCTGCATCTGATTCTGTGATAAGCCCTGTCAACAGTACTGAGTGCAGTCATTTAACGTGCAGATCGCCCCACAAGAGTAGCAAATGATGTAAAATGACTGTGTGTTCACAATGTAGAAAAATCGAACAGCCCCAGATCCAGATGTTTCCTACTGTAAGTCCTGCTGCCAGTGAGTTCAGCCATCATCTCTGTTGCTTTCGGATAAACCTAATGAATTTGACGTCTGCTGCATCGCGTACTGCAGCCTCTGTGTAGGCGGACGTGACATCTTGTATTTATTTACATTTTTTTTTATTCAAGATATAATTATGTATGTGGGCTAAATTTCTCTACATACTCTACATACCATAAAAATGTAGCATATTGAAATATACATGTTGTAGAATGTAGTGATGTCCACCTCGAAACTGTAGACAGCCAGCTCACTCCAAGTGAAAGGTTATTATTGGAAATATTGGAAATCCAACATTTTATGTATATTTTATATATATATATATATATATATATATATATATATATATATATATGATGTTATGATGTATATATATATATATATATATATATATATATATATATATATAGATGATGTATATATATATATATGTAGATGATGTATATATATATGTAGATGATGTATATATATATATGATGTTTGTAATAAAAGCAGAGTACTATGGTCTCCTTATTGATTTGTGTTTAGTAGAGTCTAAACTTAGAGGATCTTAGAATTTCTTGTCTATTTAAACTAGCTGAGGTTTTTCTTGAGTAAATAGCAAAGCCCTTTTGTAAGTAGCTCTGGAGAAGAGCGTCTGCTAAATGCCTTAAATGTAAATGTAATGTAAATGTAAACGTTCTTGTCTGGAAGTGAAGCAATTTTCATTCACAAGCTGTGAAGCCTGCCGGCAGTCCCTGTCCATCAGCATCATCTTTATATATATATATATATATATATATATATATGGGCATCCCAGACAAAAAAAATGTAAGGTGGGAGTAATTCAAAGGCTCCTGCAGATGGCGCTGCATGAGGATGACTGGGTTGTAAGTACCTGCCCTGTGTGTGACGGGATTCATAGTTTGAGAAGAGATGGTACAGTGCAGTGAGCGTCTCGTTGAATATGTGGAAAATGGATTGCAAACAAATGCTAATGATTGGCTGAAGGAGTGATTGTATTTGGGCATGACCAAAGTGTGAAGGAAGTAGCCGAACCTGCAGGTGTATGGAAGCATACGGTCATACGGGTCTACCAGCAGTGGCAGAGATCCCAGCCTGCAGGAAAGCCTCTTCATTCTTAAGCAGAAGTTAGTAAAGGCCTCTTGTGTGCCGCTCTGCTCCATATGTTGATGGTCTGCAGGTTGCTGTGGAGTGTTCTTTCAGACGTTGGTGGTGAAGAACCTGCCCTGACTTCTAGAAGCAGTTCTTGTTTCAGCCATGTTCATCTCCTCCTCTGCTGTGTTCTCTCTTCACTGGCTTCCTGTAGCTGCTGCCTGCATCAGATAAAAAACCCAAAAAGCCAAGACTGGACCAGCCAGCCCCTCCATACTTGATGGCAATGGTCAAAAGCCGATCTGCACCAAGAGCCCTTCCAGCTTTAAGTACGGCTCGGCTCGACCTGCCATCCTTTAAGATCCACGGAAGACGAGCGTCCAGACTTTTTTGTGTCCTGCACCGAAGTGGTGGAACGAACTTCCCCTGGGTGTCCGAATGGCAGAGTCCAACGCTCACTGTCCTCAAACCCAGTCTGAAGACCCTCCTCTTCTGAGAGGACTTGGGTGAATAGCAGAGTGGTCTCCTTATTGACTTGTGTTTAGTAGAGTCTAAGATTAGAGGATCTTTGAATTTTTAGTCTATCTAAACTAGCTGAGGTTTTCTTGGGTAAATAGCAAAGCCCTTTTGTAAGTCGCTCTGGAGAAGAGCGTCTGCTAAATGCCTTAAATGTAAATGTAATGTAAATGTAAACGTTCTTGTCTGGAAGTGAAGCAATTTTCATTCACAAGCTGTGAAACCTGCCGGCAGTCCCTGTCCATCAGCATCATCTTTTAGCCACAAGTCTGAGGAGAATTTCCTGTAGGCTGGTGGGATTTGTGCCACTGCTGGTAGACCCGTATGACCATACGCTTCCATACTCCTGCAGATTCAGCTACTTCCTTCACACTATGGTCTTTGGCCACACCCAAATGCAGTCACTCCTTTTAGCCAATAATGAACTGTATCTGCTTTGTGACCCATTTTTTTCCACACATTAAACGAGACACTCACTGCACTGTACTGCACTATTCTCAAAGTCTGAGTCCCGTCACACACCCTGCAGGTATTTAGAGCCTGATCAGCCTCATGCAGCGCCATCTGCAGGACCCTAAAGTGGGACATGGACTTCTGTACAAACTGGTGGGGCTATTCTCTGGTAATAGATGTTTGTAATAACACTTTTGGCCTGTTTAAGGGGTTAACTTTTTGTCGGTTACAGCTAAAGTGGAACTCTTTGGCCTCCCAATGTTCCTTTACACAGACAACCATTGCTGGAGTTCACAGTAAGTCACACTGTGACCTAAACCACATTGAAAAGTCACCTTAATGAAGACTGGGAAGCAGGTTTTAGAAATGCATTGACTGAATTTTAATTTAATTCATTAAAAAAAAAATTTGTGTGACTAGTGACCTCAGCACTCGGCCCTGACCCCGCTCTGTAACTTTACGTGGTCTGACAGACACTCGGTGGCTGAGCTGCTCTCTGTGAGCTGTTCCTCCTAAACTCTTCCACTTTTCAATAATAACACCACTCACAGCTGATGGAGGAAGATCTAGAAGGGAGGAAATTTCACCAGCTGGCTTGCTGTTGTTGGTGTAGCGGTGTCTCCTATTACATACAGAACCACGCTGGAGTTCAGTGAGCTCTTCAGAACCTCCTGTTCTTTCACTGATGCGTAAGAAAGGCTGACTGCTTGATTAAATGTCACAAGTCTTTTTGTGTATATGTTAGCTAACACAAGCCCCTTGTTATCTGGCCTGTAATTCTAGCACTATGTTAGGAGGGGTGTCCCAATACTTCTGTCCATATTAGGTTTTCTTTAGACAAAATGCTGGGTCTTAGCTGCAAATTCATCAAATTTATCTCTTTGGCCTCCTTAATGAAGACTGGGAAGCAGATTTTAGAAATGTCTTGACTGAATTTTAATTTAATTCATAAAAAAAAAATCTGGGTGACTACTGACCTCTATTATATTGTATCTTAAGCAACATTAGCCTTGTAGCTCCAGCGCTGAACTAAAGAAGGGAAATTTGGACGGTGAAACATGCCTTGGCTGATTGACTACATCTGGGATGAGAGGAAAATTGTGTAAATTAGATTTTCCGTCGAACCTTCAGGGACAAAACGAAGCTCCAAAGAAGCTGCTCTGAAAGTGGCCAGTGAAAACATGAGGTAGCAACTTCGTTTACAAGATAAGAGCGAATGCTAACATGAATTTGCATATATTTAGACACCAGATCGTTG